>NC_138075.1:28649898-29224898 GCF_964212035.1 Myotis nattereri | reverse complement strand
TGATTTCTACAAAGTCTTCACTGCAGTATCGTTTTAAAAGTGAAAAATCAACCACTTGTACAATGATGTCTAAGTCCGTGTTTCTCCAAGGGCGGTCTGAGGCCCCTCTGCCTGGGAGTCACCCGGGAAGCGTGTAGAAATGCAGATTCCAGGGCCGTGCTTCAGACCTGGAAGATCAGAACCTTATCAAGCGGCTCCTGATCTCATCAGGATGACTGGGGATTTCACCGGAGTTTGAGAGCCACTAAACGCTAAGCAAACTGCGGACGGGGGGAACGTTTGGAGGACTACACGGTGTTTCAAGCGACAGACCCTGGGCGTGCACGGGGCTTAGGAGGGAATAATGATGACTGCAGAGCCATGGCCAGGGCCACAGCAGGAGAGAGTAAAGCCGTGGGTGTTCGTCATGTTGCATCTGGTTCTACAGATTGTTTTAGAAATTCATCATGGTCATTCAGGTTTTCATATATTTGTCAAACTCCCAGGAAGTTCACTCGAAGGGTTAACAAGAACACTTACAAGAACACAGACAGGATTCCTGTCTCAAGCCATACCTGCCTGGATGACACCCCCTCCCTTTTCTCAACTGGACCCCCAGCTCCCAGGTGATAACTGTTATCATCTTTTCTCGTGTTAGAGCCGCAGTGCGGGGTGTATTCCTTTCATCTGGATATTTTACTGACCAGGCATTTTTGCACTGAATTGGGGGTAGAGGGAGAGTTTAGCAGGCAGTACGCTGAACACTGTTGAGTGTTTTTTTCAGGATGAGGACGGGAGGAAAAGAGCTTGTGTTCTAGAACTGCAAGTTCATTGGGGTTGGGGTTCAGTGGATGAGGGCAAGGTCCTATGGGCTGAGATGATTGGAGGGGTGGGCAGGGGCCAAGCCAGTCAGGCCAAGTTTAGGAATTTTGGTTTTTGACTGAATAGAATGGGAAATCACTGAAGGGTTTTAAGCAAGGGACATGATCTGATTTAAATGTTCAAGCATCACTGTGGCTGTAGGTGAGGGAGGACACAGGCTTGGACTCGTGGATGGAGTGGAGAGAGAGGTGGGGGTCTGATACATATTTGGAGGTTGGACCTAAAGGACTTGCTGATGGACTGCAGTGAGGAAGAGGGAAGAATTGAAGCTGAATCTCCGACTTCAGCTTGAGCAGCCTGACCATGGGTGGTGCCATTTATGTCGGTGGGGAAGACTGGTGGGAGGGAGGGGTACCAGGAGTGGGTGATGGGAACAGGACAAGGTCTTCAAGATGTTCTGACTCCAAAGTCAAGGAAGTCATTGTCTCGTATTCCTTCCCAGCCTCTCCCGTTAGGCCTGTAAATCCCATTTTGTGGGCTGGGAAAACTAGGTTGAGCACAGTGAGTTAAGAGCTCAGTTGGGTAGAGCATCTGCCTGATTCACCAAAGTTGTGTGTCTGATCCCAGGAGAGGGCACATACAAGAATCAACCAATGAAACCATAGGTAGGTGGAACAACAAATCAATGTTTCTCTCTCTCTCCCTCCCTTCCTCTCTCTTTAAAATCAATAAATTTTAAAAATTAAAAAATAAAAAGAGTTGTGACTGAGAGATAACACCAAGGAGCCAGTTTACACTTGGGACCTTCTGCACCCAACCTAGTACCCTCCTCCCCAACCCATCTATGAACTCCCACCCTGCAAATATCTCACCAAGGCCACTCTGAGCCATCTTGGCAAGAGCTCTCAGGATAGGATGCTCTGGTGCCAAGAGATCTTGTCCCATCCCTAATCTCCCCCGGGCTCCCCTCCTTTTCTCAAAATGCCTTATCCAGTGTCCTCTCCTGGACCAGCGTCTGGAAGGTGGGGTGCTCCTGGACTGGAACAGGAACTTCGGAAGCACAGAGACCTGCGCCTGATGCTGTTTTCGGCTCCTGCCTGGCTTGGGTCTATGACTTCCCTTCTCTGAGAACTTTCTATTTCTGACTGCAAAGTGGGACATAATCCCTCCTTTCTTTATGAGGTTAAAAGTAGGAGCTTTAGAGTTAGGAAGACCTCAGCTCAAATCTCAGTCAGCTGTGTGACCTTGGGCAGGTCACCTCTCTAAGCTGCAATCACCCCAGAAAGAGAAATGACACCTTTCCTATGGGAGTCTTGTGCCTCACACACAGATCATCAAGACAGATGGTGACGAATGCTATTGTGTTGTTGGACACTTAAGGAGACCATCCATCGGGGACAGTGGACAAGCAGCAGGTCCTGAAGTAGGTGGGATTACAGGATCCAGGACAGTGAGCCTCACTCTACATGCCTTAGACACACACATGCATTTTAGTCTGACCTCTGCAGAGTTAGGAAAGTTCAAGATCAACTCAATGCTATGCGGCTTCATTATGTTGTCTCCATGCCTCAGTGTCCTCCCGGGCAATCTGTGAATAATTATGCCTTTCTCATGGGGGTGCTGTGAAACTTGAATTAGCTTTTTAAATACTGAGCATGTAAAGTGTTTAGAATAATGTCAGAAATAGGTTCTTGTTGGATTTTAGTAGCAACTGTAGCAATAGCAGTAGTAGCAGCAGTAGGTGTTCATCAGTGTGTGTCCTTTAGGGGGAAATGTCTCTTTACTGTGGTAGACACTTCCTTCTCCCAGCGGCAGAGGAGGGAAGGATGGGTAAGAGCTGGGCTACTGACAATGCACAGATGACAATTTTGGGGAAAGGCGCAGAGCTGAAAGATTGATCCGACCACATTAGAGCCAAAGACGGGAGTGCATGAAATTCAATAGTCACCAGGCTCCGGGCATCAGAGCAGTGCCAGTCTGCGATGATGTGTCCTTTCCGTCTAGGGCAATATGGGGGGAAATTACAATCAATCTAGTGGACTTTTCTTAAATCTAAATTTGTTCCATTTTCAATTTTGTTCCTTACACTTTTGGTGTTAAAACATTCTTTCTTTTATAAAATGTTGGAGATAGTTGTTAATGATGTGGTTCTTTACGATTATTTAAACTGGTTCATAAAATCCAAAATCTGAAAACCACTCCTCTTTTTACAAATGAGGAAATTGAGTCCAGGAGAAAGAATGACTTGCCCACGGTCACAGCCTGACTTGTGCCAGAGCCAGGACTAGAACCTGACTTTCGGGCTCATGTTCTTTCACTGGACTCTTCCATAGCCTGTTTAGGGATCTTTTACTTACCATGATTGAAACCCAACTCAAACTGGCTTAAGCAAAAAAGAAATTCAAGAAGAATTTCAACCTGAAAAAGGAGAAATCGATTTTTTAAAAATATATTTTTTAATTGATTTCAGAGAGGAAGGGAGAGGGAGAGAGAAATAGGAACATCAATGATGAGAGAGAATCATTGATTGGCTGCCTCCTGCATGCCCCCTATTGGGGACTGAGCCTGCAATACGGGCATGTGCCCTGACCAGGAATCCAACCGTGACTTCTTCAAACACACACATCACACAAACACACACACCACACACACAAACACACACCACACCCCTCATTCTGAGAAGTCCATTCTTTGACTCATTCCACCCGACTCGAGCCTTTTCTCAGGGTGCACTGTCCCCCTCCACATCCAACCATCTCACTTGTTCCTCAGCAACAGCAACCTTCCCAGCAAGATCGGAGCACACACTGTCCCCAGCAGCCCTTCAGCCATGATTTATTAGCCAGGTAATTATGGGGAGCATCTGCATTTCCTTCACTGCGCTGGTGGCGATCTGCACACATCCAAAGAACTAAAAATAAATAGCAGGAAGGCGGACGTTTTGGAAGCTGGGTCAGTGTTTATTTTCCCAAAGTTCAAACCTCCTTGATATGGATGTAAAGTCACATGAAATGGGCCTCAGCTGCTCGGACTGTGATCTGTGGTTTGCATACACAGGTGGGTAGGATTTAACTGAAAATCTTAGCTGTGAAATCTCTGTTTCTCTTACCTTGCCCTGCGCCCACACCCTGCCTAGAGCGTGGAAGACACACCTGGCAGATCTCCAGTTTGCCCTGGTGCTGCCTTAATTCTATTTTACCTCCTGCCTTGACACATTGAGCAAATGGGCACCCTTCCCAGGCCCTTCTCCACCTTGCAAATGGGCAGATGGAAGAGAGGGTGGGAAAGACGGCAGAATATTGATCTTAACTGTCAGAGCGTCATTAGTCTCTGACAAAAAGCCTCGGAGCTGGCCCTTCTCTCTAATCCACTTTTCTCCCAGTAAGAGGGCCAATATTCCAGGAATAATGAAGCCACGGGATAAACATGGAGCATCAGCTTTTACTCAACTATTTGGGAAAAAAATAAATATGAATATAATATGGTACAGAATGCAAAATTTAGATGACATTTTAAAAATAAAAGATCAAATTGCAAAGAAAGCAAACCAACCTGCGGTCCAAGTTCATGCTCCTCTGACTTAGAGGAAGCTCGGCTCCACCCGGTCCTGCCCGGCAGAGTTCATCTCCTGGGGGCTCCGCCTACACCAGAGATGTTTGACAAGGGGTAGAGATGGTTTGTGACAGATAGATGAAAAGTCAAACCTCCAAGGCCCTATTCACACACACACACACACACACACACACACACACACACACTTCTCCCAACTAGAGATTAGAATGCATGGGCACCAGCCCCCAAGCTCAAGACCCCTGGCAGCAAGCCCAGGTAACCACTGTGTGTGCAGACCCATCTCTCCTGTGGGTCACATTCATGAAGTGGTAACGCCAAGAAAAGGCCCAGGCACTCTGGGCAGCCTTCTCCAGCGGGCTCACAAGACAGAGTGCCTAAGGCCCTGCAGGGTTAATTTTATGTGCCAGCTTAACCTGGCCAGGAGGTGCCCAGGTATTTGGTTAAGCATTACTCCTCTGTGTCTGTGTTTCTGGACAAGATTGACACTGGAAGTGGTAGGCCAGCAGAACAGATGGCCCTCCTCAGTGCCGGCGGGCCTCGTTGAATCTGTTGGAAACCTCAATAAAACACATCAGGGAAGTCCTCTCTCCTTGGCTGTCTTCAGACAGGGACATTGATCTTGTCCTGCCTTCAGTCTCAGACTGGAACTCTCACATTGCCTCCCCTGGGCTCAGTCCTCTAGATTCTAACTGGAACTATACCACCGGCTCTCCCGGCTCTTCAGCTTGCGGACTGCGGACTGCAGGACTTCTTAGCCTCCAATACTGAGCCAATCCCTTACGATAAATCTCTTTATATGTTTATATATCTACTAGAGGCCCGTTGCACGAAGAGATTCATGCAATAGGCCTTCCCTTCTCCTGGCTGCCGGCACCGGTTTTCCTCCGGCACCCGGGACCCAGGCCTTCGCTCTGGCCAAAGTCGCCTTCTGTCTTCCGTCTTCACTGCTCCAGCTCGCCTTCAGTCTTTGCTCTGCCGCTTGGAGCCTACGTATGCAAATTAACCGCCATCTTTGTTGGGTTAATTTGCATACTCTTCTGATTGACTGGTTAGCATAGCAAAGGTATGGTCACTTTACATGTTTGTCTATTATTAGGTAAGATATCTACGTGTCTCCTATTGGTTCTGTTACTCTGGGAAACCCAAACTAATACAGACCCACAAAATTTTAGAGGCTCATAAAATGTTTTAATTTTAATTTCTTTTTAAATCAGGAGACTATAATAATAATAATATATATATAAAAGCCTAAGCAACCTTTAAGACTGGATGACTGGCCAGTAGCTATGACATGCACTGACCACCAGAGGACAGATGCTCAATGCAGGAGCTGCCCCCTGGTTGTCAGTGCACTCCCACAGCCAACCTCACGTGGTACCTCCCCCAAGCCGGCTGGCCCTGATCGGCCCAGATGGGGCTGGCCGGTCAACTCCTGCAGTCCCTCCCCCCAGCCAGCCAACCTCCCAGCCTGATTGGGACTGGGCAAGATGGGCCCTTATCGACCCTGATCACCGGCCAGGCCAAGGGATCCCACCCGTGCACAAATTCGTACACTGGGCCTCTAGTGAATATATAAAAATGAGTCAGGGCTGGATGAAATTTGTCTTTATACCAATGTAGTCTTTTTTTTTTTTTTTTTAGCCAACATTTAAAAAAAAATTATTTTAGGGAGAGAAACATCAATGTGTGAGAGAAAGAGCAATCAGTTGCCTTCTGCACTCACACTGACTAGGGATTGAACCTACAACCCTTTGGTACACAGGAAGATGCCCAACTAACTGAGCCACACTGGCCAGGGCCAATGTAGTCTTAAAATATAATTTTAAGACTATATTTATAAAAAATATATTTTTTATAAAGTAATGGGCCCATGAGGACACAACTGCCTAAGGCCTCTGAAAATCATAACATGACCCTGCCAATACTCCCAGTGCCCCATCCTTGAGGATTGGGGGTCTTTTTACCTGGGAGCCAACGTCCACCCATTGGCTCAGTGGGTTGACCAGCATGGTGTCTGTATGGCCTTGCACTGACCTTGAAAAAGAGGTAGGTTATTTCTGGCGCTGTCAGTCTTGAGTTGTGTCTATTAATAGAACTATGTGTGTTTCTAATGGGGGATGGGCCTAGCAGGGCAGAAGGTAGAGTGAACCAGAACCAGGCACAGGATAGCAACAGCTTCTCCTTTGAAAGAGGGTGACTAGCAAGGAGCAGCCCTCCTTGGTTTCCTTACCCGTTCTCCTGTGGCCTGTCCTGGCTCTTGTCTAAGTGGTGACCTCTCTCTCTTACACACCAAGACGAGATCTGCAGCGAACCTACATGGTTTGTCCAATACTGCTCGGGGCAAAGATAAACAACGAGATGCGTACAGCCTTCGCCCAAACAGCCTTGGCAGGCAAACAAGCAGCTGGAGCCCAGAGCCCACAGGGCTGTGGGATGAACCCCAAAGGCTTCGCCGAGGAGGGAGCGCTGGACCCGGGCTTGGAAAATGGGTGTGATTTTTGACCACAAATGTAGCCTCGGGGAAAAGGGGAGGCTGGGCAAGTGCTTTCCAACCTCCCATGGGGAAGACTTTGTTGGTGATGGTCAGAAATGTGACAGAACCAACAAAAATTAGGTTAAGTGAGTTCTGTATGTTGTAAAACAAAAAGCACAGCTCTGTCTGTTCTGTGACCGTGTAGAATGATTTCTTCCAGCCCCCGCCCCCTAAATAACCCACCCAATGTAGATTAAGAGCACCATGTCTTCGCAGAGCTACCGCCATCATAGAGGATTCTGTGCCCCAAAACCTTTTTATACACCTGCAATTTGACCGGAAAATGAAGGGCATTCCAAACAGAAGGCGTGGCACAGGCAAGGGGAGGAGGGTGGGGTTCTGGGCATGGCAGGAAGTCCTGTCTGGTGAGAAATGGGAGTGTGAGAATGGTGTGTCCTTGATCAAGCTCCTTACCCTAAGGGAGGAAATGGGTACTAAGAAAAGGAGTACCCTGCCCTGCTGGGTGTTTCTCTGTGGTTAGAGCATTGGCCAGCACACCAATGGGTCTCGGGTTCAATTCCCAGCCAAGGGCACCTACCTGGATTGCAGGTTCAATCCCTGGCCCTGCTCAGGGCATGTGTGGGAGGCAACCAATCCATGTGTCTCTTTTACATCAATGTTTCTCTCTCTCTCTCTCTCTCTCTCTCTCTCTCTCTCTCTCTCTGCCTTTCTCTCTCTGTCTCCCCCCCTCCACCCCTGCCTCCTTCCCTTCCACTCTCTCTAAACAGTCAATGGAAAAAATATCCTTGGATGAGCGTTAACAAAAAGAAAAAAAAAAAGCCTGAGATGTGGCTTAGTGGATTGCATGTTACCCTGTGCACCAAGAGGCGGTTTGATTGCTGGTACAGACTCCTAAAACCCTTGGGCTTTCCTTGATAAGAGCATCTTCCATTTATTTATTCATTTTTAAATCTATTGGGGTGACATTGTCAATAACATTATATAATTTTCAGGTGCACAAGATTATAATTTGACACCTGTGTACTTTGCTATTCATAACAAGCCCCTTTGAACACACTGGAGTTATGCTAATGAGGTGACCCTGGAGGGGGACCATAGCTTCAGGATGGGGGCTGATCTCCAGAAAGACCAAACACACTACCAGAGGGTGGGAAATTCAGGCCCACCTCCCACCCTCTTAGGGAGGGGAGGCGACTGGAAATTGAGCTATAAAAACTTTGGAAAAGGAGATTTGGGGAATTTCCAGGGTGGTGAACCCATCAAGGTACTAGGTAGGTGACACACACCCAGAGAGGGCATGGAAGCTCCTCCCTCTCCCACCCCCACCCCCACCCAGTTCTCCCCAAGCCGTCTTTTCCATCTTTTCTGTTGGGCTGTTCCCTGAGCTGCCTCCTTTATAATAAAACAATAATCATAGTAGAGCACTCCCCTGAGTTCAGTGAACCATTCCAGCGAATTCTCGGTGGGGAGTTGTGGGAACCCCGTGTTTGTAATTGGTCAGGCAGAAGTAAGGGTCATCTGGGACCCCGACCTGCGGTTGGCATCCAAAGAGAGGTCAGTCTTGTAGGACTGAGTCCTTTAGCCTGTGGGGTCTGGTGCTAACCCCCAGGTAGCTAGTGTCAGAATTGAATTGGATTGAACTGGATTGTTGGACACCTAGTTGGTGATGGGGTCAAGGTGCAGGCAAGGAGAGGAGGGCCTCTCTCTCCCCTTGGAGGACTGATGTGGGGAACAACACATCTTTGCTGTGGGGAAGAACCCGCACTTTATGTCCGGAAGAAAATGCAGATAGGAATGCAACTCACAAGGAAACGCCACCAACGGGCTTAAGAGAGACACATTACGAAGCAGCTCATGCACTTCACAGTTGGCGTTGGTGTTGGCGTTGGCAAAGTCCTTTTGGCTTTAAAGCCAAGCCTATGAGAAACAGTCCACACGCCAAAAAGGGGCTTCCCAGGAAAACCCAGATCTCCTGTTCATTTCATTGGCAGGCGAGGAGGCCAGATACAGCTCCCCCAGCCCTGTCCTCTCCGTCCCTCACGGGGCGGGTGTAGCGGGGCTCCAGGGGCTGCGTGGCCTGGGATCTCACGGGAGGCAGGTCCCTCTGGAAAGACACGGAAAGAAGCAGCAGGACCCTGGGTTCCAGGCTGGCTCTCCCACAGGTGCCCTCCGGGCCTTCGGGCAAGCTGCTCCCACCTCGGCTTCAGTTTTCTCCCCTGAAATGAGAGGCGCTGGGTTGGATGGATGATGCTAAGGTCCACTCAGCCCTCAGGGGGGGATTCCATGGCTCTGACTCAGGAGGGGGCCCAGGTTGCCGGGGAGACAGTAAAAGAGTGGGTGGTAATTATTCGATGATCACATTGAATAATGAGTGTTGAGAAAAGAGTTCTTCAGAGAAGCAAACAACCTTCAGATTACACCTTCTCCGCCAGATGCCCTCCATGGAGAGAGAGAGAGAGAGAGAGAGAGAGAGAGAGAGAGAGAGAGAGAGAGTTGTACTGTTGATATTTGGCTCTGTTGACTAATGAGTTTGCCGACCACTGGGATAGAGCATTGGCCTGCAGACTAAAGGGTCCCAGGTTCCATTCAGGACAAGGGCGCATACCCAGATTGCGGGCTCGATCGCCACCCCAGTAGGGGGTGTGCAGGAGGCAGCCGATCCATGATTCTCTCATCATTGATGTTTCTCTCTCTCTCTCTCCCCCCCTTCCTCTTTGAAATCAATAAAAATGTATATATAAAAAATACGCCTGCTGACTGGAAAGATGGGTTGACCCTAACAAGATTCTGTTTAATAGGGAGACTTGAAAATCCCAAGCTCGGGTCAAAAAAGACCAGCTAGATCAGCAGTTTGCAAACCAAGGCCTGGGTGCTAGGTCCAGCCTGCAGGGCAACCAGTTGTCCCCGGAGCAGCCACGCTCCCCCGCCTATGGACTATCTGTGTCGGCTTTCATGCCACAGCGGACAGGGCTGTGTGGTCCGCAGAGTCTTACATCTTCGCCATCTGCCTGATGCCTGAACTAGACAAGGAAGTCCAGATGGGAAGATTTGAAGTGAAAGGTTTTTGTTTGTTTTTTTAATTTGTGATTATTTAGTCTGTTAATAAAATTATAATGTTAAGACAATGATTGTATTATACGGGGCTCCTTTGGATGTCAGTGACCAAAATCAATGCAAAATTAGCTCATCTCAGCAGGAACGTACGCTGTGGTATCTCACAGATAGCCAAGTCCCAGGGAAGGCGGGTGAGCCTCAGATACAGTCTCATCAGGAACTTTCTTTCCACCTCTCACCTCTTCTGCCTGTATTTGCTCCCCTCAATTAGACCAGCTTTCTGTACATGGCAAAAACCATGGCAGCTACAAGTTTCCCGGTGCTAGTTTGCTACTTTTGACCAGCCTTTGTTTTTCTCTTCTTCCTCAGCACATAGGAAGATGACATCTCCATCTCCCAGCCTCCCCTGCAGGTCATTATGTGAAGATATAGACTGAAATCTGACTGGGGATGTGGGTGGAAGGAATGTGCAGCACTTCAGGCAGAAGCCATTCGGAGCGGGCGGCCTTCTCCACGCCCTCCCCCAGCCCTCCCTCCCCCCTCCCCCTTCCTCACAGCTCCAAGTGCAATGCATCCTTTGAGGATGGAGCCTCAGGATAGAAAGTTCTTAGATCCCTGAATCACCCGTTGGAGGAGAGCTTCCTAGAAGAAGTACCCAGTGCCATTAAACCTTGCATGAGAAGGAAATACGTTTTTATTTGATTAAGCCACTAACACTTCAGGGTTGGTTCCATCCTGATTAATAAGCTGCCAACAGCCACTGAGGCTTATATCTCACAGTTTCAATCACCAGAGAAACACTCAAGCCCCCAAATCCCAGAAAATGAATTGATTGGAGTGGCTCATGTGTCGTGCCAACGTCTTGACCAATCGACTCTCCTTGAGGGCAGAATCATAGGGGGATGTGGCAGCTCCTACAAGGGCCACACGGATGACGTTTTCGGGGTGCAGCTTCCAGAAGAAGGCCTAGAGAGCTGGAAGGAGGGGAGGTGAGCACAACACAGGGAGACAATAAGCAATAGTGCTGGCCTACTGAGCGCTGGGTCATTGTATTTTGAAAGGGGCCCTGAGTCAGGATTCCTGACAAATCCATTAGAACAAATTGGGAAGAGAGGGAGTGCGGAGGTGAGGAAGAAGCCTCGAAGGACTCTTGCCTAAGCGGCAAAACTGAAAGAAGTGGGGGATATTTAATCTAGAAAATAGAAGGCTTGGCAGGGACGCTCTTCAGCTTGGCAGAGGACTGTCCCAGGAGAGGGACCTTGCGCTCCTGCAAACAGCCGCACCAGGCCCAGGAGGTGGACTGGCAGGAAAGTCAGGTTGCAGCCCAACTCCAGAAAGAACTCCTAACTGTTCTGGCCTGGCCAGCCAGGGAGGGCTCAGACTCCCTTGGAGGGGCTGAGCTGGCAGTCAGAGGGCACACCAGCCATCTTGGCTAGAGCTGCTGAAGGTGAGATTCTGGTGTCCTGGTTATCCACACCTGCCCCTCCAATACCAAGTCTCAGAATTACTTTAAACTGGTCCCAGTGCAACCTAGAGGCCAAGGAAACTCTAATGTGGGGAAGGATACGACCCACCAGCCTGGTCCGCATTGTCCAGAAGGCAAACGCTGCCCTCCTGGCACCCTGGAGCTTCAGAGGAGGATGTGTGGGAAACCCTGGGATAAGCATGTCAAACTTGCAGCCCATGGGTGCATGCAGCCCATAACGAATATTTTTGTGGTCCAGCCAATATAACGGTATGTAAGAAACGTTTTAATAACAATTTTGTAACTTAATTTTTACAATATCCTATTATACATAATACTATATAATGAAATCGCAGTATGCAAATTGTCCCCTCAACCGGGAGTTATCCAGGAGTTCAACCAGGGGGTGGGTTGGCCGGTGGTGGGGGCAGGGGGAGGGGGGAAGGGAGGGTGGACCCAGCTGGCAGGTAATCAGGGGAAGGAATGGAGTACCCAGTCAGCAGCCGGCAGCCACTAGGGATCCTACCAGTGCACGAATTTCATGCACTGGGCCTCTAGTTATTAATAACAAACTACAACATTCGCTAATGACTGATTACTCTAATTGTGTTGCATTCATTTTCCTTACACGCCTTATGCACAGGCGCACCATTTCTCTTCGCTAATATTAGCAGCGAATATTTTAGCAGTTGATGGCCACGTCATTAGTCCTGGACTGACTTGTTTGGTGTGCACAACAGGAAATATTTCCCTTTCGGAGAACAAGAAAAATAGGTTGATTTGCATTATGCTTATTAATTTGTGCAGTTATTCAGTGCCTGGTAAGTTAATGTTCAGGAAAAAATATTTTTTCTTAAAATGTTCTATTATTTTATGTTAATGATCACTCATTTATTTCAACCCTTTGTATTCAGCATGTCTCTATCGAAATAAACCTACGTTTCTATGAAAATTGAAGCTTCTGTTTTTAAGTGAAGGCCCACATACACTTAAACCTTGTTTATTTGGCCCGTTAGCCTTTGAGTTTGACATGCTTGCCCTGGGAAACACGCTCTCACTGCCCCTCACTGCTTACCCTTGAAGCCAAGGCTAGGAGGCAAGGTATGGCCATGTGGGGCCAAGGGGGGAGGGCCTCCTGATAATCATCCCTGCACTTTGTGGGCCAATGGGCGGAGACGACGCACTCTCAGAAACATCTTAGAAGCTAAGACAGTGCTACATGGTGTAGAGTCAGGAGTCTTCTCCCCTCGTTTTACACATGAGGCTCAAGCGACGTTGTGACTTAAGTTACTGTCAGGTGTAGGATCAGAATTCTGCTCTTCAAGGTGTCACAGGAAGCAGGGCAGTGTAGGGTGGTGATTAGGAGCGCAGGCCAGAGTACGGGGGTGTACTGAACCCCTCTGCTCCTAAGTCTCCGCACCTGACTCTGCTACTTCCAAGCTGTGTGAGCTTGGGCAAGTTAATTTACCTCTCTGCGCCCCAGTTTCTCAAGTAGAAGATGTGGCTAGAGATAGCACCTACCTCAGAGGGTTGTTCTGAGGATTGGATTGGTCATTATTTCCAAGGCCCAGATCTGAACCCAGATCTGCCTGATCCCCAAAACCACACTCCTCCTGGCCCCTACCCTCCCCATGCTGCCTTCCTCAGCCCACAAATGGAAATTTTTCCTGTTATTGTCTCAGGGAGGACTCCCTGGGTTAAGCCTGTGTGTGTTGGAAGCTTGCAAAACTTCTGTTCTCACACATGGGGAAACTGAGGCACGGGCTGCCACGGTGGCATGTCACCTGCAGGAAGGGGAAATGAGTAGTGAAGCCTGTGTCCGATGTCTCTTGAGTCGGGTTCTTGAGGTGAAAGTCACCTGTGTTCGCAAGCTGTTCAGATGACCCCGACAGGCCTGGGTATGTGCTTGGCCCTGGGGCTCTGTGTCGGATCCAGTTTCCCTTTCCCCGGTCTCAGGTGCATCCTGAGCCTGTCAGCCCTCGAGCAAAGGCAGCCCCTGAGGAATGGAGCAGGAGAGCAGGGCTGAGCAGCACCAGGAAAACCATCCTGGCATCCAAGTGGTGAAGCAGAGGGTCTGCCTGAGGCTCCAAGCCTTGCCTGGGAGGCCTCCCATCGGCCTGCAGGTCCCTGGGATGCTGACTCACTGAATCCTTAATCACCTTCCCCGAGGTCAGGCTGTCGCCTTCCTGTCCATCAGGAGCGTATAAATAATTTTAGCTGCACCTATTTTCCCCCCAAAAGTTGCTGATGGAATTAGTTGTTCCTAATCCTGTGCCAGGTTGAGCTGGTATCCCTGCCGCGGTCACTGTGGGTTAGCAGCTCAGAGCTGGGATGGCGAGATGGGGAGTAGAGAAGGGGCTGCCGTGTCGGAAATGTACACGCCATCTGCCAGGCCTTGGCCAGGCTCCTGAGCTGCAGAGGGAGTGGCATAGAACATACCAGGTTCAGAGCTCAGCCGAGAGCATCCGGGGGACACAGGAGGCAGCGAGGGCCGCTATTACCAGAGATCCTGGCTCTGCCACTTACCAGCTGGCTGATCTTCGGCAAGTTAAGCTCTTGGAGCCTCAATTTTCTCATCTGCAAAATGGGGAAGAATCATTCCTTTCTCTGAGGAAGATCTTTTAAAAGATAGCTGGAGGGCAGCACGGGGTAGTGGGTAAGAGACTGGCTTCCAGAGCCTGGCTCTGCCACTTCCTGGCTGCTCGGTCCTGGGGGGCGTACGTAACCTCCCTGCTCCTCAGTCTCCTCACCTGTAAAATAGGCACAGCCATCGTTAAATGCTTCATGCAATTGTTATGCGGATTTAAATGGTTTAATACGTGCAAAGCATTTAGAACAGGGCTTGCTGCATAATGCACAGAGGCTGCTGCATACCTAGCTGACATTATTCATCCTTATGAGCTCATGTAACTTCACCTGTGGAAATTCGTTCTAAGCGTCTGGTAAACAAGTCCTCCTTGAAACTGTCATCCCTCCTTCCTGTCAATCCCATCTTCCTTCATGTGGCACTACCTGCACAGCATCCCCTGACCATCCTTTTCCCAGCCCTCTGGATCCCTTCTCCTCCAAAAGGCAGCGGGGCCCCCGGCCACACTCTCCTGTTCGCAGCAGAGCCCAGCGGGGGCTTCCCGACTAGAGAGCCAAACACGGTCCAATGCATTCTTGGTCTGAGGGGACTTCATTCATTCATTCATTCGTTCGTTCGTTTATCAAGCACTAACGGGGCACCTCTCATGTCCCAGGGGCGCTGTGAGGCACTGCTGGCACAGGAAGAAGAGTCAAGTCCCTTCCCTCAAGCCGCTCACA
Source organism: Myotis nattereri (assembly GCF_964212035.1). Lineage (NCBI taxonomy): Eukaryota > Metazoa > Chordata > Mammalia > Chiroptera > Vespertilionidae > Myotis > Myotis nattereri. Next base: position 29,210,205 of record NC_138075.1, on the reverse strand, counting down.
AATGGAGAGACAGGGAGACAAACAAGTAAGAAAACAGAACATTAAAATAGGCTGTTGTAAGTTAAGTGATAAGGGGCAGCTGGCTTCCCTGGGAGCACAGAGGAGGGGCCCTAACCTCGGCTGAGGGGTTGGGAACAGGCTCCTGGAGGAGGTGACATCTCCTGCTGCCCTGGCCTCACCAAGGGGGCTGACCCGTCTCAGCGGCCCTCTCACTTCCTGGCTGCCCCTCGCTTTCTCCTCATGCACACTCCCCCCACCACCAGGCCTTTCCCATGCCACCCCCTCTTCCGGAAGCATTCTTCCGTGCCCACTTTGGCTTCAGTAAATGACTTTCTTCTTTTGGATCTTGGCTCACACGTTACTAGTACTTCCCCAGGTAGCTTCCGCTGGCCTCTCTGACTGGGTCAATGCCCCCATCACAGATGCTTGTAGAACTTCGTACTCCTATTTTGTAGCTCTGACATGCACATCATGTGACTACAGGTCAGACACAAGGTTGAATGAAAAAATGAATGAATAGTCAATGAATAAGGCAGGACACTGTATATGGCATTACTTCTCATGGACTATGGAAATCACTACCTCCTTTAAAAAAAATTTTTTTTATATGTATTTTATTGAGTTTTTACAGAGAGGAAGGGAGAGAGATAGAGAGTTAGAAACATCGATGAGAGAGAAACATCGATCAGCTGCCTCCTGCACATCTCCCACTGGGGATATGCCCGCAACCAAGGTACATGCCCTTGACCGGAATCGAATCTGGGACCTTTCAGTCCGCAGGCTGACGCTCTATCCACTGAGCCAAACCGGTTTCGGCACTACCTCCTTTTAAAGTCACTTATAAATCACTTATTTATAATAACTATCACTTGTATATAATAAACATTGCAAAAGAGTTCATTTGTGCGTTCGTTTATTCATTCACTCATTCACAAATACTAATTAAGCACTGCTTTGCATAAGGCACAGTTCTCAGCACTGGGATGAGTTAGGCGCGTTCCCTGCCCTCTGCACCTTACAGTTTGGCAGTGAAGACAGAGAATAAATAGACAAACGCGTGGCAGCAAAGAAATCAGGCTTTGGAAAGTGACCAGTTTTCATAACCTCTAAGATATCACAACGAGAAGGACGACATTGACCTAAGAAATACAGGACAGCTCCCTGGGAGAGTCCAGCCAGGGGGCCAGGCGTGAGCCCCTTTGCACTGGCTCCTCAGCACAGGCTGGCCAGCGCGTCTCTGTTGTGGGTACAAATGCCCAGGAGCCACAAGCTGGCTGCACCGGGACGTCTGAGACTCCGGCTGGCGGTGGGTAAGGGCACGGCTGCTCTCCGGTGCCAGGCGTCCTAGCCGGCCAGGGCGCTGCTGTTGGCTGCTGACCCCTGCGGCCTGACATTTCCCTGCTCAGCGGCCAGGAGCGGGAGCTGAGAGCAGAACTGGTCAGGCTCCTGTGACAGTGAGTCCTGCAGCCCTTGAAACCTGAGGAGATGGGCTGAGGGCAGTGCCTGCCTCTGCTCCCTTAGCGGGGGGGTGAACTTCAGGCATGGGTCCTTGCTGCCCTGAATGAGGGGCTCCTTATTCGGGGGTGGCGGGATCGGGGTGGAAACTGCTCTCGGGATGACAGGTGTGGGGTCGGGTTGGAGAGGTGTCAGCCTCCTCCTCGGGCTCAGAGTTGATGTGAGCTTCTCTGCCCTTGATGGACGCACAGTAACACCTGCCAGTTCTCTCCTGGTCCACTCAACAAACGCTTATGATGCCAGACCCACACGGTGCTGGGTGCTGGGTGCTGGGTGCTGGGGTGAGGCGGTGGATGAGATGTGGGCCCCAGGCCCCCTCAGATCATTTGAGCAACGTGTTGTTCTTTCCGAAGCACCTGTCAGGATTCCAAGTGATCTTCCTTCCATCCTGCATCCTGTGAGAGCGGCCTGGCATTCCTAGTTGATGGGTGGGCAGGAGGAGGCAGAGCGGGTTAAGTCATTTGCTTCAAGGAAAGTTAAACAGGACCAGCAACCAGGTGTTGTCTAGTCCTTTGCCAACTGCCCCCCTCCCACCCACCTACCTCCCCAACAAGGGGATTCAGGGAAGTGGTGTTTTATATTGATTCTTAAATGGATTTTGAGAGAGAGGGGAAGAGAGAGAGAGAGAGAGAAAGAAACATTGATGTGGAAGAGAAACATCCACTTGCTGCCTCCTTTGTGCCCCACACTGGGGATCGAGCCCCCAACCCCAGCCTCTGCCCTGCCTGGGTATTGAACCGGCAACCTTTCCATGCACAGGACAACGCCCATAGGTTGGCTTTTATGGTCACCCTGACTGTGAACCAAGTATTCGTTGACAAGTTAGGAAGGGCTTCCTGGAACCCCTGACCTTGTTTTCCTTTTGCACCGTGTCATATTTAGCACCTTCCTCCTGAGCATAACAGGCCCCTGGCAGGCGGGGGACGCAGCAGGGACCTATTTAAAGTTCTTGCTTTCACCACTCTGGCCACACCCTTAATGTAACCCAGCTACCTTAACTATTCCCCTACTGCATCTGCCCGCCCTCTTAGAAAGCCTCGCTGGCGGGGTGCACGCCCGGCTTGGTGAGACGTTGAAAGGCCTCTCGGGTGACCCATAAGCTTCCGAAGGGTAAGTGACACGGCTTATGCTTCTGTGCCTCCTCCAAGCACCAAAGAGCACCCTGTTCCCCACGGAGGCACTCAACAAACCCTAATTGATTCGTTGATTGGGAACAAGGAATATATAGTCAACGTGCCTGGAAATACAATCTCCCAAAGGCTGCCAGCCAGCCGGGAGCTCAAAGGACAGGTGTTTTCGGATCAATGTGCTTGCTCATCCCCAAAGCGGAGTTTAAAGTGCGTGACTGAGTGTTATTTTAGAGAAATGCAAAATTGGAAACATGCAAATGCCCAGCAATAGGGGAGTAGGTAAGTAACTGGGTTATACTAAGATTCTGGAAGACTATAGTTTTTAACAACGACAATACACTACACTGCATTACATTACAATACAATACAGAGAAATATGTAGCACCTACCAAAGTGGGAAGTGCAGAATATGAAAAGAATGTAGAAACATAGCTATATAGCCCTAACCAGATTGGATCAGTGGATAGAGTGACGGCCTGCAGATCAAAGGGTCCCAGGTTCAATTCCGATCAAGGGCATGTACCTTAGTTGCAGGTTCCTCCCTGGCCTGGACCCTGGTTGGGCTTGTGCAGGAGGCAATCAATCGATGTGTTTCTCTCACATTGATGTTTCTCTCTGTCTTTCCCTCTCTCTTCCACTCTCTCTAAAATCATGGAGAAATATCCTCGGGTGAGGATTAAAAATTAAAAAAGAAAGAAAGAAACATATATACACTTATGAAGATAAGAAGCTACTAAACTTCACTATTTAGTACAGTGGTTCTCAACCTGTGGGTCGCGACCTCTTTGGCGGTCGAACAACCCTTTCACAGGGGTCGCCTAAGACCATCCTGCATATCAGATGTTTACATTACGACTCATAACAGTAGCAACATTACAGTTATGAAGTAGCAACGAAAATAATGTTATGGTTGGGTCACAACATGAGGAACTGTATTTAAAGGGCCAGAAGGTTGAGAACCACTGATTTAGTAGCTTCTTTTTTTCCTAAGTTCATTGAGCAAAGGGAATGGTTGTAACAGAGTCACGTCCATTGCACTGTGTGGTATGATGGGAAGAGTCCCTGAGACAGATGGTCTGGACACCCAGGGATCCTGGTGCTGCCAATCATGGACCATGTGATCTTGACCAGACCATGACCCTGATCTTTGTTTGTTATCTGTCAAGTGGGAATTTTATTATGTGTCCTGTCTGTCTCACAAGGTAAGGATGTAAAGTCACTTAAAGTCTTTATTTACCTCACTTAGTATGCTATTCAAAGGTTATATTATAGAAATAATAATGCGTTTGACTATGGGGTGCTGACTCACAACTAGCTCAGGAGTTACAAAATACAGCATATATGCCCTAGCTGGTTTGGCTCAGTGGATTGAGCATCGGCCTTCAGACTGAAGGGTCCCAGGTTTGATTCTGGTCAAAGGCACATGCCTGGGTTGTGGGCTCAATCCCCAGTAGAGGATGTGCAGGAGGCAGCCGATCAATGATTCTCATCATTGATATTTCTATTTCTCTCTCCCTCTCTCTTCCTCTCTGAAATCAATAAAAATATATTTCAAATAAAAGTATATATACATATATAAAATATACATATGTATAGCATATAAATGTTTTTTTTTCTTAAATCCAAAAATTCTTGCAAAATCCTGTGGGTTTGGAGTAAGAAATCATGGACCTGTACCAAGCACATTAGACATATAATATTTTTTAACTTAACCTTTATAATAATCCTATAGACTAGGTTCTATCATTCACATTTAGTAGATGAAAAAACTTGTATGTATAGAGGTTAATTTGTTTTTCTATCCTATATAATAAAAGGCCAATATGCAAATCAAACAAACGGTCAAACTACCAGTTGCTATGATGTGCACTGACCACTAGGGGGCAGACACTCAATGCAGGAGCTGCCCCGTGGTGGTCAGTGCATTCTCACAGGGAGAGCACTGCTCAGCCAGAAGCCGGGCTCATGGCTGGTGAGCAAGAGCCTCACCTCCACCACAGCAACGCTAAGGATGTCTGACTGCCAGCTTAGGCCCACTCTCCACAGGGAGCAGGCCTAAGACATTAGTCAGACATCCCCCAAGGGCTCCCAGACTGCAAGAGGGCACCAGCTGGCTGAGGGACCCCCCACCCCCCCCCCACAGTGCACAAATTTCATGCACTGGGCCTCTAGTTAACAATAAGTGGCCCAAGTCCAGGAATCTTTGCTAGAGCTTTGACTTCTGAGACTTACAAAGGAGAACACATCTCCTAGTGTCTGGCTTTGATTGCATGCTAAGCTGTTGATAAGCATCATCCCATCTGATCTCCACAGCACTGGAAGGTATGGACTATTATTAGCCCCATTTTAGATGAAGAAACTGAGGCTTAGATAAGTAAGGTAACACCCCCACGTGAGTCAGGGACCTTGGATTCAAAGTCAGGTCCAATGAATGACCTTAACGCCATTTGCATCTTTTATCAGGCAATCAGGAAGTTCCCAGGGGAACGAGCAGGGCAGAGGGCCACATTCTGGAACGACTGAGAAAGGGGATGGTTGTGAACGGTCCTAAATGTGGAGCAGTCTGGTTCCTTCCATTTCCTGGACTTGCCCGTCCCGCGCCCCCACTCTCCCTCCTTCCGGACAAGGTCAGCTGTCATCCAGGATGTGAAGTGTAAGCCGGGATTGGGTGTCAAGTAATTCGGCGGAGTCACAGGAAGGAAAAACACATGTGAATACCGAGAAGGGCTGCACAAACATGTCCATCGGGAGGAGAGAAAAGCTGTTTTTCAGGAAGCTCGGAGACGCCACGAGGGCAGAGAGATGAGCTATTCCTGCAAAGGTGCCATCTGGTCCTGCTGGTCAGCAGCCCCGAGGTCCTGGGGGAACAGATTGAGGGAAAGTCAGCAAAATAACACCGAACGCCCTTTGGTTTTCACCTCTAAAGGGATCCAAGGAGGGAGCTTGCCCTTTGGTGTTGAAGAGGTGCAGACAGGCTCTGCCTCCCGCCTTGACCTTGGGCTTTGGTGCAGCGGGAGAGACGGGGCAAGCCTGGGAGGCAGCGGGCACTCGCTCTCCTTGACTGTGTCCCCAGGGAGGCTCGGGAAACTGTGTGCCTCTGAAGGACTCCTGGGGACCCCATGCAGGAGAGCAGCGCCCCTAAATCAGATGTCTCCCTGTTTCAGCAGGAAAGGCCCAGATTCTGGGAAACCCTTTAATTCCAGCACAGCTGGTCACCCGGCACCGGCAGGGTGGTGGGCAGACTCAGCAGGTGAAAATTCCCCCAAGGCAGTTCCCACAAGGCTTTTACTAACAGAAATGTCCACTTTCAGATGTGCACTGTGCTCCCCTGGGACCTCCTGCCCCCTCTGGTTGCTCCAAACCTTCAACGTAGTTCCTTTTACATTCAGCCTTGGAGGCGGGGAGGCTAGAAAGTGCTCCCAGAAAATAAACCAAACGGACTCAATTTGCACTAAATCCACAGAGCTAAATCCCAGAGGGGCCCAGTGTCTTGTCAAAAGTCAGACAGAAAGTAAGTGGCAGAGGCAGGGTTCGATGAAAGTCTGTCTGATTCAATACCTGTGCTGCTGCCCCCTCCTCTGCCCTGGGATGTCCTAATTCGGCTGGGAGTCCACGGGTCTGTGAGTGGGATGAGGGCTTGAGTTTCCAGATAGATTCCGGGGCACCTCTGCAGGCCCAGCTTACAAAGATTAGAGTGTACACAGTGCAATGTGTGTGTGTGTGTGTGTGTGTGTGTGTGTGTGTGTGTGTGTGTGAGAGAGAGAGTGAGAGAGAGAGAGAGAGAGAGAGAGAGAGAGAGAGAGACTTTCTGTAGGACCCAGCCTGGTGCAAGCTGCCCCCGGAGGGCAGGAGTGCTTATGTAACAGGAAGAGAGAAAGGTTTGCAGAAACCAAACAGATCCAAGTTTTAGTTACGCTGACCCCAATCCATGACCCAGCCTCTAGGAGGACAGGACAGATGCCAGGGGCACAAGGGACCCCAGGCTCTGCCTACCAACTCCCCCTGCCTGGCCCTGCCCCTCAGGAGGGGTTCCCTGGAAGGGGCTGGCCTAGGCCCCCCAGTTCTCCTTTTGGAAATCTCTCATACCCATCTATCCACCCAGTCCCCTCCCCAAACCCAGGCCTACAGAGCCCTACACACTCTGACCCCTGCCCGCCTCTCCCACCCACATGCTGCATTCCTCACCTCCTTTCTCACCAAGCTCCAGCCATACCAACCTTTTATCTATTCCTCAAACTACCCAAACTCCATCCATCTTTGGGCTTTTGCCCTAGCAATCCCTTCTACATGGAATAGTCTTTCCCCATCTTCACATGGCCGATCCTCCTCATTTCCAGGATTCAGCCCAACTATCCTCTCTTGCCAAAGGCCTTTTAAAATAAATAAATAAAACTGCATTTCTCAGGTTCCCTTTCAGCTAGACCAGCGGTTCTCAACCTTCCTAATGCCGAGACCCTTTAATACAGTTCCTCATGTTGTGGTGACCCCCAACCATAAAATTATTTTCGTTGCTACTTCATAACTGTAATTTTGCTACTGTTATTAATCATAATGTAAATATCTGATATGCAGGATGTATTTAGGTGACCCCTGTGAAAGGGTTGTTTGACCCCCAAAGGGGTCACAACCCACAGGTTGAGAACCACTGAACTAGACACTGAGTGTGATTTTTTAATATATATATATATATATATATATATATATATATATATATATGTTTTTATTGATTTCAAAGAGGAAGGGAGAAGGAAAGAGAGATAGAAACATCAATGATGAGAGAGAATTTGGGTGCCTCCTACACGCACACACTAGGGATCAAGCCCGCAACGCAGGCAGGTACCCTGACTGGATATCGAACCGTGACCTCCTGGTTCATAGGTTGATGCTCAACCACTGAGCCAAAGACCTTTTAAGGGCTGCCCAGTCTAATGAGCTCCCTGTTCACTTACATATCACTCTGCTCTACGGCAGTACGGCCTGTTATTTTCTGTTTGTTTATCAACTGTCTCCCCCTGCCTGGCTCCCCGTGGACTCCATCACTCACCCCGGCTGCTCCTGCAGACCCACGGGCGCCCTGCTCTCTCTGGGTTCCCCGCCTTTGTGTGTGCTGTCTTTTCTACCTGGAGGTCGGCTCTTCACCTCTCCTCCCACTTCCCCCGTCCCCTGGCTATACCAGACATAGAAATATTTCCTGACCCTCTAACTCAAGTTAATTCTTCTTTCTCTAACTCATCTCATCACAGTTCTTGGCACCCTGTAATTCAGGGGAAGGGAGGGCAGAGACTGCATCTGCCTTGTTCACCGTAGTCCCACAAGCCTAGCACAGGTCCTGGTGCATGGCAGGTGCACGGGCAAATGAACGTCTGCTGCATCGACTGCACTGGAAGAACTTAGCTCCTGCTGCTAGCGGGCTGTCACATGGAGAGTTTCCAGGGAGACAGCTCCCATCCTGCGTTTGCTGAACTAAATCGAGAGCTGGGGCCAGGGAGAGCTCGAAGTAAACAGACAACCAGTGCTGCTGGCTGTGAGCGGGCTCCTCGGTCTCTAGTTGGGCTGAGAGGAGGAGTCAGAGTGTTCCAGGGACAGGAGCACAGGGGCTGCTGGCCCAGCGGCAGTGAGCAGGGAGCTGGTGGGGAAACAAGTCATTTTCCCTGGACCGCGTGGGACTGAGGGGGAGGCGAGACATGAGGCCAAGCCGCAAAGAGCTGTGTAAGCCTCGCTACGGTGGTGAGCTTGATCCTAAAGGCAATGGGAAGTCATTAAAGCATCTGGAGGAGGGGGTGAAATGGTCAGATCTACATCTAAACAGAAAAATCACAGCAGCCACAGGAGGCATCTTGGAATGCAAAGCTCCATCCTCAACCTAAGGCCTTGAGTTCTCTCTCGAGTCTCTCCACACGATACGTCCAGTTCTCACTCTTAATGAATTCCTAAATGGGTGCAGGATGCAAGGGCTTCTGCAGAAATCACCCCCCTTAGCCCCCATAGAGGGTTGAATGGTGGCCCCTCAAAAGATATGTCCACCATAAAATCCCTGGAAAATACTTTATTTGGAAAAAAGGTCTTTGCAGGTGTAATTAAATTAAGGATCTTGAGATGAGATCATCCTGGATTATGTAGGTGAGCCTTAAATCCAATGATAATGGATTGGATTAGGAAGAGGCAGAAGAGAAGACAGAGACAGAAGAGGAGGCCGTGTGGCCATGGAGGCAGAACTTGGAGCGATGCTGCCACAAGCCTAGGAAACCAGGAAGTGTCCCAGCCACCAGATGCTGGAAGAGGCAAAGACCGATTCTCCCTGGTGCCTCCAGAGCCTCCCGCTGACACCTTGGTTTCAGACTTCTGACTTCCAGAACTGAGAGAGAACACGTTCCTGTGGTTTTCAGCCACCCCATTTGTGGTACTTCATTATAGTAGCCCTAGAAAACTAATACAGCCCTACATTCAAACGAAGACACTTCATTCTCAGGAACCTTCCTCATGGGTGGGCCTTTATAAACCAGAGAACTTCCTTTCTGTTTGGAAGGTGTGATTGTAACAGAGGCAAGGAGCCAGACCAGACTACCGGCGGACCCTTCTTCTCTGCACTGCTTGGCACTCCAAGGGCAGCTTTTCCCACACCAAGAAATGGTATCACCAGAGTGAAGCTATGGACAAGTCCGTGGGGCTGGGTCTTTGGCCAAGGTCCAAAGACTCTAAGAGTGAAGCCGGGGTGCTGGCAGGGCTCTGCAGAGAGGAGTGGTTTGGAAAGAGAAAGGAGGACAGTGCATTGCTCAACAGTGGTGAGCAAAGATATGGTAGGGAGGTTGTTCAAACAGGATTCCTAGCTTCAGGTGCCAAAGGAGGCTTGGTGCTCTGGAACATTCTGCCTAGCCTTTAGGGTAAGCTTACTGAGGTTGACCCTTGATAGGACTTCATTGATCAAGAGTTCCTTAGGGTACGCATTAGGTGTTGGCTGTGCTTTGCACTATACCTGTTTAGGCACCTCCTAGGGTAGAGTCAACGTCTGCATTTCCAGACAGTGAGAAGCCAGTCTACCTCTGAAAACATTGGTACTTGACCTTCAGGTCTATGGTGTCTCTTACCTGGGGAACCCTTACCTATCCCTATAGACCAGTCCGTTTCCTCTGTTGGAGGTTTCTCCTTCGGGGGACTATTAACACTGTAGTGATGCAACGTCTTTCTCCCTGGCTAGCTGTACACACCCAGTAACTAGCCTGGGCCCTGGCTCACTGTGGTGTCCAATAAGAAGTTGAAGAACTAACCAGGTCAATTCTCAGATCCATCAGAAAGCTTTCAGAAGGAGAAAGGTTTCATCTGGTACTTTCAAACCCTGTGAGAATACCTACAGTAAGGGGCCCAGCCTTAACCTCAAGTAATAGAAATAGGATCAAAGGGGAAAAGCCCAGGGAGAAGTCTCAACACTAAGCCCAGGGTTTCAAGAGGCCAAAATTTCACAACCCTCCCTCCACAGAGATGGAGCTTTGTGGCAATTGTTTAAAGTCCTGGCTAAGATGGCCTCCTCTACCTTCTTCCTTGTAACCCCAACTCTCCCCCTCTCAAACATTAATTTTCCTCTGCGAATAGCATTTGGTCTCTAACGACATCCATAATCTCATCAAAGCACAGCAGAGTACCCTGACTCATCACAAATCCTCCCAGAAGTGTCTGCTGCTTACGCTGAAACAGAGTGTCGTGGTAAATCAGGGTTGCAGACTGGTGACCACCAGACCTCCTCTGTGACACAGGGAACCAACAGTGCCCACCTCTGATGGGAGACAATGTGCAAATGCCTTTGGCCACTCATTGCAGAGCCTGGCCACTGCGGCAGCACGAGGCATCACGGTAGGAAGCGCAGCTGTTGTTAAAACTAAGCCCGGCTCCCTCTAACCTGCAGTACAATGAGTTGGTCACCTTTGCTGGACCGGTTTCCCTGCCCACAAAACAGCCGTCCCTGGGTTGCACCCTTCTGAGATAGGCACCCCCAGCAGGCAAGGCAAGGTTGTGGTCATTCATTCACTGTTATTAATTAGGCATCAGGCTTTTGCAAAGCTTGGGCAGATTTCATAAGATGCAGCCAAGGGCCTTGACCTTAGCTTTCCTAGAGAACTTCTCTCAATGTAGTGTTGTCAGAAGGTGCCCCTGGATTGGGTGAAGGGAGTAAGGAAGGAAAGTATCAAGAAAGGAAGGCACCAGCTGAGTAGAGGACAGAAGGAGGGTCTTGAGCCCAGCCGGTGTGGTTCAGTGGTTGAGTGTCAATCCAGGAACCAGAAGTTAATGGTTCGATTCCTGGTCAGGGCACATGCCTGGGTTGTGGGCTTGGTCTCCAGTGAGGGGCGTGCAGGAGGTAGCCGATTGATGATTCTCTCTCATTATTGATGTTTCTATCTCTCTCCCTCTCCCTTCCTCTCTGAAATCAAAAAAATAAATTTTTTTTAAAGAAGGGCTTTGAGTGCCCTCAGCCTTCTTGTTCTGAGCCCCACCTCATGCCTCTTCTCTGAAGTTCCATGCGTGGACCATTTCATTATATTTGCCAGTTTCTTTCTATAGAAACCTGCTCTAAGGAATGGCCTTATATGTTTATTTACACTAACATGTAAAGGACTGTGGGGGCTTTATACTTGCTCATTTTTATAAGGGGGGAAGCTTTCAGTCAAAGAAATAAATAGCTTCAGGTGAGTGGGGGAGGCCGAGAGCCGTCCCGGTGATTCAGAAAGCACACTACACTGCCTGCTCCATCCAGACGGCCAGCCAGGGTGCTACAGCCTAGCTGCGGCAGGGGTCGGGGCTGGAGTGGGAGGGGTCAAGCCCTGGGTATTTAGTTGAACTGACTGAGCAAATCTGAACCCTCCACCCTCTTCCTGGAAGTAGGAAAGTGGCCAGGAGAATCCTGGGAGGAAGGGACAAAGGCCGCTAGATTGAGCAGAGGTACATGAAGGAGGGAGGGACCGCTCCCTGCAAAGGCACGTCTCTGGGAAGGCAGCGCTGCCAGGAGAGTTCTGTGTCTTCAAATTGTGACTGTTAGACAATGGAAAGTAGGGAGGCTAGCTTCCGGCTCTCTGAGGCATCCTCAGCCTCCTCCCTGTGCCTTCCCACCCCCTGAGACATCCCAGGTCATGGCTGGCATGTTCGAGAGCTCATCTCATGGGCAGATACAGCCAACCTGTAGCCACCCTGGATACACCCGGTTCTCCCCATCTGCCCTGTATCCTGGGACCAATGTAAGGCCTGGACAGATTATGCTCCTGGTGGGCAGTCAGGGGTTGGGTGGAGAATTCAGGTTTCCAGAGAGGGTCAGAGCAAAGACAGAGAAAAGGACTGGCTGGTCGTGCCACCTGCCCTCCCCCCAGGGCGGCCCCACCCAGCAGCCCTCCGGGTTCAGGATAGGGTGGTGCCCGGGTATGAAGGGGCTGGTTCCTGGCAGCCCTGGGGAAGGGGCTCCAAAATAGAAGACGACAGACATGGGTCAGAGCCAGTCCTGGAACACAAACACCAGTATATTTTATGTGCACGGATGTGAAAAGAAAGACAGAGAGACGAACGGAGACAGAGCAGGCAGTGGGCGCACAAACCAGTCGTGTGTCCTGCTGAGGAGCTGCCACAGTTGGGAGACAGTCCCACCTGCCTCAGAGACAGGACCTGCAGCTCCTCCAGGTCTGGATGGCCTCAGGATGGCAAGTGAGCTCTCTGCCTTACCGTAGCTCCTCCAGCGCAGGGCCCCTGCATCCCCTGCAAAGACGTCTGCACAGCCCAGAGCTCCATAGATACAGGTTCTCACGAACTGACCCACTCAGCGGCTGCCGCTCCGGGAGACCCAAGCAGAGGGCAAGGGACCAGGACAGGACTCATGGCCACTCCCTAGGTATTATTGCTGAGAATAAGCACAGGCCATTTCGATGCCATTATGACTCACTGGCATCCGCGGGAACAGGGCACGAGGGACAGGTCACCTAGCAGACACGGAAGCAGTCCACCATGCGGGGCAGCACATGGCGATCTGTAACTCAGAGATGCTGCGATGTCCAGCGGAGAGGCCCAGGACACCAGCGGTTCATGCACAGCAAGCCGACTCTCTCCGCCAGCAGCCCCACTGCTCGGCAGGGCTGGGCTTCCTCTAAACCTTGAGGCCCTGGGGACTAAGGAACTGGGGCCCTGAAGATACCAAATAAAAGAGGAGTTGAGGTCTGGGCTCTGACTGAGCCTGCTGATCCTGTGGCCAAGCCCTGGCTCGTTGCCTCCCTTTGCAGGGGGCGTCATGAAGCAGAAACACAATGCTCTGCACATTGCCAGGGAGGCAGGCTTGCTCCAGGACCTCCTGCACAGGGAAAAGCTGGTGCCAAGGCATGTCCACAGGGCAACACCTGGAAAGGCCAGATCCAGTGGGCCATCCAAGGGCTTGGCAGGCCGAGAACTGTGGAGGCCTTACGCTGGGAGACATCAACAAGCTGACCACCAGATGCCATCGTGGAAGGGGAGAGCGAAGGTGGGTGGTAGGGTCTAGGAGCCCACATGGGGGCCTGCGAGGGTGTTGGGGTCCAAGAGACTGAAATAGCATGGAGTTGGAGGGGAGGACCAAGGAAAGGATCCCCGAGGGAACAGGGAAGCCAGGCAATGTTCTTCCTCTGGAATCCCCTGCAGCTGTAGACGGAGCACCATCTACCCGCCCTGGCAGCCTGAAGCCCCTAGGAGCCCCGAAGCCCTAGAATTGGGGCCACAGGTAAACCAAAGCCAGGGCTGGCCCCAGCAGAATGTAGTTCATGCCTGGATGTGACGAGCCTACCCAGGACACGGAGGCTGGAAAACGCCCTTCATCCCGTCCTGGACAAGGTCAAGTGCAGAGAGCAACCCTGCCAGAGAGTCTCCCCGCCCTTCTCCCAATCCTGGACACCACTCCTGCCCACACCCGCCCGCGTGCCCTGACCCGGTGCTGTCAGCATGATCTGGGTGGAGCAACACAGCAAGGAAGAGGAGATTCTCTCCACAGGTGGCATGATCATTTTTAATGTTCTATAAAAAGGGAAAGGCTAATTTCTACCTAAGAGTTCTAGTGTGGTCAAGTAGAGACCACGTACCATGGGAAAGGCTGTGTTCTGATGGACCCTCCCCTTGGCAAGTGGGGGCAGAGCCGGAAGTGGGCTGGAGGGAGGTTTTCACCTGTCCACTGCCAGCAACGGACCTGTCATGGGCACCCAGGATGGCAACGCCCATGAGCGTGGCAGGGTTAATACTGTTTGAGGAACAAGCTCGAAGTGCTTGGGGAGGGTAGGGAGGGGAGGCCCTGAGGAGGTTTTGCTGCAGGGATGGGGCTATGGCAGATCCAGAACTGATCCCTTCCCACCAAGGATGGGAGGGTCTCCCTCACTCCTTCTTCATGATCTGCATGGAACACTGGATCCTGCTCCCCCATCCCCTAGAATGCTAGACTGCCCCTGACTGGACTGAAAATGAGCCGTCAGGCGTGCCTTTACCGCCCTCCCCACGGCACCCCCACACACACACTGATCTGTCTCTGGGTCCCCACTGTGGATCTGTGGGGCCCATCTTGGCCCGACTGTGTGTTGTGGGTGTCATTCACTGATAGCTGGGCCACGAGGGGCATGGATGGAGAAGAGCACCAGGGCACTGCCACAGCCCACCGGATTGGGGTACAGTGGCGGAAAGGCTGCGGAGGGCCGGTGGGGTGTCTCAGGGTTCTATCTCTGGCAGCTGCTGTGTTGGCCGGGGAGTGGGAGTTGGGGGTTGGTGGGTGATTGACATGGATAAAGGGCTGATAGTGGTAAAGGCCTTAAAAAATAAGCGAGAAAGGGGGGAAACGCCACCAAAAGCACAGGGACTGAAACCTCCAAAAGCCCAAGGTTGGTGGGAATCCAGCACCAGGGGGCCCCCAGGAGGCCAAGAGAGCAGCGTGGGGCCCTGGGGGAAGGGAGAGGAGCCAAGGGAAGGCCTCCCAGCCCTGCAGACGAGCACGGCTCCGAGCAGCTTCCTGGCTGCCCATTCTCTCAGCAGGCCCCCGGGGAGGTATTGGTTGCAAGCAAGCACCTGAATATTGCCTAACGGAACCAGCCAAAGCCCAACTAAACCAGGTGAGAAGGAACCAGGTGGCCGAGGCAGCAGCCCTAAGCCTCCTCAGACCTGCCTCTCGCCTTTTGCCCATTTCTCAGAGTCCCTTAGCCAGGGCAGGGCCTGCTGCTTCCAAAGTCACCCGCGCAGTCTAGTCCCCGTGAAGCCTCTGAGCTGGAGTGAGATCGACGGACCAACCCCCAAGTCCCTTTGCTGCCTCGGTAGCCCGCCCCCAACACCAGCCCACAGTGGAGGGCTTGAGGCTGTGTGCACCCCACAGGGCTGAGGCCAGGCTGGGGTTGTATGCGCCCTATAGGGCTGAGGCTGGGCTGGGGCTGTGTGCACCCCGCAGGGCTGAGGCTGGGGCTGTGTGCACCCCGCAGGGCTGAGGCTGGGGTGAGGCAGGGCTTGTGCTGTACAGAAGGGGCAACTCCACCAGCTTCGTACTTTTCTCCACAGGGTCCATGAGAGACCCCAGCCCTTCCCCCACGAGTCCCCCACTCAGTCAGTTTTGATGTGGCCGTTGGCCAGGGCGAGGGGGCCTCCGGGCTCCCCCGGCTCAGCGTCCTTGTCGAAGCGCAGGCGGAGGGTGTTCCGGATGATGAACTGCTCCATGATGAGGGCCCCGCAGAACCAGGGCACGGCGTACTCCAGGGTGATGAGGCCCATGAAGTCAAAGTCGAACTGGGAGTAGTCCCAGGGGCAGGCGTTGAACTGGCGCAGGATGAAGCCGGTGGTGAACTCCCACAGGTAGGTCCAGAGTGTGTAGATGAGGCAGCGCACCAGCAGGGGGCAGCGGGCCCGCAGGCGCAGGTACATGCGCTCCACGATCAGGATGGAGGTGCCGTAGATGAACAGCGCCCACACGCTTGTGACCCCGGGGAACTTCCAGTTAAAGTTCACCACGAACTCCCAGGCCGCCGTGAACATCACCTCGCAGAAGTAGCCGTGGATGGCGTACAGGTACCAGCGGGACAGCGCCGTCAGGGGCTCCACGGAAGCCATGGCGCCCACGGGAGCCAGCTGCCGGGACACAGAGGAGACAGGTGAGAGGGGGAAGGAGGGAGGGAGGCAGGGAGGGCTGAGCAGCTCCTGCTGCCTTCCCACCATCCAGTCCAGGTCTCTGATGCAACCAAGGCCGAGTGGATGTCAAGCCTGCCTCTGCCTTTCTCTTTCGTAAACAGCCATGATCTCGACCTTATTCCATGGTCATTACTTTACCCATATTCCTTACCTGAGCCGTGGGCATGAGAAATGAAGAAAGCAAACTACCCCACTGGCTTCCTCTGAGTAACTCTACTCAAATGCTTCTTGGAGGAAGGTGTCTGCTACCCTTCCTAGACTAGCTTTTTTGGATGTGGTCAGTGAGAGAGTCAGCTGGCTTGGCCCATCAATCACCCCCATTCCCAGGCTACTCGCTGGTTTCTCACCAGGCCCCCCTGGGGTCCCCATCTCTTCCCTCACTTTTCCTCATGTATCTGAGATCTAAGCAAGCCATCATATTCGTCTTTCATGCATGTGTGCTAACGTGTATATAACATTTAGCATTTTAGTAATTTTTAAGTGTACAATTAAGTACACTGTTGTGCAACCACCACTGCCATCTTTCTCCAGAACCTTCTCATCATCCCCAACTGAAACTCAATATTCATTAAACACGAATTCTCATCCCCTCCCCAACCCATGGCAACCACCAGTCCACTCTCTGTCTCTATAAATTAGACTACTCTAGGCACCTCATTTAAATGGAATCATGTAATATCTGTCCTTTCGTATCTGACTTATTTCACTTAGCAGAGTGTCTTCAAGGTTTATCCATTATGATAGCATGTGTCAGAATTTCTCTCCCTTTTTAAGGCTGCATTGTGATCCATCTATCTAGCTATACCACATTTTGTTTATTCATTTATCCATTAACGGGCTGCTCCTACCTTTTGGCTATTGTGAATAATGCTGCTCGAGTCCCTGCTTCCAGCTCTTTTGGGGATATACTCAGAAGTGGAATGGCTGATCACCTGGTAATTCTATTTTTATTTTTTTTGAAGATGGCCTTGCTGTTTTCCATAGTGACTGTACCGTTTTTACATTCTCACTAGCCACGCACAAGGGTTCCAGTTTCTCTACATCCTTGCCAGCACTTGTTATTTCTGGTTTTCTGAGGATGGCCATCCTAATGGGTATGAAGTGGTAGCTCCTTGTGGTCACATTTGTCCTTAACTGTTCCCGTAAGCAGGGTTTTGGTGTTTAGTCTCGATAGTGAAAGGAAACCAGTGAGCTGACAGAGGAGAGAATCTTCCCTCCACTTCTCTTCCCCTCCCCCTCCTTTCTCTTAAGGCCCAGTCCTCAAGGCCCAGCCCTCAGGCCTCTCTGCTTTCTCCTCACCCTTCCCCAGCAGCTGTCTAGACCACTCATTGGCCCTTTATCAAATGCCACCTTATTTACTATTTTAGGCACAGGCCCTTTTGATCCAAGTAGGCTGTGTACTCCATGAGGGCAGCAAATGTTTCCGGTCTTCTCTTCTGCAGCCATGGCAGAGGCCTCTCCCAAACAGGCATTCTCTAAATGACACGTGTTGTTTATGGGGATGGTGGGATGGGGGAGTCCAGGGCTGCATCGAGAACAGGAAGACAGAGTATGAGATCATGAATCCCAGCAGGGGCAGCTGCCAGTGGACACCAGGCTTGGCATCGCTGTCAATCCCCTCTCCAAGGTGGGAGAAGGGTCAGAGGTTAACAAGATGATATCTGCAGTCTGCCCACCTGTCTAGGAACTCCAGTCTCATCTTTCAGCAGCCTAGTCACAAAATACACACCTTTATGCATTGCTTTATGGTCTTCCAAGCACTTTCATTCACATTGTGTCATTGGTTTTTACACAATTAAGATTAATGTGGCCCTACCCGGTTTGGCTCAGTGGATAGAGCCATGGACAGACGGGTCTCGGGTTAGATTCTGGTCAAAGGCACATACCTTGGTTGTAGGCTTGATCCCTAGCCCTGGTTGGGGCACATGCAGGAGGGGACCAATGGATGTTTCTGTCTCTCTCTGTCGCTTCCACTCTCTAAAAATCAATGGGGAAAAAGTATCCTCGGGTGAGGATTATCAACAACCAAAGAAGATTCATGTGAAGGGCAGGTAGTTTTACTCCCACTTTTTTTTTTTTTTTTTAATCCTCACTGGAGGATACATGCTTTTCATTGATTTTAGAGATAGGGAGAGAGGGAGAGAGAGAGAAACGTTGATGTGAGAGAGAAACATCAATCAGTTGCCTCCTATACGCACCTGGACCAGGGCTAGAACCCACAACCTGGGTATGTGCCCTGACCAGGAATGGAACCCACCACCTTTTGGTGTACAGGATGACGCTCCAACCAACTGAGCCACCAGCCAGGGCTTTACTCCTGTTTTTTAAGAGAGATAGTGGGGCTCAGAGAGAAGTCATTTGCCCATATCCCAGGGCCAGTGAATGCAAGAGCTGTGATTGGAATCTGTACCTCTTGACTTTAAAACTCACCCCACTACAAACTACTCTCCATCTCCCAGACATGAGTGCCTAGTGTCACTCCCTGTTCAAAAACATTAAATGACTCCCGATTTCCTAATGAAACCCTACACCAAGCATGTCAAACACGCAGCCCACGGGCTGCACGCGGCCCACACGAATATTTTTGTGGCCCAGCCCATACAGTGGTATGCACGAAACATTTTAATAACAATTTCATAACTTAATTTTTACAATATCCTGTTATATATAATCCTATATAATAAAGAGGGAATATGCTAATTGACCCTCATGCTGCCACAAAGATGTCGGCGCCCACAGCCAATAAGGAGAGAATATGCTAATTGACTGTCACACCCTCAAAGATGGTGGCACCCACAGCCAATAAGGAGGGAATATGCTAATTGACTGCTACGCCCTCAAAGATGGCAGCGCCCAGTCCCCTCAGCCCCACTGGGGCGGCAGTCGTGAGGCAAGGCTGGGCCTGCCCCCAAGTGGGCCCGGCCACTCCGCACGCCTGCCTCTGGAGTCCCCCAGTTCCCTCAGCCCCCCAGGGCCAGCCTGAGGCACAGGCAAGCCTCGAAGTTGGCTGCCCAGCTGCCCAGGGCTGCCCAGGGCTGCCCAGGGCACAGGTAACCAGGGCCACCCGAGGCTTGTGCTGCTGGCAGTGGCAGCAGCAGAGGTGTAATGGGGGTGTCGCCTTCCCCTGATTTCCGGGTCTCCTCCCACCCCTGAGGGCTCCTGGACTGTGAGAGGGGGCAGGCCAGGCTGAGGGATGCCCACTCCAATGCATGAATTTTCATGCACTGGGCCTCTAGTTATTAATAATGAACTACAACATTTGCTAATGACTGATTACTATAATCGTGTTGCATTCATTTCCCTTTATGTGCCTTACACGCAGGTGCACTATTTCTCTCCACTAACACTAGCAGCAAATATTTTAGCAGCTGATTGCCACGTCATTAGTCTTGTACTGGCTTGTTTGGTGTGCGCAACAGGAAATATTTCACTTTCGGAGAACAAGAAAAATAGGTTTATTTGTGTTACGCTTATTAATTTGTGCAGTTATTCAGTGTCTGGTAAGTTAATGTTCAAGAAAAAATATTAATTTTTCTTAAAATGTTCTATTATTTTATATTAATGATCACTCATTTATTCCAGCCCTTTGTATTCAGCATGTCTTATCAAAATAAACCTACATTTCTATGAAAATTGAAGCTTTTGTTTTTTTGCAGCCCACATATACTTAAACTTTGTTTAGTTGGCCCGTGTTAGCCTTTGATTTTGACATGCTTACCCTACACCATCCTTGGCCTGGCATTCAAGGCTCTCCATGATCTCACTTTAATCTACTTCTTCAGCCTTACTCTCACAGTCCAGCTCTCTCTGTTTTACCTCCATGGCTCCTCAAATCCTGTCCATTGTGTTGGTGTGCCTTTCTCCTCTCACCTGCACAAGCACAAACCCAACTTACAGGTTACCTTTAGAACAAAATCTTTTTCATCCTCCCAGACACAAGTCCTCTCTTTTTCCTCTGAATATACACAACACTTAATTCTGTCTCTCTTTGGTGCATCTGATTTTCAGTTTGTTTTTAATATGTTTTTATTTATTTTAGAGAGAGAGGAAGGGAGAGGGATAGAGAGATAGAAACATCACCGATCGGCTGCCTCCTGCACGCCCCCTACTGGGGATTGAGCCCACAACCCAGGCATGTGCCCTGAGCGGGAATCTAATGGGGGACCTCTTGGTTCATGGGTCCATGTTCAATCACTGACCCACACTGGCCGAGCTGATTTTTTGTTTTATCATGTTGATAACTTGTAGTCCCCAGCCAGACATCTTTCCTGTGTTCTGCACCTACATATCCCACTCGTCCCTGGATACGTCCACTTAAATGTCCCATAGGCACCTCCAGTTCCTTTCCTAAACCAAACTCATTATCTTTTCCCCAAAACCTGTTATCCTCATACTGATTATCAGGACTATCCTCCTACCAGTAATCCATCCTGATTCCTGGTACCACCACCATGCACCCAGTTAGCAGCCGGAAGCCCTGGCGTCATTCTAGCTCCTCTGCCACATCCTCACTCTCACATGAGCTCCCTGTGAGTAAGGACCTTGTCCAGCACTGTATCTCCCGTGTCTGGCACACAGTCAGCATTCCACACAAGAACAAAGACATTTCTTATCAGTTAGCAACCATCACATAACAAGTCATCCCAAAACTCAGAGGCTTAAATCTACTCTCATGTAAATCTGCAGCTCACGTGTCCATGGGTTGGCAGATCTTGGGACTCAAGACTTCCATCGTAAGACTGCGAGTCCTCTGGAGGCTCGGTCCTCTTTGGCTGCGGTGACTCTCTTACACTTGTTTCTCATCCTCCTCCTGGGCCCAGAGGACTACCCCCAGCATGTTCTTCTCAGGACAAGGGCAAAGGCACAGGAGCGACAAGCCCAATGGCACCAGCGCTTTTCAAGACTTTGGTTAAGCCCAGCCCATGTGGCTCAGGAACCCATGAACCAGGAATGTAAAGATCCAAGATAGAATCGCTTGAGCTCACAACCCAGTTGATTCTCAGTCAGGGCACATGGCCGGGTTGCAGGCTCAATCCCCAGTAGGGCGTGTGCAGGAGACAGACGATCAATGATTCTCTCTCATCATTGATGACTCTATCTCTCTCTCCTCTCCCTTCCTCTCTCTGAAATTAATTTTAAAAAACAGTCTATTGAAAAAGAAATACTAATTTAAAAAAAAAAGACTGGCCCTAGCCCAGTGGTTCTCAACCTTGGCTGCACATTAGAATCACCTGGGTTGAGAACCACTGCCCTAGCCGATTTGGCTCAGTGGATAGAGTGTCTGCCTGCGGACTGAAGGGTCCCAGGTTCCATTCCAGTCAAGGGCACATGCCCAGGCTGCGGGCTTGATCCCCAGTCGGGGGCATGCAGGAGGCAGCCAATGGGCGATTCTCTCTCATCACTGATGTTTCTACCTGTCTTTCCCTCTCCCTTCCTCTCTGAAATCAATAAAAATATATTAAATAAATAAATACTGGTTAAGTCACGCCCACTAACATCTTGTTGGTCAACACAAATCACATGGCAAAGCACCAAGCCAGCTATTAACGCCTGTCCCTTCTACCTCTTACACATCTCTGAAACCCATCTTCTTCTCTTCATTCAACTTTCTCATTGCTGCTGCTCTGGTTCAAGCCTTTGTCACCTCTCACCTGGATGACTCCAATCATTTCCTCGCCTCCTTTCCAATTCACTCATCACACGATGAAAGAGTGTGCACAAATGGCAGTCTTTCCAAAATGCAAATCCAATGTTTATCCCCATTTAACCATTAGTGGATCTTTAACGCAAGGCCCAAACCCCTGGGGATGGCTGGCAAAGTGTTTAGTGACACCCCCCCCTTGCCTCAGATTCTGTCTCAGGTCTTTGCATTGCTGTTTTTGCTACCTGGGGTGCCCTTCCCACCTGCAACCTCTACCCCCATCCCCACCACAGCCTTCAAGATCCAGCTGCTCCGGGAAGACTTCCCTAAGCGCCTCCAACACCAGAGCTGCCCACTGCCCTGCTGCCCTGCTGTCCCCTCTGCAGCAGGTCGCGTCTGTGACGCCACTTCACACTCAGCGTTGCCAGAACGCGCCTGGAGCCGGCACGAGTAGCCGCCTGATGAATGTTTCCTACAATGTTAAGAGAAAAAGCCGGATTCAAAACTGAATAGTTAATATAATTTTGATTTGGCAAAGGCACACACACGTGTAAATATACGAAGAATTTCGCCACAATCACCTCTGGATGGTGAGTGATATAAGTGACCCTTGCTTCCTTCTTTGTAGTTTTCTGTATAGACTAAAAAATATTTCCAACAAAAATGCATAACTTTTATAAAAATACATTTTATCTTAAAAATTGTTACTTGAGCCCTAACCGCTTTGGCTCAGAGGATAGAGCGTTGGCCTGCAGACTGCAGGGTCCCAGGTTCGATTCCGGTCAAGGGCATGTACCTTGGTTGCGGGCACATCCCCAGTAGAGGGTGTGCAGGAGGCAGCTGATTGATGTTTCTCTTTCATCGATGTTTCTAACTCTCTATCCCTCTCCCTTTCTCTCTGTAAAAAAAATCAATAAAATGTATTTTTAAAAAACACTGAGAACTCTAATTTTAAAAAAAAAATTGTTACATGAATATGTATTACTCATCTTTGTGCCTTGTATGGAGAAAATGCTCAATAAATCTGCCAGGCAAATGAACCTAGGAAACCTGAACGCATGTGAAATTAACACAGGTTCTTCCCTCCTGAGCCATTCCCAACAACAAACTGTGATTCACAGGTTTGAATCAGGTGTGGTGGTTAAGCGCAGGTGGTTCTGCATCCTCCCCGCCTGGGTTTGCTCCTGGCTGACACCCTCCACCTGCAGGATCTTACATGACTTCCCCCTGCCTCAGTTTCCCTAAGAGGAACTATCCCTGAGGGTTACTGTGTGGATAAATGAGCAAACACACGACTAAGAATACAGCCAACACTCAAGAAAGAAAGGGTGGCTATCGTTTCTGGCACAGAGCCAGGCTTGCTGGTCAGCTTCTCCTACTTCGACTGCCCCCTTCCCCCTGAGACAGGGTCACCCGGCCCCGGCCCTCACTCGCAGCCAGGCAGCCTCCTTTGCCAAGCAGGTCAGGCCTTTATCTCCACCCAGAGCACCAACCTGGCAGTCAAATACCCCTGTGAAAACAACCGCACAAACAGCCGCAGGGAGAGCACATTCCGCCTGGCGGGGGGGGCGGAGGGGGGGGGGCCGTGTAACAGGACCAGCGCTCGGAAGGCCAGGCTGGAGAAAGGGGCACAGCTTCTCACACCCTCGTTTTATCCTGAGCTCCCAACAGACCACTGTCTCCCGCCCGCCTCCCGCCTCTGAACTCGGGTCTGTCCACCGACCTGCACTTGAACCCCAGGCTCCTCCATCCCACAGGATCCGGGAAGGGGCTTCCTACTCAGCCAAGCACACGGCTACGGTCACCGCTCAAGCCGGCTCCCACCGGGTGCTGATTTTTAAATCCTGCTCGCCTTGCCGGTTGGTCTCACCTTTTGGGGCAGCCAAGGATGCGCTCCCGGCCAGTAACAAATCAGAGGCTCCAGTGGCCCCCGGAGCAGGCGGCTTGGAAGCCTTACGAGCAGAAGCAAGAATAAAGAGAGAGAGAGCTGTCACAGGGAGAGAGAGGGCAAGCCGCTGAACAGAAGAGAGGACGAGGGAGAGAACGGGGCGCCAGACGCCTGGGTTCTGTTTCTGGAATCTTCTGTGCCTGAAAGAACGGGGGTAGGTGGAGGGGAAGCATATCTAAGCAAGGCCAGACCGCATCTGAGGTGTCGTGCCAGAGAACTCGCCTGGTTCATGCAAGATAAATGGGAGAACCCGGAAGTCCTGGCTGGGGCCAGGAGATGGGGGTGAAGGCAGGGAACCTCGAGGTAAGACAGTGTCGTCAGCTGGGATGGGACAGACACTGTGGTAGGACAGACACTAAGGTCAGAGGCAGGCAGTGTCTCGGGTGGACTTTCAGAACTCCACTCCCCACACCCATGTCTAATAACCACAGGTGCCGTTGCTTCCCCTGAGCTCGCCCACCCTCGGCTAGGTCCAACAGGTGCCTATCCCTGCCTGGCCTCCACCCACCTGAGCCTTTGCCCCGGCCCCTTCCCGTACCTCCTCGCTCGGCCCTGGGATCGGAGCCCCGGGGAGAAACGGATCCGGAAGAGCCCGCAGCGCACTGAGCACGCTGGCCGCTGGCCGCTTTCTCCTGGTGACAAACACACCGTCCTGAGAACCAGGACACAAAAATGGAACAGCCCGGGCCAGAACGTTTAGGGCGGAGTGAAGAGGAGAGTGTGGGCCAGACTGAAGGCAGGAAAAAAGTGTGGACAGTCTCACAGGAGGGGTTGGGGGAACAGCACTCGAGGAAGTACAAGTGTCGGTGAAACTCCTCAGACCTGTTGGTCAGTGGGGCTGGGAACACTCAGTTCCAGCAAAGGGCCAGGGCTCACGGACCTTCCCGGCAGCACCGGCTCCTCCAAGGACGGGTGCCAGGAGGGGAGAGGGCTGCCTCAGAGCCCTGCTCCCGAGGACGGTCTCCCCGCTGCTCTCAGGGCCTGCTGAGCCATTCCTCAGGGCGCCGGAGAGCAGAGCCAGCAGTTGAGAGGAGCGAAGAGAATGCACAAAAGCCCAAGGCAGGCTGGAAGCAAAACCAGATGAGATGACTGTCCTCGGTTTTGCCAAAAACTCCCATCTTGTTCCAGGAAGCTGAGGTGCCACACACAATGACTCAAGGTCCAAAGGAGCACCTTGTTAGAAAACTGGGCTTCCCCTCCATGTAGCCAGGCCAAGTAAGCCTTCCTCTTTCACCCCATCTACTTCCCAAATTTCACTCCCCATCCCCAGGTACACAGATCACTACAGTTTTACGCTCTGGGGAGATGCAGTGGGGCTCGGCCCTGAGGGCCAGACAGTGGGGGTGGGGCGTGAGTGACCGTGAGCCCAGGCCCCTGACAGAGCCTGTACTGCAGGTGAGTGGGATCCATGAGCTGCCCTTGCATCTGGGCATCTGGGTGCATCTTGAGCTTCCCCTGTGGTTATCAAGTTGGGGGGGAGGGGAAAGCATGAGCTTGCTTCCGGACCAGAAG
The DNA here is from genome assembly GCF_964212035.1 of Myotis nattereri. Lineage (NCBI taxonomy): Eukaryota > Metazoa > Chordata > Mammalia > Chiroptera > Vespertilionidae > Myotis > Myotis nattereri. The sequence continues at coordinate 29,185,316 of NC_138075.1, read as the reverse complement.
GGAAGCAACTGGGGAAAAACACCTGTGGTCACTGGCTGGCCCAGATGCCAGAGTTCCACCTCTCTTGCTATGGGCATCCCCTAGGAAAGTCCCCAAGGATGGTCCTCCCTCCACCTCTCAGTCACAATCTTCTATATATATAAAAGGCTAATATGCAAAGTGTCCCCATGGGAGTTCGACTGGAGTTCTATCACTCGCTATGACATGCGCTGAGCACCAGAGGCCGGTGTGGAATGAAGAAAGGCCCCAGCCGGCGGCCAGCAGCTGGCAGCCAGGGAAGGGAGGCCCCGGCTGGCAGCTGGAAGGAAGGCCCTGGCCGGCAGCTGGAAGGCGCCAATTGACCCTGATCACCAGCCAGGTCTAGGGACCCTACCCATGCATGAATTTCGTGCACCAGGCCTCTAGTAATATTAATAATCAGGCATTCTTCTCAGCACTTTCCATGTATTAACTCATATATTCTTCAAGCCCATTTTACAGATGGGGAAATTGAGGCAGAGAAAGACTAAATAATTAGCCTAAGTTCTTATAGCTGTACAAGGCAGAGGTGGGACTCGAGCCCAGCTCCAGAGCCTTTAGTCCCCTCAGCATACTGCACAGCTTGAAGCTGACTACAGGCTCCTCTGCCATTTTCCGAGTTTCTGCTTCTGGAAAGCTGGATGGTATATGGAGAGACACCAGGAAACAAGAAGGATATGAGATTTAAGGTAGATCATCAGTGAAGCTCAGAACGGGTGTCAGAGCTACCAAGGCTTTCAGACTGTTGTGGGAGGCCACGTTCTGTTCTGAGGCAGGACCTGCACAGAGGTCCTCCAGGGTCACAAGCTCCCCCTCTCAGGACCAGGGCAGCCACCTCTCAGGGCCTCAAGGCATGTGCCATTCAAAGATCCCCTACCAGGACACGCATTACCTGCAGCCTCCCCAACTGCCAGCTGCCCCGATACTGCTGGGAATCTCAGATGGCCCAGCCCTGCCCGCCAGGAGCAGTGGCCAACGCGCAGGCTGGCCAGGGAAGCCCTGTGCCTGGACCAACAGCAGCCAGAGTGTCAGGGGCCACCGTTCCACACAGGCCAGCAAGCAGGGGAGGGTCTCGGATGCTAAGCAAATCCCAGCGGGCAGGCGCAGGGGGGAAGTGGGCTTGAGGGGCCGTCAGCCCTGACACAGAGGTTCTACAGGGCTCAAGCAACAAAGGGCACTTGTGGATGGGCCTGTAGGCTGGGCACCCTGTGCATGGCTGGCAAGGCTCTCCCAGGCCTCATGTGGCTGCCTCCCTGTTGTCATTTAGGTCTCAGGTCAACGGTCACCCCTCAGACCTCTGATCTCCGATCCAAAATCGCCTCCCTGTCACTCACATCACCCCATTTCATTTTCTTCACAGCACTCTCACAGTCTGATATTTTGCTACTTGTTCATTGTCTTACCCCCGCCCCCGACACACACACACACACACACACACACACACACACACAATTAGAGAAAAAGCTCCATCAGGATAGGGGCTCTGTCCAGTGCCTAGGACAGTTCCTGGCAACAAGACCCACTACTGCCTATAGAATGAATGAATGAATGAATGAATGGGCCCAAGCAGGCACAGCCCCTTAAACATTGATTAGGGCAGATATAAACAGCTAGCCAGCTTAACCTTTCTATTCTCCTCTTTCTCCTGTTTTTAAAATTTCAATTCTATCATTTTAAAATATCTTTTTTATTTTTTCTGATTACAAATATAACATGCTCACAGTTGAAATTTAAACATTACAAAAAGGAACGACTTAGAAAGCAAAGTCCCCCACCAACCCACATCGTAGAGAAAGTCACCATTAATGGTGGGTTGTGTATTCATCCAGATTAAATTTTGTTTTAAGAGAAAACCCAGGCATCTTAGGAGGAAAAGTCACTCATAATTCCACCAAACTAGCAGCCATTATCATTGCCTCTTTGCAATCTTTTCTCACAAGTTTATTTTACTAGTTACCCTAATGTACTTGTTCTGAAACCTGATATTAGCACTTCTTATATCATAAACTGTTTTTCCAAATTGGTGTGTTGCCTATGTGCTCATTATTATAATGGCTGTGTAATATTCCACAAGTAGAAAACTATAATTTTCTTAACACAGATGTTCAACAAAGGGAGAACAACTGTTTCCCATTTCCACTGTTACACCAACACCAAAGAAATATCTTCTTTTATGACTGTAACAAAATAATTCAGCCTTTTTCTTCTCTGGAACGATCAGTTAATGAGTAATTCCAGGAGTGGGCTCACTGGACAGAGGGCACCACAGTTTTAAGGCCGGTGATGTAGACTGCTCTGGGGAGGTCTGTGTTATGTGGGTAAGAGGTCTCCTGACTGAGTCACCGCATTCCCACAGCGGCCCCCATGGGCCTCTCTCCACCCCCCACACCACTCCCACGGCCCAGGCACACTCACACACGCCGGCACAAAGCCACCCGATAGCATGCTTCCTGAAAGACCCTCCTAGCACAAACTGACTTTGCAAGCCCCAGCTCAGTGAAAACAGATTTTAGCCCTGAGTATACTCTCAGCTGGCAGTAGAGTCAAGCTCCGCCTAAAGCTGAGAAATACCTGGTTACTCTCTTCCCTCCTGCAAGCTCCTCCGTGGAACCGAAGGCTCCGGCTCCCATGGACCAGCCCAGCTGCTCCTGAACGCTTGTCCAGTCTGGTGTGCAAAAGCACCCCGTCTCCCTGCCCTGCCTTCCAGGGGGGCTCTCTGCCTGCTGGTCCCTGGTCCCACACACAGAACAGCTTTCAGGCCTCTGGGGCTTGGAAATGCTGACAATGGTCATGTTTAAAGGTATCACCCAGGAAAAGCCAGAGGCCAAGGCTGGGAAGTAAAGGCCACGTGAGGACAGGCGATGCTCCATAGTTGGGGGCCCCTCGCCCCACACGAAGCTTATCTGGACCGACGAGGAGACACAGGGCAATAGGACAACAGCAGCAGACACCCCAATGGCCAGTTTTATGGCAGCTCAGGTGCCACAAATCCCTCACCTCCCAGTGCCCCAGGTGCTCTACCCGACTCACAGAAACTGACTGTGGCATCTGGGCAGAGTCCAAGTCCCAGGGGAGGCACAGTTCCTATTGACAGGAGTGGAGCCCAAGGCTCAAAGCATCCGTGAGCCTACAGACAAGGAGGGTCTGGGAAGATGCGTCTCCCGGGTGCTGGGTGTCTCATGCCACTCACGTCGCCTCTGAGTCTGGCCTCGTTTTTAGAGGCATGACTCCAGCAAGGGACATGGCCTGACACTGCTGGACCCTGCCCGCCCATTCCCACCCTATTCTCCTCTGGGACTACTTCTTAATGCACAATTCCAGAAGGGGGCCCTGGTCAGGGGTTACGGGGGCCCTGGCAGGCCCTGGGACGGAACGCAGGCTCAGGCCAGGACTTCCTGACCTGGTTCCACCCTGCCGAGGCCAAGAGGGCTGCTCTCCCTGGGGAGCCTGTAACACACTCACTTATCACACCCTTCAGTGCGCAGCTCAGCACAGACATCAGGATCGCTGTCCAGGAGTGTCCTGGGTTCACCTTTGTCCTGGTGCCTGGTTGGGCGACCGTGCCATTCTCAGCAGCGTGGGCAAGCATTAGTCCCAGGGCTTAGCCGATCCTCAGCTAGTGGGCAGGTGGCTTCCATGTGTCCCTGGGAATGAAAGAGAAGATGTTCTTTAGCTTAGACTCTCCCCAGCTCCGAGCCACCGGGCCAGCCAGCCGAAGCAGCCCCAAGGCAAACACCCCAGGGCCCAGCTCCAGGCTCAGCACTAGACACTCGTCCTGCCCACACTGCCTGATCCCTTTCCTGGAACCGGCCACCTCCTCCAGGCTGGCCTGTCTGCTCAGGTCTGGTTAATCCAGCAACAAGAGCCCTGGATCCATCCCAAGTCACATCCCAAGTGGGGCCAGGACTCAGGACTTCCTTTACCACGAGGGAATGCGTGCTCCCACGTAAATCAGAGAGCGGATATAATCTCACAATCCAGCTCCATTCTGGCTTAGCTTCAGCTTCTTACCTTCACCCTGTAGTGGGTACATCTGTTCCCAAAGTGGGGTCAAGAGCCCCATGGAGGGTAGGCAATGTCAGATGCTGGTTTTAGCATTTAGGGAGTTACAACAACAAGCACACCATCAAAATAGGTGCTAACCCCTCTACCCACAATCCCACCACCCTAATACTTAGTTCATTCTATTATTTTGTCATTATTGTTGTGGAGGCCTTCATATTAACATCTGCAACTGACAACAGCCGCTGTAACTCTAACTTGACAACGTCCCTGGCCATCTACATTTCCAATAGATCCCTAGGACCTGACCGTTTGATAGAGATTCCCAGGTTTTTTGTTTTAATATGAAGGTGCTGAAGCTTCCCTGAGAACCCCTTAAACCAGGGGTCCTCAAACTTTTTAAACAGGGGGCCAGTTCACTGTCCCTCAGACTGTTGGAGGGCCGGACTATAGTTTAAAAAAAACTATGAACAAATTCCTATGCACACTGCACATATCTTATTTTGAAGTAAAAAAAAAAAAAATGGGAACAAATACAATATTTGTATTTGCATGTGGCCCACGGGCCGTAGTTTGAGGACCCCTGCCTTAAACGACAGCACCATCGGCACAAGTCCAAGGACAGGTGCGGCACGGCCTATGGAAGGAGGCACTAGCCACTCGGAAGCGGACAAGAATATGACTGGGGAGGGGGAGAGCAGAGGGCAGCTAGCGTCATCCCCCCTGGATGGCCAAACAGGGTGGGCCACAGTGGGCTACCCCCTCCTGACACCTACGGTCACCTTCCACCTGCCCCACCCCAGGCCCTATGAGCAGAGGTGTCTCAGGCCTTTGCTCCCTAAGCTGACAACTTGCAAGAAGTGACAGGGCAGGAGTTGGGGACCTGAAATCCATGGTGTGCACCTTGCCGGTGGGTGGAGACGGTGTGCACCCCTGGGTCTCTCTCCTGCACTGAGAAATGAAGGGCAGAGGCTGTGCTGGGCACTGGGCACTGGGCTCCTGGGCTCGGCCTCTGTCCCTCCCAGCTCCTCCACACACAGGAGCCTCCAACCCTGTCCCACCCCTCAGCCTCCTACCCGCTCCCTGCCTGCCTGATGGTGGGCAAGAGGTCACCAAGGCACATACCTAACCCCTCGAGGAAGGGCTTTAATGGGGCATGTTCGACACCCCAGCACCACCATGACCCTGTGCCTGGGGAGTTCGATGCCACCCCTGAGTATGGGCACTTCCCCTTCCCTGGGCCCTAAGCAGGCCACATCCACCGCACAAGTCGAAACCAAAACAGAAACAGGAACCAAAGCCCACATCCTGGCAGCAGAGCCTGCTGGTCGCTGCAGTCAGCCCTGGGAGCCCAGCCCACTGCGGGCTGAGGTTATACCCTGGCAGATGAAGCCGAGGCAGTCAGAGCAGGACACCTCCTGCTTCCTAGTCTTCCCCAGGGAGCTGGTGGGGGCTGGATGAGGAGGTGATGGTATAGTGTGTGTGTTGGGGGGGGGGTGTCCCAGCCCCCTCCAGCACTTCCTGCCCCTTCGAGTAGGTCCCAGGTGCACAGGGCATTAGGCTCCTCTGTGGGTGCATGGCCTGAACCCGTTGATAGAGTACATGAATGTGTGAGGAGCTCTGAAAACAACGAACATGTGTGTAGAACTTAGACTTTTTGGAGTATATCATTTCTCATGATTTCGCTGAGACTCCTGCAGGGAGGGCAGGAATTATCACCCCTCACTCCCATTTTAGAGATGGAAACACTGAGTCTCAGGATATTAAGAAATTGGGCCAAATCCACACATTTGATTCAAACCCTGGTCCTCAGGCTCTAGAGCAGGGGTGGGCAAACTTTTTGACTCGAGGGCCACAATGGGTTCTTAAACTGGACCGGAGGGCCGGGACAAAAGCATGGATGGAGTGTTTGTGTGAACTAATATAAATTCAAAGTAAACATCATTACATAAAAGGGTACGGTCTTTTTTTTCAATAGTTTTATTCATTTCAAACTGGCCGGATCCGGCCCGCGGGCCGTAGTTTGCTCACGGCTGGGCTAGACAATCCAGAAGACATGTCACATGAGAAAGCTGGGCAGGATTGGAGCGTCCCAGGCATCCCCAGGGGCAGTGCAGGCTCCAAGCTCAGGGTCAGGCCAGAGACGGGCAATGCCTGTTCTGTTATTCCTACAAGGTGCTGGCCCTCTCAAAAGGCACATCCAGTTTTCACGCAAGTGGGATTCATTTCCCAAAGAGGGTTACCCAGCGGCTGCCGGCAGGAAATGCCCTCTGCATCATTCTCTCTCCTCCCCTGTAACTATGCAGGGAAAGCTGGGTTTGCAGGATTCAATCTCTGCTTCTCTGACGGGAACCTAAAAAAACAAATCTAGCCCTGGCTGGTTTGGTTCGGTGGTTAGAGTGTCGGCCCTCTGACTGAAGGGTCGAGGGTTCGATTTCTGGTCAAGGGCAGGTACCTCGGTGGCAGGCTCGATCCCCAGGGCCCGGTTGGGGCAAATGCAGGAGGCAACCAATCGATGTGTCTCTCTCACATCCTCTCATCCACTCCCTCTAAAAAAAATCAATGGGAAAATATCGTAGGGTGAGGATGAAACAAACAAAAGCAAGAAACAAACAAAAAACCAACAACAAATCTACCCCAACTCACCGCCACATCTAAATGGCCCAGAACCTGAGACTGGAGCCAGGAAGCACACTGCCCCTCTGTCTCTCCCACTCTCCTCTTCCTTAACTCTCCCCCAATCTACTTCACCGCAGGTTCCCACGAAGGAAAGAGAAGCTGCCCCAAAGCGCCATTGCGAGCCCTCTGGTCACTCAAGTCCTCCCCGCTCTTCCCCTGGGACACAGAGCGAGCGCTTGTACTTGTCCTGCAGGAAGACCAGCCCTGAACACAGGTGGATTTGGCAACTCCCCAAACCAAGGAGTGACCACACTCAGCTACAAATATAACTGGAGTTCCAATCCCCCTGGGGAGCGAGGAGGCCCAGGCCCTGGGACCTGACTGGCATAGGCAAGGGGGGTGAAGACGGGATGGACTCCACCTGACCTTGCCTTCTACTCTGGGCCCGCTCCCGGGTTGGCCGGACATCTCGCCACCCTGCCTTCTGTCTCACCTGGAGGCCACCTGTCCTCTCTTCCTCCCTGCCTCCCCTCCAGGTCACTCGAACTTACATGGCCCTCCCATGTTCCCTCTGCATGAACCCTGACAGCCCAGTCCCTAGACCTCAGAGGGTGGTCTCTGGCCCCAGGTCCCTCTCCTGTGCCCCCGCCCCTTCCCCTGCCCGACTCCTGGCACTGGGTAACTGCTGCTTGCTGCCTGAAAGGCTGGACAGCTGCTGGGCTCTCTAATTAGCTGCCTGGCCGCCGTCCCAGGGCGAGGCATGTGTTACTGTAAAGAGCTGCCTCGCCTCCCCTTCATCAGTAATCCCCTATGCAGCTCCCATCAGGTGGCAGCTGAAGGGCCCTGGAAATCCTTGTCACATGAGACCAGCAAGCCTCCTCCTGCCAGCCGTGGTCTCAGAGACACGCTGACAAAGTGACCAGACATCTATTTATCTGGTTCTCCCTATTACTGTCGTGTCCCCCACAGGTTACCCCACCACACCATGCCTTTGGGGCAATGGGGAACCACTCCCTCAATCGCCTCACCAGTGGAGGCAGAAAGAAGCCCAGTGGGTCTTTCAGAGGACATGCCAAGACCGCCTCAATAGCACGACACCAGTGCCCTACTTTCCACAGCTTTCTACAGCCAAGTCACCCCAGAGACCTCCCCACAACCAGGAGCCCTGGTCCCAGAAGTCCTATGGAGGCTGGTTATTTACTCGAGGTATTGTATCCCCGTGGTCAACAACATTTATTGAGACCCCATGAAGGCCAGGCCTGCGCCCGGTGTGAACAGGACAATGTTCCTGCCCGCTGGAGCGCAGGCTGGCGGGGAGACAGGCAGTAGGTACACAGCCCATGCTTACTGTAATTTCTTTTTTTTTAAACCCTCACTCGAGAGAGAAATATCGATGTGATAGAAACACATCCATTGGTTGCCTCCTGCATGTGCCCTGACCAGGGCCCAGGCCAGGGGAGAAGCCTGCAACCAAGGTACGTGCCCTTGACCGGAATCAAACCTGGGACCCTTCAGTCCGCAGGCTGGCGCTCTGTCCACTGAATTGGCTAGAGCCATACTGTAATTTTCGATGTTGGGGCACAAAGAAGGGGAGAAGCCTGACAGGGGACAGAAAGAAACCGGATGTTAGAAAGTGCATCTTAGACTTCGGTAAGGCAGTAGCCTTTGGGCATAGATCAGAAAGATGAAAAGAGCTTTGGGAAAAGCATTCCAGGCAGAGGGGGAATAGTCAGTGAAAAGACCGAGGTAGGAGCAAGCTAAACAAGTATGAGAAACAGCTAGAATAGGTATAATTAAGCGGACAGACATGTCCTATCCCTTATCGCAAAAGTCTTCTCGCGGTTCCTGCAATGCCAGCTGGGCCAGGGCAAGACCCCCCAGTTGCCAAGTGAACATGGCCAGTCAATGAAGATTCCCCCTGCAGGCAGGGGCTGGAAACTGTGGGTCCTAGTCAGCGATGCACCGTGTTTATCAACAAACGAAAGGAACATTGAGATCATATGACTGATGGCCTGTAATTTCTATCTGCTTCTGAACAAAAGAATTTAAGTAGCTTTACCAGGCCCTTTCTGGCCTGGGTGTTTCACTTTAACAAGAAAGTAAATGTTCCTTTTTACTCCAGCCAGTTTGTTGGGCTTTCTGTCACTTGCAATCAAGAAAATCTGGACCAACACAAGTGATTTCCCCTTTCGGGAACACACCTAGTTGGCACGAGGATCACGTATCTGAGCACCACCTGCGTACCTCCGCTGCTGCGAAAACCAGACGGTAAGGTGCAGAACGAGAAGACAGGTCAGACAAGGCGGGTCAATCTCAGCAAGGTGGTCATAGCTTTGGGGGCTTCCCTTCTGGCTACTACCCCAACTTTGTCATGTCCTCTTGACTGGTAGAGAGGATAACTCACCTGACTCTTGCTAGCAACCCAGCACACCCTGACTATCTTCTGTAAACAGGATACATGAAAACTAGCAGCCTGGAGATAAGGCACAAGCCAAGAACAGGTAGTGCACAAATATATTATTTTTCTACAAACTCCAGAACTGCACTATTCCATGTGATAACCACTGCCTACAACTGGATATTTAAATTTTAATGAACTAAAAGTGGGTAATATAAAAAATTCCTTCCTCAGCTGCACTAGCCACATTCAAGTGCTCAGCAGCTAAGTGTGGCTGGTGTCTGCCATACTGGACGGTGCAGAGATAGAGCATGTCCATCACCACTGGACTGCACTGCTCTAGGACTAAACAAGGGTGAGCAGAAGGCTGCCCAACACACAGACCTAAGGCTGAGCTCCCTTTCCTTGCTCTTGGAAATCCTTCCCTTTTGAACAGACACCCCTGCCCTGCCTCTTCCTCAAGCTCAGGCCACGTTAACCAAGGCTGCCACTGTGAGATGGAGGGAGGGTCAACCCTTGTTCCATGAAAGTCACTGTCCACTGTCTGAGGAGTGACTTACTTCCAAGAGCCCAGGAGAGGGCCCTGTCTACTGGTGAATGGGGCCAGCCACTAGGTCTCTGGCTGTAACTCAGTATAGGGATGCTGCTTGGAGTGTTAAGAACTCCACACCATTTATTGGGCATCTTCCATGTGCCAGGTCATCTCATTAGTCCCCTCCACACACAGGTCACCTCAGCACTCCCCTCCACAAGGCTATGAGGCAGGCATTAACTCTGACTTTATTCAGGAGGCAAGAGAAGCTCAAAGAAGTCAATGGGAGGGCCAGCACTTTCCCCCCTACATCACTCTTGAGATGGGGGGTGTGTGGATGGAAACTAAGAGACTTAATTTACCTATGGCAACAGGCCACCCACAGTTGGCAATAGGTTCTCATGGCAGACAGTCATGTGAGCTGCGCCTTCCAGCCTCCTCCAGTCCACCCAGGGGCTTGGGAGAGCCGCCTTCCAAGGGTCTGCTCATGAAGGCCCAGGTACTGCAGACATCCCATCAGTACCCCAGGAAGGCCTAGCACAGATCAGCCTGGGACGGCGGTAGAGGGTCAGAACACGGACATGTGGCATTTATCCTGGGCAAAGCGGGGAGGGGCATGATCAAACTTCTGTCTTAGAAGGCAATCTGTTCCTCATCTCCGCCCCTGTGCTCTGGATAGCACGTGACATACAGTAGAGACTCAGTATCCATGGGTCAGAGGGCCTGGCCAAGAGGAGCCGAAGGGCAAGTACATTGGATGAAGGCCTGAGGAATGAGCGTTTTGCTGGGGGAGCTGCGACGGACGCTGTTTGCTCTACACTTGACCCCAATCCAACGGTCCCTTTCGCTAATGCCCTGCCAAGGCATTAGGGGTGAGTTAATTAGCTGACAGGCTAATTTTTAAGTTGATAATTTTGTATGGCCTGTGAATGATGTTATAAATACCAAATGGCCCTTGGCAGAAAAACAGTTCCCCACCCCTGCGTCCCTTTAAGGAATGGCACAGAGGAAACGGCAGCATCCACTGGGCTGGGCACTGGCTGCAGCCAGGCCCTTGCACCATGGGCCTTAGCCAGAAAGCCTGGCTCCTCACTCCATCTCTCACCGGACAGCTCCATCTACCTCTAAAGAAGTGAGCCTCGCAACATGCTCAAAATATGGCTCCAAACAGCACTTAGGCAAGAGTAATTAAAGGGAATGCTATCTCACTCAGTCTCTCATTAGCCACGTAATTAGACTGCTGAAAATAATTAACATTCCTTTTGACAAAGGAAACAGAGGGCCCGTTACATTCATCAGGACAGCCTCAGTGCAGCCTCAGCGAGGCCCAGGCCAAGGAGAGAACTCCACCTCCCAGACCCCTGCAGGACAGAGTCAGCCTCCGGTAACGGCCCAGAGGCAAGACGCGAGACCCGGCCTGGGCTGGGCTCTAGGGCGAGCTGGTGCACACGTGCCCTGATGTACGCACTACAGATAACAATAACACCTGTACACAATCAGAGGAAAAGGACCTGAAGGAAACGCATGGCTGTTTCTAGACGGGAGGCCAGGGCATATGCCTGCCTCCCCTAAGGCCCTAGAAAATGACAGAGAAGGCCTTTTCTAGGAAGAATAAATCCATTACCGATCTAGAAAACAGGAAGGAATTATATGGATTCCCTGACGACAGAAGGTAGATGGGAATAAACATGGAGAAACCACAACCCCCCCAAGTAAAATCATGATAGAATAATAAGAATAATAGATACTCCTATAGCACATATGTATGCCAGACATTGCTCTAAGAACTTTGGCACATATTATCTCATTTAACCCTCACAAAAATCCTTTGAGATAGAGAATATCATCCCTACTTTATAAAGAAGATCCTGCGTCACATGGCTTTCTCCAGGCACAGAGCCAGTAAGTGTCATGGCCGGGATGTGAACCCAGGCAATGTAGCTGAGGGCTCTACGCTCAGCCAGGTGAGCAGCTCCAGGGGCTCCAACTCTGGAGCCTGCAGATCAGAGGCCCAGGCGGAGTCCTGAGTGGATGGACCCTCATTAGCCACGTAAATGGGCTTTTGTCCACAAGCCCACACTAAGGAGGCCCATACCAGCGGTGGGCCGCTGACCACCTCTCCACCCAGGCGTGTGCCCTGGACACTGGGCTAGAGACAAAAACCAAACCTCGAAAGAAGCACCAAATTTAAGAACAGAAGTTCTAGCTAGAAAACAAAATGAACAAAGTCAACAGAATAAATTATTTTTAAAGGTACCATTAATAGCCTCTGAGGGGCAAGAAGGGCTACTGAATCCATGAAACAAAACAAAGCTATTTGCAGGAAAAGCAATAAAGATATTGGAAATGAAGGGACTACACAGCGGTTAACTGGTTATCTCTGGATCAAAAATAGAGGGACTTCATTAACATTTTTCTTTACATGTTTCTATCTTTCTAAACTCCCTATACTGAACATATATTACTTTTAGAACTGGAAAAAGTGTTTTTAAAAGCCCGAGGTAGGTGCTCAGTAAGATTTGGATGCAAAGTAGTTGTTCTGCAAAGCAAAAGAGGGTGGATTCTAATCCCTCCAACAGCCCTTGGCCCTACCCAGGCCGGTCCCTAACTCACACCATCCGTGCTCCATCTCTGGGTCTCTGTGCACACAGTTCCCCTCCTGGAATGCCCTTGTCTCTCCTCCCTGTTTGCCGTACTTGCCTGTTCTTCAATGCCACTCAGATTAGCCTCATTAAGGAAAGGTCTCCCCATCCTGCCAAACCCACCCGACCCCTCCTGCCCCAAACTCCGAAAGGCACCTAATTCTCCAGGGACCTCTGGCGGAGCTGTCCTGTGGGGTCACAGTACTGAGGACTTTTACACCTTTTACCTTCCAGGGAGTCCAAGCCTGGTCTCCTCAACTCTGTGGTTGGCTCCTTAAAGACACCAAGAGGGCACTGGCCCTCTCTTTATGCCCCACTGGGCTCCAATGAACCTGAGGCACTTTCACAAGAACACCCTCATATGTCAGAACGGGCTTCTGTTCCTGGTGGGAGTAGGAAGAGGAAAACTACTGTCGAAATGCCAGTATTCAACAGGGCTGTGCCCACCATCGCACACGGGCGAGGCCCTCGTGAACGATCCACCTGGTCCCAGACAGCTTTGCACTCCCACACCCGTGTGGGATCCAGAAATACCTGCAAACCCGGGGCGGGAGGTTGGAAAATCTAGGGGTGAAATGCTGATGAAGAGCAGCATATTTACATGGTCTTACGGCATCTCCCATAGAATATTAGTAACAAGGGAAACCAGTAAATGCAGTGAAGGAACCGGACAACCCCTTGACCGAGTGATCGAACTTCACACATAAAGGGCAGATGGGCGTCCAGTGTCTCTGGATGTAACATTCTGAAAAGGATGCACATCACCCTGTGTATCCCAGCCGGGAATGCATAACCCACGGTCTACAGAGGAGGCAACATCAGACAACTCCAAAGAGAAGGACATTCTTTTAAAAAAAAAGGGGGCGGGGGGGAGAGGCTACATTCTTCAAAAATGTCAATGTCATGAAAGACAAAGGAAGGCTGAGGACCTTTATAGATGAAAGGAGACAAGAGACATGACAACAGGATGTACTTTGGGCGCCCAGACTGGATCCTGTGCTGGGGAGGAAGCATGCTGTAAAGGACGTGACTGGGTCAATTGACAAAACCGAAATCCAAGCAGCAGGTTGAAGTATCATACAATGTTCAATTCACTGCAGGTTAGATAGAACAACATCCTCTTCTGAGGAAAGCCACGCTAAAATATTTAGAGTTAAAGGGCTATGATGTAGGCAGCTTACTCTTAAATGGTTCAAAAGAGAGAATGAGAGAGAGAGAGAGAGAGAGAGAGAGAGCAAGGAAACACAAATGATAAAGCAAATGAGGCAAAATATTAAAAAGAGTGAATCTGGATTAAGAATATATGGGTGTTTTGTACTATTCTGGCAACTTTTCTGTAAGTCTGAAATTAATTTCCAAATAAAAAGTTTGGGGGAATAACAACAAACAAGCCCCTTCCCTTAGACAGGGGTGGGGTGAGGGTGGAGCAGACAGGGGGGTGAATCCAGGGAGGACACTGGTCATCACATGTCTGCACTGGACACAGAAGACCCAGTGCTGCCAAAGTGTCCCTCACGGACACAGTTCCTCTTCCAACTTGGCCGCCTCCTCGTACTTCATCAGTTCGCTCCTTCCTCTCCCAAGACCAGCAATCCTCCGGGAGTCCTCCCTATGAATACCAGGATTGATTGACCTTTTGGGTCTATTCTTAGTTATAGTTAATATTTTCTGGAAATGTTTCAACACCTCTTTTGTCTGCAAGCCCATCCTAATGAGGCAGGTTCTATTTATTAAGCCTTCTAGGTTTTATAAGGTCTCTCTCTCTCTCTCTCTCTCTCTCTCTCTCTCTCTCTCACACACACACACACACACACACACCATTCTGTGGCTAATACTGCTCACACTGCCTGACTCTAGGCATTTAGGCCACACTCCTCCCTTCTGAGATCTCACAAAGGCTTCTAGTTGGATGCCCCGTTACCCACACCACCATCGCCATCACCAGTATAACCCCCAATCCACACACAGGCCCGCCTCCCTCCCCCAGTTCACTGTCTGTCACAGCTGGGTGTGGTCACTTTTAACTCACAGCCAGCCAGAGTTAAAAGCAGCCTCACAGCGGGCTAAAGGGAATCACTTACTTATTAATTCAGAAATGCTTATCTGCATCTTTCATGTGCAGACGACGCAATGTTAGGTAGGCTAGAGTACGGAAGCTGAAGCACCACAGTGGGGCTGGCTGTTTTTAACACAGCGGAAACACAAAATCTTGGAAATCAGACTGTACTCTCAAACGCCAGAAAGCTAATAATAATAACAACTTACATTCTGACAGTGCCTTTTACTTGAGTCCTTTCAAGTTCATCTCCTTATTCATGCATGTTCATTCACATGTTCGTGACACAATTAGAGTCTATGTCATGTTACCAGGTACATGCAAAGACCCCAGCCCTGGCCCCAGGAGGCTGACGTTCTAAGCGGCCCTGGATGGCCCAGCTGACACATGCTCAGGGTACCAGCCATGACGGGGCACCCAAGAAAACTATTTCAGAGAAGAGAAGGTGAGAGAGCATCAAAAAGAGGCTCTGTGGCTTCGCTGCGCAAGTACATTCTGTGGTGTCTAAAACCGTGATTTTCTGTTATAACTTAGAACTCCATTGATATAGTTTTAATTACTTATGGGGCCCTGACCTGGTCAGCGCGGAGGGCCTCTAAGGTGTTCATCCAGCCCACAGAGCAGAGGCTGCAATCCCAAATGCCAGCACGGGTCAAGCAGGCAAGTCACACGAGTGAGAGCTACTAAGAAAGCAGGACTGACGCACTGGGTGAGGGATGCATCGGAGGGGGCGAGAGGGAGGCGTGGTGGATGACACCTGACTTCTGACGTGGGCAATGGCAGTGTCATCCCGAGAGCAGGATACAGGAAGAGGGCGCGTTGGGGTGACTCACGGTGAGCCGCTGCATTTCAGATGCTCTAAGTCCGAGGTGCCCATGGGCCTCTAGGCGGGGCAGGTCTGGGACCCCGCAGCATGGAGCAGCACAGAGGAGCGTGCTGGGGAGAAGCGGGGAGAGGCACCAGCCAGGGCTGGCAGAGGCCGCGGTGCTGTGAAGGGGCCTGAGGAGGGACAGGGAGGCAGGAGGACACCCTGGAAAGGACCCTGTCAGGGAAGAGGGGGCAGGAGAGTTTGGGGTGGTGGTCAGTGCACAAGAAGGCAGACAGGGCATGAAGAGATTTAGCAGCCGACCACTGGGGACGATGTAGGGGAGAGCAGTGACTGCAAAGGAAGGTGGCTGAGACTCTTGAGACATTTGCTTATGAAGGAAAGGAGACAGAAAGCTGCTGGAGAAGGAGAGATGCCAGGGCTGTCCTCCCCTCCCTCCCTCCACCCCTTCCTCCTCTCCCAAATAAGAGACCTCAGGATGTTCAAATGCTAAGAAAAACCACAGCGAGGGAGCGCTTGTGGGTGGGACGTGGACTGTGGGGTGCACGTGGATGCTCTGGCCGTCCTGAGGCACTGGAGGAGAGCACAGTGAGCCACAACCCCAAAGGCCAGCAGGACACGTGTGTCACTAACTCCGCCTTACAGATAGGGGACCCCAACCTGCAGTGTTAAGGTCACATAAATATCGGGGCACTAGAGCCAGACCTAAGACACAGGTCTCCCAGTTCCTGGTCCTGGTCCTTCTTCCAGATCAGCAGTTCTCAGCACGGGGACCCTCTCTCAGCGCCCCAGTAGGGAGGGAGTGCTCAGGTGCTGCCGGACGTCCTCCAGTTCACACGAGCCCACACATGGACTCTCTCCCGTGACTTTAGGGTGGTCCACTGGACAGTCAGAGGTGAAAAGCCCTTTGTAATTATCTGCATCTAGAGCCAAGCACCCTTTCTAAAGGAAGCACAGAGGACTTTTTGCTGGGTTTTCACATATTCTGAATTGCCCAGGAATGCCACTAGAGTACAAATCGAGGGGGTACCGTACTTTATGTTCTTCGGAACTTTACCAAGAGCGGCTCCCGAGTTTGGAAAATCACACTGACGTCAACAGCACCTCCCTTGGAATTTGAGTCACCCACGCAACACACCTGTATCTTGTGGGTATTGAGGCTGCTACATTCCTAGTGATTCCACGCACAGGTTCAAGCATCTGACTCCTTCCTTCTGGCTTCCATGTAGTCACGCTCCAGCAAGTATATATTAAGACACAAGATATTGTATAACTAACTTGTCCTGTATTTCTCTCTTATATTACCATTGAGGCATTTTATTGATATTTTTAAATTTATATACATAGGTAGGTCATGGTATCTAGGAGTTCTACTCAGGGTAATTAGGAGGCATGGCAAACATTTGCTAAATAAAAAGGGGACACCATTCCACACCATGTACCCCTAGAAGCAAGAGAAACTGTGGTGTGAGGAAAACGCAGGGCTGAGCAGAATCGGAGTGGCTTCATGGGGTCAATCCCACAGAATAAACTCAGCGGTCTCGTACAGATGCCTACATGAAGCTCCTGGATGATGGGTCTACTGGCCACAGGGCAACCGCATGGGGCTTAAGAAAACTATTCAATTGGGCACCTTTGGGAAACTCCATTTCTATGGTTAATTTAAATCATACCCTATCCAGCATGTTCCAGCCTAAGGACACTGGGTAAAAGACCACACGTCCATCTGTAGGGGCCAAGGCAATGGTAAATGGTTCAACGTCCAGAGGCGAAGACGTGCTTACCAGAAGTCAAAGCAATAGGAGCCAGGCCTGGGCTGGGGAATGCCTCCTTAATGGACAAGAAGATGAGTACACAGTTTGTAAGAGGATGCTTAAGGAAGTGTATTTATGGAAAATGCTCTATCGTGAGGAACTGTGGACAAGCGTAGGGATAGAGACATGATCTCAGAGGACCTCCAACAGGCTAAAAAGGCAGGCCAGATATACTCAGGGCTCAGACTCTGAGACGGGCTGATTATTTAATGGTGGGGATAGGAGGCATAAATTCCCATGGGCATGCCCATCACTGCCAAAGAGGGACGAAGGGGAAATAAATGTGCCCTTCAATAGCTGACTCGTGTCTTCTCCATATGGAGAACATAGGGGCCTGGGGAGAGAGGAAGGGGCAGCCTGCTGGCTTGGAGTGCACATGGGCGGGCTAGAGCGGGCTCTTCCACTAACACTCGCTTCTCCTCTCCTCTCCTCTCCTCTCCTCTCCTCTCCTCTCCTCTCCTCTCCTCTCCTCTCCTCTCGTCTCCTCTCCTCTCGTCTCCTCTCCTCTCGTCTCCTCTCCTCTCTTCTCGCTTTCCTCGTCAGAAAGTAAAGAAAACACTTTAGATTCCACCATTATACATTTTTCTATTGTCTTCATATTTTTCCAGGAGCAATTGTATATTTAAAAAAAAATTTTTAAACATCAGGTCAAAGCAGCTGTAGGAATTAACAAGCAGACAGACTCTCAGATGAGTAGCTGCATCGCTTCCCAGAAGACAGTAGAGGAACCAGGATCACTGGGGCTCCGAAGGCACACCCACAAGGAGGAAGTGCATCCAGGAATCTGTTTAAAAGTCCTTCTGGGGAGCTGATGAGGCCAAGGGGCCAAGAGGGCCCACACCCATGAAATAGGGACACCAGCAGGTGCCTCCCTCCCCGAGGGCACACCAGTTCATCTCAGAGACGAGGCCATGGGAACAGGAAAAGCCTTCCAGGATGAAGAGTCATGCAGGGCCAGGACTGACTAGGGTGAAGCAAGAGAGCCATTTGCTTCAGGCACAAAATTTAAATTTAAGATGTGCCAAGAAAAGCTTAGTAATCAAGATATATGATACTGTAATGCAATATTTTACAAAATCAAATTGGTCAGCTACGGTGCAGGCTGTAGGTGTACTGGAACCAGGGCCAGGATTAGGGCCAGGCCGATGAGGCAGGTCAGGCGAGGTCCTATGATGTTGAAAGAGTCGAACATCACGAAGCCCTGTCCCACCCCTGGTGCCAATCACACCTCTGTGAGAGGCAAGGCACAGCACCCTATCCAAAACTCTTGCAAGTCAGGATTTTGTTGTTGTTGTTGATCCTCACCCGAGGGTATGTTTCCATTGAGTTTTAGAGAGAGTGGAAGGGAGGGAGAGACCCAGAGAGAGAGAAGCATGGATGTGAGAGAGACACTTCGACTGGTTCACTGGTTGCCTTTCACACAAGTCCCGACCAGGGCCAGGGATCAGGGATCGAGCCTGCAACCAAGGTACTTGCCCTTGACCCAAATCAAACCTGAGACTCTCCAGTCTATGGGCCAACGTTTTATCCACTTAGCCAAACCAGCTAGGCCTATAATTCAGGATTTTTTTTAAAGGTAATGTAGAGTACATCTCATAGATTCCATAGTCCGATAGCAGGGTGTGGGCAGGAAACCCCTCCGAGCCCCCATTAAACCAGTGAATATTCACACTCCACAGAATAGACAACCAGGGGTCTCACATTTGCCATCACACGAGTTAAAGAAAAGCTTTCCGTTTTAGACCATCGTGGATTTTGAAAATATAGATAAAGGAGTGTGAGTCTTCACAGCATCACATCAGTTTTCTTATAGAAAAAAGGCAGCAGATTGGACCCAAATCTTTTGTTACAGACTTATGCAGACAAGACAACTGCAAAGTCCTCCCCAGTGGTCCTCCAGAAGAAGGCAATTTCTAAAAGTTGGTCAAGCCCAGAGCAGACTTACAGCCGCATTTTCCAACAGCCAACCAACGGCTATTATTAAACACCGTCTGTGTGTCAAACCTTGTGCAGAATCCTGGGCGGTACTAAGGCGCACAAGACACAGTTCCAGCCCTCAAGAGCTTAAAGGCAGTAGGGACAAGAAGGAAAACACAAACCGTAGAATTCTGACAACTGAAAGGAACTAATCCACACTCTTTAGAAATGATGAAGCCAGGCAGTTAATGGCAGAAGGAGAACAGAATCTGGGTTAGCTAACCACCATATATATATATATAATTTTTTTCTCTATTGATTGGAGAGAAAGGTAGAGAGAAACACCAACTTGTTGTTCCACTTATTTATGCATTTATTGGTTGCTTCTTGTATGTGCCCTGACCGAAGATCGAACCTGCAACCTTGGCATATCGGGACAACGCTCTAACCAAGTGAGCTACCGGGCCAGGGCCTTCACTGCTCCTTCCATGTGCTTCTTGCATAATCATTGCCAAGGTCGGGATGAAATTATGAGAGGAGTAGAAGATCCCAGCTCAAGTAGTTTGGGTCAAATGTACCTATGAAGCAAAAACGGCCTCTGACTTTAAAAAGAACTTGTGTTTGGGGAGCCAGCAAAGCAGATGAGGGCCGTCCGGGCAGGAAAATGATGAGATACAGGGTGGGCATGTGTGTGGCAGCTCAGCCAGGCATGTAGATTAGTCTCTAGTAAAGGGCACAGAAGGCGTTGGGAAAGCAGGGAAAACCTATGCAGGGAGAGCTTCAATGCCAGGATGGAGAACTGATGATTATGTCTTAAGCAGCATTTCCCAGTCATCTGCCTCCCCCTCCATGAGTGGTCATGGCTGCCCACCACCCCTGTGGGAAGAGCTGGAGTTTAGTGGTTTCAAACCATACTCTCTGAGGTCAGAGTCTTTCCATCTGAACCCAGGTTCTGTGGCCAAGTGTGACTTTGGACAAGCTGCTTAACCTCTCTCTGCCTCAGTTTACTGGTTTGTAAAATCAAGACCATATAGGTGCCTCTCTCATGAGGGTTGAATGAAAGAGCATGTTGATTGTACTGAAAATAGTACCTAGTTTTCTAAGTACTCAATAAAGGTTAGATGTCATTAGACTTTTTATTTAAGTTAAAATTTTAGTTAGGTATATACTGTAGGCTTATCCTAAGCAATAATATCCAAGAAATCATGGGCTTCTCATGACAGTTATGGCTTTGATGATACACATATAACAAGAGGTTAAATCAAAAGTGTTCACTAAGGGACCAAGTACAATAGGTCTGAAGCTCCCAAGCTGGCAAGAGAGGCTCCCACAGGACCAAGAAACTTGATGCCTGACCCTGCAACGGGGAGGATGGGGTGGACTGGCATCTGACCACCACCTGAAACACCCAAGGTATGAGACACAGCCTCACCACCCGCTATTGGAGGAGCCGAGGGAGATGGCTGAGCTGGGGGGTCAGCCTGCATGCCCAGGTTCACTGTGCCAACAAATGTGTGATTGTTTCCTTGGGCTTACATGGGTGACCTGCAAGAGAGGCCCCCTGTCCAAAAGGGCCCCTCAGACACACTGAAGGACCTGAGCCGAAATAGGCCGAAGGTGAATCTCTAAATTTTAGAGCAGGGGTCCTCAAACTTTTTAAACAGGGGGCCAGGTCACTCTCCCTCAGACCGTTGGAGGGCCAGACTTTAGTTTAAAAAAAAAACCATGAACAAATTCCTATGCACACTGCACATATCTTATTTTGAAGTAAAAAAACAAAATGGGAACAAATACAATATTTGTATTTGCATGTGGCCTGCGGGCCGTAGTTTGAGGACCCCTGTTTTAGAGGCTAAGGAAAGAAGAATGATTTAGAATAAAGGATAATTTGCTCTTTTCAAGACAAATGGAAGTGAATGATTCCAGCAACTTGTGGTGGGGAGATATGTCTGAGAAACCATGAACTTGGCCAGAAGAGAAAGAATCGGGGGAAGCGTGGAACAGACTGACATACCTCGAGGTGGGGTTGGGGGGACAAGAAGAGATTAAACCAACGAACTTATATACTTACTAGAGGCCCAGTGCATGGATTCGTGCACTGGTGGGGTCCCTCAGCCTGGCCTGCAGGAATGGGCCAAAACCAGCTCTCCGACATCCCCCAAGGGGTCCCAGATTGTGAGAGGGCATTCTCGGGTGACGCACCCTGGAATCAGGCTCCCTCTTCTCTGGTTCTGGGTGCATCACCTGAGAACCTCAGCTGCCAAGTCACCGCAGCTCAGCAGCTCCTGCATTGAGCGTCTTCCCCCTGGTGGTCAGTGCATATCATAGCTACCGGTCAGACGGTTGGCTGGTTGCTTGGGTTTTTATATACATAGATACGCATTGCCCATGGACACAGGCAATAGGGTAGTGAAGACCTGACGGGGAGGGGGTGTAGAAGCTGGGAGGAGGGGAAAAAGATGGGGGGGGAATATCTGCAATACTATCAACAATAAAAAATGTATTTTAAAAAAACACACCTCTGTTGTATTTTTTATATGGGCAACAAATAAACACACAAACAAACAAAAAATAAATAAATGCCTCCAGGAGGCGAGAAGCTGGCAGACAGCAGCGCTAAGCCAAGTGAATCCTTTTCTGTCCCTCCCAGCCCACTGACAAAGGACTGGGCACATGAAATACTGAATTGTGACTTAAAGTGACCACAGGAACTTCTACTGCCTGAGAATGTCCATAAAGGTATGGGGACTGATTGAGTTGTCATCCCAGGACAGGGAAAGGAATAATCCTGCTGAAAAAACATAAAGGGACAGAAGATAAAATTAAGTCACTTTATGAACACATCCCAATGAGTCATGTTTCTTTACACTAATTAGAAACATAGTTATTAAAATGGAATGTTTGTCCCTGTACCAACTAAAATCATCTCTCACATTCCCACTGGTATAGTAACCACCATTAGAAATAACTGGTGTAGGGCAATAAGGAACTAAGGAAAAAAGCAAGGCAGGCAGGGGCAGAAAAGCTTAGTTTGGTGGGTTCCGTGGGAACGCATTTGCTCCTCAACTCTGAATATGATGAAATAAAAATAGGAGTGTATCCATGGATAGCAGAACCCAAGAGTCCTTGGACAAATGGCTTTGTTCACAGGGAAATCCAGGGGCCCAATGGCACGTACGGAGAAGCTGTGACTCCCTGGGTTCCTAAAATGAGTTTACGATATGATCTTGCTCTTTTAGGCCAGAGCGAAGGCAGCAGAGAAGAGGCACGCTCTCAGGACACTGAGTCACCTGGGAAGCATCAGCCAATGTCCCCGAATCCTGGAGCCCTGGAGGGATCTGGAGCCAAACCAGTCCCTGGAATCTGCCAAGTTCAAGTGCAGAATGTAAAACACACCATTGCACAACTTCCCTGCTGCCTTCACTGGGGCAGTCAGAACGTGCAGGGGGACAGGGGGGTGAAGTTTAAGTTTAACACAAGATACAACGGGTGCTTGCTCCCCATGGTTTAGGAGATGGAGAGTACACACCTCACAGCTGCCCTGTTTAAACAGTCAGGGGAGGAATTTCCTGACCCAGAGCCCTTTTGCAAGAAGGTACTTACTCCAGCTCTAACTTTGCCCCTTAACTTCCAATTTGGCTTCTTTCTTCTGGGGTTTCTCCTTCAACCCAACCTCTGTTTCCCTAGCTCTGTCTTCTGGGTTATTCCCTGAGTTGGGACCAAATTAATCAGATTCTACTGCATCATCCAGCATCATTGTGCCAACATTTTTCTTTTACTAATAAAGAAACTAAAGGACTCATGTCACGTGCCCAGAGTCACTGAGCTGAGACAGGAGCCCAAGTCCCCTAACCCCTAGCACAATGCTCCATAATACACCATCATGCTAACACTCCAAGGGGGCCAGCTCACCTCTGCCAGGCCACCACCTCAACCTTCACTCTTCTTCCACAAACACCTCAAAATGGTAGAAGAGCCTCAGAGTTAACTTGCCTGAAACAAACAGGGATGAAAGAGATGAGAATCATCTCAACGAGTTAGCTGGTCACCCTTGAATAGACTAACCAGGGATCACAAATCCTTTCTCAGAAGAACAGGATAGTCTGCTGTACTCTGCAGAGTGTACCTGGGACCCAGAGTCATGATAGGTCTCCATAGCTGAACTGTAATAATGGGCAGGGGGAGGCCCAGCAATTAGGTTGGAGGATGAGGACTGGAGTCAAGAATTTGAAAAGATAAGCTGCGATGACTAGTGGCTGAAGAGTGACAGAAAGAAAAATGCTGCCCAGAGAGCCTGTTAAGCAAGAGCAAAAAAATTGGCATCAAAATGAAACAGGGTTTATGAGATACATTCTATTCTCCTTACAGTAACTCCCAGGCCATCTGGTCTACTTCCTCTTGCAAAGTACTGACCTCTCTTCTTCCCGGACATTCACTGGGGTGTTCAAATAAGAATCTGGAATTCCAACTCCTTTTAACTAGCTGTGTTTAATCCACATAAGCCCTCCTTCTTATCGTTTAACTAACACTACCTCCACTTTTGCCGTCTTCCCAACATGCAATTCATAGAACACAATGGAATCAGGCAGATCCCAGTTCAAATCCCAGTTTAGACACTTGCTGCCGTGTGACATGTGCAATCATTTTAACTTTCAGAGAGCCTCAGTTTTTCTAGCTGTAAAATGGGGACAAATAAGTAGCTATCTCATTGCTATGAAAGAAGAAGAACATATATCAAGTGTTCAGCCCAGTGCTTGGGGTATAGTAAGTATCTGATAAGTATCTGCTATTGCTGTTATTGCTAAGAGCACTGAAACCTGCTGAAGCTCCGTTTGTGGAATGAAGTCTTAGAAGGCTGAAATGGGTTGTCCAAGGTTACACAAGTGAGACAGGAAGGAATCCCAGATGTCCTCATTCCAGAAGCCTTTGCCACCTATCAGCTCCTACACAAACAACATCATTGCCCAATGACCTAGAAATCTGGGTATCTGATCACATCCTAGCACCACAGCTGATTAATAGGCCCTCACCATGTTCTAGAAACCATGCAGACTAAATAAAAGTGTTCAGGCTTCTACAAATCAAGGTAGGAAAGTCATCTCCTGTTATGGCAGGCAAAAACACACTTAAAATACAAAAATCTGGCCCGGCCAGTGTGGCTCAGTGGTTGAACATTGACCTATGAACCAGGAGATCATGGTTCAATTCCTGGTCCCGGCATATGCCTGGGTTGCAGTCTCAATCCCCAGTAGGGGGCATGTAGGAGGCAGCCAATCAATGATTCTCTCTTGTCATTGATGTTTCTCTCACTCTCTCCCTTCCTTTCTGAAATCAATAAAAAAATATATATTTTTAGAAAAAGAGAGAAGTGTGTGTGTGTGTGTGTGTGTGTGTGTATTTTAAATCTGGAGCTGTTGCCCTGGCCGGTGTGGGTCAGTTGGTTAAGTGATGTCCCACTGAAAGGTTTACGGCTGGATTCCTGGTCAGGGCATGTGCCCAGGTTGTGAGTTCGATCCCTGGTCGGGATTCATATGGGAGGCCACTTCGATGTTTCTCTCCCACATCAACGTTGCTCTCTCTCTCCCTTCCTCTCTCTCTCAAATCAATAAAACATTTTTTTAAAATCTAGAGCTGCTGCTTGCTTGTGTAACAATACTGGTACTTCTTGTCCATATTTAAGAAGGTAGATGAAAGTAAGACCAATGCCCTGGCTGCCTTACTCCTAGCTTTGGAAAGGCACTTTGGATTGGGAATAAGAGGGAGGGAGATCCGAGGGACCAAAAACTAAAATGGGGTTTGGCTAAGGACAGCAGTAAAAAAGAAGATGCGGACAGCAGTGGGCTAACTACAGGCCCCTGCCATGGCTCCAAAGAATGGCAGTCATTGTCTACAAGGTGGGCTTCCTGCTGCAGCAGGGCCTGTCCCTCCACGGATGGTACAAGCCACGAAACCATGAAGCGCAGGAAGCCCATTTATCTTGAAGCATGAATCACCCTCAGAAGCCCAGAAAAGAATCCTCTCTTTGTGGCCCTTCCATCTCCTTTTTGGCTGGCATCCCTCTCTCCTCGGGCTGGTGTCAAGGCCTTATGAAAACTCAGGCTGAGTGACCTTTCTGGTAGAAATGAAACATTCCAGAAACTCATGTGACGGGGTCTCTTAAAAACGGAAAGGAAACAATGTATGAATGAACCAGCATTTGTCATTCACGTCCAACCACGGAAGCAGTCAGAAATGGCTAGTGCGTCCTGTCCTGACGGCAGGGCTTCTGGAGAGGAAGGGAATGAGAGAAAGTGCACTTTCTGATGACGCTCCCCCTCCCCCGCCTCAATCTATTACATTTCCCTACATTAAGTTAGTATTTGACCACGAACTCTTTTTTTTTTAACCCACCATGCTTCTAGAGCAGTGGTTCTCAACCTTCCTAATGCCGCGACCCTTTAATACAGTTCCTCATGTTGTGGTGACCCCCAATTTCATTGTTACAAATTGAACATAATTAAAGCATAGTGATTAATCACACAAAAAATATGTAATTATATATGTGTTTTCCGATGGTCTTAGGCGACCCCTGTGAAAGGGTCGTTCGACCCCCAAAGGGGTCGCGACCCACAGGTTGAGAACTGCTGTTCTAGAGGATGGAGCAGCAGGAAAGTGCAATCTGAGAGCATGTCCACACAGACCGTGTGCTCGGACGTCAAGGATGCTGTCCCTTCTACACATACCGGGCACATTGGGAGCCAAGAGCCCTGCAAAGATATCAAAGTCCCTGCTGGGGAGCCAGCAGAGTAAAGGAAAATGGGGAGCTCCATGTTCAGAAACAGCACTTGGCAACGACTTTGGTTACTCCTCAAATTGTCACACTGGACTGTGACCGATCCCAAGGTAGAAGCACCAACATCAGCGGAGGGTGGGAAGTTACCTTTCAGAACCATCCTTCACAGGAGCAGAGGGCCACGCCCGCTCTGTGACCTCAACCCCACTGAATTATACAGAGGGGAGCTGATGTTAAAATAAACCTCGAGGACAGCCTCAGGGGGGAAGAGAGCGGGAGTCCAAACTGCAGGATGGAGGAGAGCAGAGGGGAGGGAGCAGGCCTCCTTCCACCTGGGAATGTGACAGATCCCTTATTCTGCCTCAGCTCTATCCATGGACGTGAGTTGCAGAGGTGAAAACCACACCATTTCCTTCTATCACAGCAGCACGGAGCTCCCCACAGCTCAAAGTCCCAGGCCAACATCTATCAGAAACCAAGCAGCTGGGTGCCTAAATTCTATCAGCCCGCAGAATGAATGAAAAAGTGTAACTCCTGGGTCTCTTCCAGTGCTTGAGTCCAAACATTCTGAAATCCCAGGAAAGGAAAACTTCCCCAACACAGACATTCAGTCAACCCACAGCCAGTGAGCTAACTCTCAGCGTGACTCAGTTTCCCTCCAAGGAAATTGTAAACAAACGTGCCAGCTCCTAGCCCTTCCCCAGAAGTCAGCTTACACTTACCTTTTCAAACATAGAGCCTCTGATTCCTGAGAGGTGGCGGTGGAGAAAGCAGGAGACCTGACCAGAAGGGCGGACTTGCTTCCTGCTCGGAATCCCTTCCAACATTCCCTCCTCGGCCAGGTGTCGCCACAAAAAGCGCGGAGAGTTTGCCAAGTAAGAAATTACCCACCCCTTAAAAGGAATGTTCCTGCAATGAAAAAATAAAACCCCAGCAGCCTTGTCTGTAAACTGGGGGGATGAGGGGAGGAGGGAGGAGAACAGTAAAGAGATACAAATTTGAAAACAGCCTGGCTGCTGTTGGAGGGTTAGATTTCCCTTCCCTCAAGGACAGCCAGATCTTCTATGGTTGCTGATAACACCAAGAAGCTTCACTTTCCTGCCCTCACCCAGGTCTCAGCTTCTAACATCAGTGTCCCCAATGTCCTCAGAGACCCTGCTCAGAGCTTGGAGGGTGACTGTCCCTGCTGTCCAGACTGGACGCCATCTGGGGAAACCCTACTGGAAAGGAGTTCTAAGACGTCTGAGAGCAGAGACAGACACAAAAACACTTGCTGCCCATGTGCTACTCCAGCGCCTTTCTGATGAAAAACTATACTTTTAAAAACCAACACGGAGCCTTCCCTATCACAAAAGCTGTAATTTCGCCCTTTCCCCCCAAAATGACACCTTTCCCTTTAGAGACAAGATGTAATTCCGATACAAGTGAAATAAAGACAGCGTAAGGCTCCCTAACTCATTTGACATCTCTCATTCAATGACCTGAGGCTCTTAAATCACTTTATAAATGTAAAAATTCACACCTCATCGCTTTAAAGGAGGGAGTCAGAGGAAGTATCATTTTCCCATGTTACAGTCCGTACATTTGAGGAACAGCCCACGGAAAACCCCCTTCTCTTATCTTTGGGGGTAGAGGGGTCAGGACTCCATATCATTATCCTCACGTTACAGTCAGTACATTTTGAGGAACAACCCTCAGCTCTAATAAGTAGCTTGGGACAAAGCCAATGGGGGGAGGAGGGGGGTGCTGAGCAATATCCACCCTGCCCATTTAGAGGGGAAAGGGCCCTAGAGGTGGGACTGGTGGTGCTCTCTGGTCTAGAACCTGCATCTGACTTCAGCCACAGTTCCAGGACCACAGAGCTACAGCTCAGGGGGCCTCTTTCTCTCCTGCTGCTCCTCAGTGGTCCGGAAACTCCCGGACCTTTCAGCGGCCAGTTATTTCGCTCCAAGGATCAGATGAAATACATTGGTCCAGCCCCCGCTGTCTCCCACTTACCATCTCTGTCCCCAAATACAAAACCTTGTAGAGGGGGGCCAAGCCTCATCTCAGCCCACCCCTCCATGCTTCTCTAGACCAAGATGTCCTGCAGGCCCCCCACCTCCCCCCGGCCCACTCGCTTGTATCATTAGCTCATTCACAGGAGCAGGCAGGAGAGATGCCCAGCAGACCAGCTACCCCTCCTACCCCTGCCCCAATACCTTCTGTCTCCACAGGCAAGCAGATGTAGCTCTCTGCCTTGCAACCAGGGGGAAAGCCCAACTCTCAGAGGGCTACCCTTTCTGAGGGAAAGAAAGGCAGTGGGCAGCCCTGCCACAGCATAGAAGCCCATGGTCACCTCAAGCGGCTCGGACCTGGAGGTGCCTCATTCCTGAAGACACAGATCAGGGACCTGGGACCTGGGACCTGGCCCATTGTTTTTCTAGAGAGAAAGACACTGTACCACCCCCAGGGCAGGCCATTCGGCCCTCCCCTGGATCCCTCTTCCTGGTTACACAAAGACAAAACCCAGGCCTCCTGATGACCCAAGTCTGAAGGCCAGAGTAACAGCTCATTTGTTACTAAGTGCTGTGAACACAATAGAATTGGTGAGCAGAGCCCCCAAGGTTACACTGGCCCGGATCTCCCAGGGTCCCGCTCTTTACCTTCTGGGGGGGGGGGGGGGGGCATGAAGCAGCATCGGAACCACCTGCCACCCTCAGCTCTGTACCTGAGGCAACTAGACTTCCCCCCAAGGAAACTGGAGCCAGAGGGAGACACAGTCTGAGAAGGAAGGGAAGGGGCCAGTTCGCCTGGCACACACAGAAAGAGGGGAAGAGACACCTGGGAAAGAGGCCAGCGTCTCTCTGCCCTTGCCATGAGCAGGGATGAGCGGTCTTATCTCAGCCCTGCACCTCCCGCCGATGACTAGAGATCAGAGAGGGCAGAGAGAGAGCTGGCAGCCAGGGGGCTGGGCCGGGCCCCAGGGGGTGCAGTCCACCATCACCGAGCTTTTCCAAGCCCCCCACCACCACCCGGAGAGAAGGCAACAGGGTCATTTTGGACGGTTCCCTTCCCATCTGCAAAGTCCTCAGCCTCAAACTAAGGAGGGTCTGTGCTTTCCACTCCCAAGCACTGGCTCCCTAACTTCCACCAGACTGGCGCCCCCCTTTGCCCTCCCGAGGTGGCCTCGTGGGGTGCTCTCCGCCCGGAGGAAGGGGGTGTCGACCTTCTGCAGCCAGAGCTCCCCGTCCGGCCCCCTCCCCTAGCATCTCCTCCATACCCCTTTGTTTCCCGGCGGGGAAAGTTGCCAGCGTGCACCCCTTCCCCAACACGCCCCCCTGTGCGCCCATCCCCCTCCGGGAATCCAAGCCCGGGCGCACCAGCTAATCCGCCGCTCGCTCTCCGGCCGGGGCAGCCGCTTCGAAACCGAAAGCAAAGAGGAAGCGGGACGGGGCAGCGCCCCCAGCCCGGTCGCCCGGTCTTCCCATCCCCGCCCCGCGCCCGCACCTCCTCACTCGCGCCGGCCGCCCCGCGCGGCCACCTCTGCGGGCGGCGGAAAGGCCTCTCTGCGGGCATCGGGGGCACCTACCAGTGCGGGGCCGGGGCCGGGGCCGCGGGCAGGGCAAGGCTGGGCCGGCCGCGTGCGGGCAGGTGCGGCCAGGAGCGCCGTTTCGCCGGCTGGCTCCCGCTCCTCCTCCCGCGCCCGGACTGGGGCGCTCTCCTGCGCCGCCCGCTCCCCGCCCCCACGCCGGGCGTGGGGCTCCCCCCGCGCCGAGTGGCCGGCCGTGCCTCCCCCACGCCGCCGGCCTCCGGCGCCGCGCCTAGTCCCGCATTGTGTGCCGGCGCCCGCCGCGGGGGCCGGGAGGCTGCAGCCGCCGCTGCCCGGGCCGCACGGAGCCCCCGGCGGCGGCGGCACTCACCCATAGCACGGATGCGAGGCGGACTGCACATGCTCGCGTCTGACAGGCGCCCGGCCTCCGGCCCCGCTTAACTCCTTGCTCGCCTGCCGGCCGCCGGGTGCGCTACCTCGCCGGCCCCGCCGCCTTTTCGCAGGCGGGAGTCGGCCGCGCCCCGGACGCCAGGAAGCGCGCCCTCCGCCGGGCCGCGGCGCAGGTGGCCGCAGCGCAGAGGTCCTTGGCCCTGCAGGCCCCCTGCCGCACGTATTGGAGGTGTTGCAGGAACCCGGAGGAGAGGACTGCCTCCCAGCTCACAGCAGTTGTGGGGACTGCATGCACAAAATCCACGGTAGGTATCCTGCAGGCCCTCCTACCCGAAGGCCATGACCCACTGGGTGCCAACATTGCATTCTGTGCAGTTTATCCATGGAAACAGCCCCATTTTCAAGGTGGAAAGACTGAGGTCTATGGAAGCTAAGGAATTCACCTAAGGCACATTCTGAACTTCCAACGTCCACAGTGTGATTTACAGCAAAGATTAAACAAGATATTTCTGAGGTCAATCTAGATTCTTATGTTGGAAGCTAGAAAATACTGGATGTCATCTGGAGATTCTGGAATGTGGATGGTGGGGAATCCTGACAGAGGGCCCTGACTTGAGACAGGCCCCTCTGAT
Source organism: Myotis nattereri (assembly GCF_964212035.1). Classification (NCBI taxonomy): domain Eukaryota; kingdom Metazoa; phylum Chordata; class Mammalia; order Chiroptera; family Vespertilionidae; genus Myotis; species Myotis nattereri. The sequence continues at coordinate 29,155,166 of NC_138075.1, read as the reverse complement.
GGGTCCTAGGTCAGGTCCTAAGTCAGGTCCTGCAAAAAAGCTGAGCAGGGAGTGGGAATGCAACCCAACCCATGTCCCCACGCCAAGCCTGAGTCCTGGTACTGGGTGCTGCAGCCAAGAGAAAGGGACATTTTTAAAAACGTATAAGGCTTTGTGGGTGTTCTTTTGTAAATAAGCCGTGCAGAGGGGTGCCCTTTTCCAATTCTCACACAAACCCTATGTGTGCCAAGGGCCTGCTCTGAGAGGTCTGACTGCCGCTTCTCTCCTAGCTGTCTCCCCTTTTTATTGCGTGCCACAGTGACAGAGTTCTCAGAGGTCTAAGGCAGCATGGAGTCTTCCAAGAAAAGGAACCTGAGGTTCATCCAGCTGGTCTTACCCTGCTCTGGGTGAGAAGCTGGGCTGCTTTCCTACTGTCTGAACCTAATCCACTCCTATGTCCTCCTCTAATTGCCTGATGGGGCCCTGGGTCTTCCATCAACCTCCTGTCCCTGGTCGGGATATTCAGGAGTGCACCCCAAACTAGAGATGAGCGATGCGGACAAGGAGCTCCAAGCCCATCCCGTACACGCCCTGTTCTAGAGCCGGCTTAGTCATTCTTTCAATGGGGGCAGAAGGACTTATGTCGAGTTTCTCAAACCGATGTAGGGAAGTGCATAGCAGCCATGTGGTGTCAGTGTCAAGAGCTCTTGGCTTCCCTGAGTTAGTTCCTCCTCTGTAAAATGGAGACAGTATTGCCTGTTTCATAAGTATATTTTCGCGACTCAATAACATAATGCATACAAGGTTCTCAGCACTGGCCTTTGGTAACAGAAATGTGTTTTCTGCTCGGATAACTCTGCAGGGAGAAGGAGAAAGGGTCAGGCTACAGGGAGGAAGGTGAGCTGTCCCTAGAACACTGTCAACGAGGCAGGAGACTGCCCTCTCTCTCGGGAAAACCTTGGCAAGAAGTGGCTTTAGTTGATCTGGCAGCAAAGCCTGCCTGCTGAAGAGGGACCTCCCTGCGGCCCCTGGCCTTGGAGGCCCAGTTCTCCGGCTCTGGTTCTCTCTCAGTCTGTGACTGGCAGCTGGCGTGGCTCCCTCCCAGACTCTGGGAGGCAGCATTGCATAGAGGAAAGCATAATGGGCTGGAAAGGCAAAAGATCTGAATTCAGGGTGACTTATCCACGAGGCACAGGAGGTGCAATGCCTAGTAACTATCATATTGTAGGACCCGTAAAATGTTTGACTTTCTTTTAAAATCAGAGATAAAAATTAAACTTTGAAGTCTAGGAAAATATTTTCATATATAATATTCGTATTTTCATCCTTAGGAGAGAAGCCATAGCGTACATTAGCCAAGGTGCCAGTTACAGAATCAAAACGAAGGGAGAGTTAGGAGCTGAGGCAGAAGACTTGGCATCAGCCAGCCTCTACCTTGTCCAGCTCTCCCCTGGATGTAACTCTGCGATCTGAGTTTTCTTCATTCCTAAATTAGGAATCATTTCTCCCCCCCCCCCAAAAAAAAATGTATGTAATGCCTTACAATTGACATATCTTCTCTCTTTGGGTAAGGTAGCTATTTTACCCCCATTTCATACATGAGGAAATCAAGATAGATTGTATGTTTTCGTCAAGGTTATACTAGTAAAGGCAAAATGCAGTTCAAACCCAAGTCTTCTGGCACCCCATCCACAGTCCTTTCCATCTTCACCTAGAACAGTGGCCAGCAACCCGCGGCTCCTTGGCCCCTTGAGTGTGGCTCTGCCACAAAATACCACGTGCGGGCGCACACGTACAGTGCAATTGAAACTTGGTGGCCCATGCACAGAAGTCGGTTTTCGGCCTGGGCGAGTCTATTTTGAAGAAGTGGCGTTAGAAGAAGTGGGGGTACGTTCGCTGAGGTCGGCCCCTCAGATTGAGGACGTTTTTAGCAAAGGCCAGCTTAGGAGGACCCTAATTAAGTTAATAACAATGTACCTACCTATATAGTTTAAGTTTAAAAAATTTGGCTCTCAAAAGAAATTTCAATCGTTGTCCTGTTGATATTTGGCTCTGTTGACTGAGTTTGACAACCACTGACCTAGAAGATTTCAGGTAAGATCAAGGCAGAGCAGTCTGCTGCAGAATCAGACCGAAAAATGCACTGAGCGGTCCCCTGGCTTTTCACCCAGCGAAGGCTGAGACATGCATTCAGTGTTGTGTGAATGGGTGAGGAGGGTGACTGGGTGCAGGTAGGCACAGTAATGGCGGATAGTGGGTCCAATACAGACTCAGGTTGGAGGGCCCTGGGACACACTAAGCCCCAAAAGATGCCAGCCCTTCCTTTGCCTTCTTGTCTTGTCAAAGCGGCCTGGATCTGATTCAGCCTCCACGTCCTAGGCAGATAGCCTAAGGCAGTCCGTTTAACCTTTCTGCGCCTACGTCCTCATCTGGAAAATGGAAATAGCAATAATAACCAAGCCCATGACCGTTGCAAGCATAAATGCGATGATTCATGTTAGGTAGTTAGCATGGTGCCAGGCACATGGACATGCTTAAAGTCCCTGCCACAGGAGGCAGTTGATGATAGTTCCCTTCACCAAGCAGGGAAAAGGGTCTTTCAAATGTCCTCGTCGTCTCCAAAGCGCCCTCAATGTGTTAGAATCTCAGCCATATTTTCTGAAAGACAAGAACCTTCCTACCCTTCTATAAAGTAAACCATTCGCGAAGGGGTTGCTCTTCTATAGGTAATTTTCTTGATGACTTTCTGTATTCTTGTGAGTGAGGATTGGTTCCCTGCGGGGTTGCCCTCTGACCATAAGCCAGGAGAGATGTGGATCGTGAGGGTGATTTCAGTGGAGGGACTGGTCCGCAGCCAAATGGGGAAGAACCTGGTAGGGAGCATGGAAATGGGGGGCCAAGGGAGGCTATGTATAGTCTGTCCCAGATGCTAGAAAAGAGAGAAGGGAGATAGGAGCAGGAAGGCACTGGAGTCACAAACAGTCTTGAGTGTGAAATCATTTGCACCAGCTTTACAGGAGGATGAGCTGGTGAGAGGGAAAGGGGGGTGGGGGTGGGGGCGGTTTCCCTGAGGGAACCCATGCTCTCTGACAAGCATACAGGAATCTTTCTGTTTCCCCTGAAAGTCATCAAGAAATGTACTAAATGGCGGACAAGAGTAACTTCTTTATGGATGGTTTGCCTTTTAAAAGGACAGAAAAGTTCTCTTTCAAAAACTAGAGACATGGTCTTGGCAGTAAGAGTGGAAGTCAATGCCAAACCGGTTTGGCTTAGTGGATAGAGCATTGGCCTGCGGACTGAAAGGTCCCAGGTTCAATTCCGGTCAAGGGCATGTACCTTGGTTGCAGGCACATCCCCAGTAGGGGGTGTGCAGGAGGCAGCTGGTCAATGTTTCTCTCTCATCGATGTTTCTAACTCTCTATCCCTCTCCCTTCCTCTCTGTAAAAAATCAATAAAATATATATTTTTTAAAAAAGAGTGGAAGTCAAGGTAATTTGCGGGAGTGGGAAAATGGAGGAGTATCTTTGTAAGAGTGCCCTTTTGTCATTTTTATTGAATTTATTGGGGTGACACTGGTTCACAAAGCAGGTTTCAGGTGCACAGTTCCACAACACATCATTGTGTGTTCACCACTCCAAGTCAGGTCTCCTTCCATCACCATTAATCCCCTCCATACTTTCCTCCACTCCCCCCTAACCCCCTCCCCCAGCAATCACCACTGTTGTCCGTGTCCCTGAGTTTTTTTCTCTTTTTTTTCTTTCTTGCTCAACCCCTCCACCACTTCATCCAGCCCGGTACCCCACCCTGACAGCTGTCAGCCTGCTCTCTTCCTAGGAATCTGTCTCTGTGTTGCTTGTTAGTTCATTTTGTTCATTAGATTTCACATAGGAGTGAAACCATATGGTACTTGTCTTTCTCTGACTGGCTTCACTTAGTATAATGCTCTCCAGGTCCGCCCATGCTGTCACAGAGGGTAACATTTCCTCCTTATTTATGGCTGAGTAGTATTTCACTGTATAAATGTACCATAGTTGTTGTTTTGTTTACCCACTCATCTACTGATGGACACTTGGTAATAGCCCCTTCTTTTTTTTTTTTTTTAATATATTTTATTGATTTTTTACAGAGAGGAAGGGAGAGAGATAGAGAGTTAGAAACATCGATCAGCTGCCCCCTGCACATCTCCTACTAGGGATGTGCCTGCAACCCAGGTACATGCCCTTGACCGGAATCGAACCTGGGACCTTTCAGTCCGCAGGCCGACGCTCTATCCACTGAGCCAAACCGGTTTCGGCAGCCCCTTCTTAAAATAGGAAGGAAAGAGGTAAGGAGTGTGAACTAGTATCATTTAGAATTCTTTGATTGCAAGCAACAGAAGCCAGCTTTAGCTATCTTAAGTCTGAAAGGAATTTATTGGAAGGATATGATCAAGTGGCTCATGGATCTCAAGAGAATGCTGGCAAAATACACTTGAAAAGGCTAGGACCTGGACAGCTTTGGGAGCCCAGATAACAGGAAGTATTTGAAAGTCTCCTCAGGGCTCTTCTGCCAGAACAACTTCAATCTTTTAATCACTTCTGCTCAAGTGTGAAAGAGTCACATTTGCCTTAGTTGAGCCATGCAGCCACCAGGAAGCTCTGAAAAGTCCCAGGGCAGGAAAGCATGGATGGCTGAATAAAATCACTGCTTGTTCCGGGGTTGGTCTGGCACGGGAGACAGGCAGGCCAGGAATGCGTGAACCGTGAGAAGGGAAGCAAGAGGTTCTTAAGGATGTCCTTGAATGTTCATAAATTGCCTCTGGGGGTTTGAAAGGGGCACCAGTGGAGGGAGGGAAGAGGAACTGGACCTGGGAGAAATGGTCAAGTTGACTAAAGCTTTATCAGGAAGGTTTGCTGTCCATCTGTCCGTGTGGGAAAGGGGTATGTACTTGCACAGAGCTCTCAGATAATGTGTGTTCCTGCCTTGGGGATATTTAAAGTCATGTCCTCCCTCTTTTTGTAGTCATCAAAAGAAAATGCAGTGGACAGGACTAGGCAGTATTCAGGAACACCTTGAGCCTGAAAACGAAGACCTCGCCATTCTGTGATCATGTGAATTCATCCATAAAGCATTAAGACACTAATGTGTGTGCACTAAGCCCTGAAAATTAATGCAGTGAGGGTGGGGCAGGCCAATGCTAAAAGAAATTAAAGTGAAAATATGAACATACATGAAACTACACTACTCCTTACTTCTAAGTGTGTGTTTGACTGGGAAGGTTGTAAATTTTTTTTTTGGTGGTGGTGGGGGGGTTATAGAATAGATTATGAAACTTGGGAATCATGGGGAGAGCCACCCCCACTCCCCAGCTGCTCTCATTTCCAACTCAGCAGTCAGCCCAAGTGCTGGGCAAATTTGAAAGAATTTCTGCCCTAGAGATTAGAAACCAAACTCCAGGCTGGACACCTCCCCTGCATGTCTCCCTTTGCCAGGATACAAGGGGCTTAGTCGTCTGAAGAGGGACAAAGGGGTATTGTTGAGGGGAGCCTGGTTATGAGAAGGCTTTGCAACTAATAGCTTTCATGCTGCTATCTAAACCATTCTGCCCGGGGGACACTGCGTGCCTGTCCCAACTCCACTATATCAGCTCAAAGAGAAATTTCAGCCAGACGCAGTGATTGCAGAAAGCTATCCGGGGATTTGGCAACATTAATAGGTTAAGACTTTCTATCACGACATCTCATCTAAGTCTCAATGCCTGGCCCCACTGGGTCCTGGGATGGGTTCGAGTGGAATAATCTTTATTTTTGTAAATCTGAGTCAAAACGTTTCTCCCACAGGAGCTGGCTGAGAAGCAGCCCAACTTGGGGGTGGGGGTAGGTGTGTAGGTTGCATCACCGAGGGTAGGATAAAACCTGTTTCAATTCTTTTCACCCTCCTCTTCTAGGCCGTTCTAGGAGAACTCTGCCACCTTCAGGAAAGGCTGCAGAAGCCTGACGGGTTAATGATCCCAGAGACTATATCTTGTCTGGGGAATTAGTTCGCTCGAGTTGCCCTGTTAGTCTCAGACGCTAATTGATTAATAAGTATGTCTTTAGTGTCTTCTCTTCCCTAGTGCTGCGCCATTGCCAAGAACTTGCTATTCAACTCAGCAACCGTTAATGTGTCATGTGCTGCACTAAGGATTAGGGTCAGACAGGTAAGAAGATTGAGAACTGCCATATGGAGGCGGGAACAATACACAGTGGTCTTACCCCACACGCCCAGTGACGGCTTCCATTTCTGCACCTCCCATGCCGTGGAAGGTGTGTGATTGCTTGTGATCTGTGATGGGGCTATTTCTATGTCTGGCTTTATATCGACCACACTCTATTTGTAAAGTAAACTTGCAGGCTTTGGCTCAAAATTGACCAGTATTTGCAAATTTACACACCTCTTTCTGTCAAAAGAATCTTCGCCCCTCTTTCTTGCCCACAGCTTAGGTCAAAGTTTGCTTCCTCTTATGTCCTTCAGCAAGACACGGACCTTGGAAGGGGGCAATGCCATCTTTGGTGGATTTTTCCAAATCTGTGGTCAGTCATGTCAGGCACATAGGGCTGTAACCTCCCAGGGAATACATACAGTAGATGGGTCTAGGGACAGGAAGGGCTGAATGGTGGGGTTTCTACTAACATGGAAGGACACGGAAGTGCTCAGTGCTCTGCTCTGGAGCTGCGTGTCTGTGCTTAGATGCATAGCCTATGAAGGAAGCCGGTGGCTCAGGGCCTCATTCCACCTAGTAAGTGTCCTTATGGGCGTTTGTGTGATGGAGATAAATACTATAGCATATCCTTGAGCTTTTACTATTTAAATCCCAGATGGTGTTCTAGGAAGACACAGGGCCCAGTGGGTCCCACTCCCTGTCCTAACTGCCGCTTGCCCACTGAATAGAGCTGAATGATGCTCCAGACACTAAGAATGTCAAAGGAAGGGTCAGGAGGCCTCAGGTGCTGCAGTGATGGAGTGTGGAGGGCGTGGGAGGGCGCGGGAGAATGAGAAGGGGTGCAGGGAAGGAAGACGGGCTCCAGACCTTCTCCTTGAACTCACTTACTGCACCGCTCCCTCTCAGAACCTCCCAAAGTCAGGCCGCTGGACTACACCCAACCAGCTTCCCGTTCCTTCTTTCCTCAAAAGGAGAACACGGCTGAATACGGCATTTCCCTTGAAGGATGTAAAATGGGTTTGGATTAGAACTAGGCCCAACTTAACTCTGTTTCCAGACTTGTGTCTGCTCCTTCAAGACCTGGACAACTGCCAGACCACAAGAACAAGGTGTATAATAGGAATCCAGTAACGCTGTTGTGGTCAGAGCTTAATTGCTCTGAAGAGGTGACAGAGATCCAGCAATGTGAGTCCCTCTGATCAGAACACTGACCCCCCACTCCCCCAGGTCTCCACTCGCCATATCCCTCCCCAAGATTTTAGCCAGTTAGAGGCAGTTACTCCGAGGGAATGACATTAAACGTAAGGGACAGAAAGTTCTGAGGGCAAATTCTGACTCTTTGACGGGCAGATTGTGGCTTCATTGAGTTATTTCTCAACTTCCCTGAATCTCAGTTTTCTACTTTACTGGTGAGATCAATACTTTTAAAACATTTTAATAGCTTTCTTAGAAAAATGATTCATACTCCTTATAAAACATTTATATAATATAGAAAAGAACAAAGCAGAAACTAAAAACACTCAACCAAATTTCTATACCCAAAGATAATTGCTGTTAATGTTTGAAAAAAAATACTCTACCCGTATTTATATACATAACTATACATATAGTTATGTATATACAATTTTACATAAAATAAGGCATGTTATACATACTTTTCTAGAAATTGTTTCACTTGAAATTAACTAATGAATATCTTCCCATGTCACTAAATATAATTCTTCAACATAAATTTTAATGGCTGCAAAGTATTCTATTTTCTAGATGAATCATAATAATTTACTTAGTAGGATGAAATAGATGGATATTTAGGTTGTGTCTTTTTCTCTTTTGTTATTATTGCTGCTAATAAATATTGGGGAAAATATAGTCCTGTCAACCATCCTTCTGCTAACACAAACTGTGAGAAATATTGAATGATGTAGCTCAAGAAAGGACACAAGAATCATAAAACCATGTCAGTGAAAGCAGGGATTTAAAGTGGAGAGCCCTAGCTGGTTTGGCTCAGTGGATAGGCCTATGGACTGAAGGGTCCCAGGCTTGATTACGGTCAGGGACACATGCCTGGGTTGCGGGTTTGGTCCAGTAGGGGGCGTGCAGGAGGCAGCCTATTGATGAATCTCTCTCATCATTGATGCTTCTATCTCTCTCTCCCTCTCCCTTCCTCTCTGAAATCAATAAAAATATATTAAATAATAATAAAATTAAGTGGAGGGCAAGGTCTTAGAAAAATTTTAGTGATCCTCACCTCTATAAATGACTCCCCATCTCAGGACCATGACGGCACCTGCACAGTACTATCTCACTGGCTTTGAGTGGCGAGTGTATTTAGAGAAATTTCTTACTCTGAATATTCTAGTGGATTTATTTCAACACTAATATTTTGTTTAAAAACAAACAAACAACCTCTTCCCAAGAGCATGTTTTGTTCCAGAGAACCTGGGTCTACATAGGAATGATCCTAATGCCCCGCAGGGAAATTCCTGCTTTCAGGATCAGACCATTCTAGAAGACAACAGGGAGTTTCCCCAATGGCCACTGGGACAATGTGTAGTGTTTGGAAAGAGCGCGGCCATGTGTCACCCCCAGAACCATGCCTGTCAGTTTCCTACCCCAGGAAACTATGCTCTGCTCCATCCCCGGCCTCCCTTCTTATGTACGAGGCCTATCTGTGGGCACTACCTGGTTCCTTTAGGTGGGCTCCATTCCGTAAAGGGAAAAGGGCTAGTAGTCCCTCCCCTGGGTGTGGCTCACAAAATTCAGAAGTTGGATATGCGGAAATTCCTTTCTGGAAAAGTACACTGTGCGCCCCACTTCTCTGTACACTCTCCGGCTCACTCCCGCAAGAATAAAGCTCCCAGTATGTGGATGCCTGAGCAGTTTGGTTCCAGCTCTATGTCCTATCACTTAACCTGTGGCAGAGCAAAGGTGATCCTTCATCCACAGCTTGGACTTTGCCCGGAAGAGATTCTTCCAGTCCCTTGCCCTCTCGGCATGACTGGGTGACATAGAATAAGTGCCCAGCTGGTGGTGTGCATTGCTGGAGCCAGGCATCCAGATCCGGGAAGGGGGAGGATGTTCTTTCCATCTTCCTTACTTCACCCCAGTCCCAATCCCCTTTTCTGAAATTATGCAAAATTGAATAGGAACGAAGTATGCAGAGTTTTAAGCCTCCACTCTAGACAGAGATTAAAGGCCCATTAACCATCTTCTGACGTGACTAAAGCATGCTGTGGTCAGATCAGAAGGGAACGGATCTGGCCCTAGATGTGGATGGGAGTAGAAATGCTGGGGTTCAGGGCCCTTTAAGAAAACAAGCCATCCTAGGTGTCAGATGGGGGGGGGGGGGGCGGTACTAGACTGATCAGGGAGATCACTTAATATAAATGACTAATCCAGCAGTTCTCAGCCTGTGGGTCGGGACTCCTTTGGGGGTCGAACGATCCTTTCACAGGGCTCGCCTAAGACCATCGGAAAACACATATATAATTACATATTGTTTTTGTGATTAATCACTATGCTTTAATTATGTTCGATTTGTAACAATGAAATTGGGGGTAACCACAACATGAGGAACTATATTAAAGGGTCACGAAATTAGGAAGGTTGAGAACCACTGCGCTCTAATCACTGTGTTGTACACTTGAAACTCATATAATATTGTGTGCCAACTGTAATTGAAAAAAATTTTCAAAGAAAAGCCACCCTGACCACTAGATGGCGATGAGAGATAGCCTGCGATGTCCCAGCAGGTCAATGGTCACAACCAGGACTTTGATAGGGAAGACAGGTTATGTCATCTGCACCAACCCCCCTTCACAAAAAGGATCTAGCAAAGAGAGCTTCCAATAGGCTATGAGCCCTGACACTTCCAGTAAAAAGCCTTGACCCTGAGCATGATGATCAGAAGCACAGGACGAAGGCCTGATTGGTCAAAGGAGATAACAGACCTATTGGCTTCACACCAGGCCGCTGAGGAAAAGAAGGGGAAGAGCTGCGATGGCTGTGTCTTCTGAATCTATGCATGCATTTCCCTTCCCTGTGAATCCCGGAGCGCGTGTTGGCTCACTCTCGTAGCAACCACTCAGCCTGGAAGGCACCCTGTGGAGGAAGGCGTGCATCCCTGAAGCAGAGGAAACAGTCTCAAGCCCTACGTGCAGGTCCCCACCCCAGACAGTAGGCTGCTTCCTGTCAGGTGAAGCAGCTGCTTCCAGGAGGGGAGGCAGAGAGGCCCTCCAAGGTCCGGTTCGCCCTGGAGTGAGCCACCGACTCCCACACTCTCCCTCCCCTCCATCCTGGCCCACAGTGGACACTTCCCAAACATGTATTAAATGTATGAAAGCAGAACCCTGGCTCACCAGCCCTCTCACACTGCTCGACTCTGGGACGAGCTGGTGGGAAACTCAGGCAGAATTGAGTGTGGGGGTAAAGTAGGGGTGGGAGGAAGACTTTCCTTTCTCTCAGCTTAGGTCTGTCATCAGCGGAAGAGATAATAATGGCCGGCCTCTACTGAGTACTAACTAAATGCCAGTACTGAGCTACGTGCCATAGCTGGGATTTGAACTCTAGAAGCAGGACCCCAGAGGCCACACACGGTCACCTTGAGAATTCAAGTGTCTGGAACCGCTACACACATGACACAGAAAAGGAGCCGAGGTGCCAAAACTAGCTCCCTGGTTGGCCTGAGTTTCCTTGGCTTCTCAGAAACTGGAATCTCTTCCCACACGGACTCTCCCAGCTGCTTTAGAACCAGCCTGCTACTTGGATCTGGGCCCTGCCCAGCCCTCCTGTGAGCAGCCATTGTTTATGATGGAGATAAGACAGCTGGTTGAAAACCATGATGCTATCATTTGTAAAATGATCTAGAATCCCAGTCCAAAGGCTGGATTTACCCAGTCCTCATTCCCTGAGTTCCATCAGCTCCCAACTTAGCTCCCATTTCTCCCTCCCTGACATCTCCTCTGCCCCCTTTTCACCTCCCCCTATTGAGCCCCCCTCCTCCTGGCTCTCTCCTGCTTGGGGAGCCCACAGCTGCACTGGACAGATCATTTTACACTGACATATGTTGCAATTACATCAGTTCTACCCTGTGTTCCTCCACTGTTGTTGCTCTCTGAGAAGATCATGGAGTATAGATATGATGTATGACAAACCAGTCACTGCCAGGCACCCTACTGGTCCTAAAGACCGTGAAAATACAGGCCCCTGGGCCTGCTGACCCCAATGCCCGGGATATGAATCCATATTCTAATCAGTGCCCCCAGGATTTTATGACATGAGGTTAGATGGAGAATCACTGCCTACCTTCTCATTGGAGTCCTTCTCCACCAGACCTTCCTTCCACCCATTCCTCTTTTGTTAGTTTCCAAGCCTCTAGTTTTTGGGCATCTTGCTAGTTCTTTACCCCTTTAATACTTCCATTTAATAACACTTACTAGGTGTCTATAATATGCCAACCACTAGGGCAGACCCTTTATCTCCACCTTTAAACCACCCTGCAAGGAAAGAATTCGGTTTCCTGCTTTACACATGAAGAAACAGCCCCCACCCCCTCATCATCCACCTGGCTCTCTGGCTCCAGAGCCCACAGCTGCCCGGAACAGATCATTTGCAGTGATATGTGTGGTCATTACATCTGTTCTTCCCCATGATCCCTGCTGGGAACAGCCAGGATTCAACGGCAGGCATGCCTGGTTCGGAAGCCTGTGCCCTGAGTTTATTGGTCACGCTGTTTCTTCACACAGTGTCTGGGAAATAGTAAATATTTGTTAATGAGCAACTGAAGGAATAAGTGAAAGAAGAGTCCATGCTCAAAGTTAGGACATCTCTCCCTCCCCCAACGTACACACACACACACACTCACAGAATTCTGCCTCTGGGCCACCTCGTGTTCTTCCTACCCTGTCCCAGCACTTTGCATGTCTGACCCCTGCCCTCCCAGTCCCACTTGGATGACGACTCTGAGCCTCTCTGAGTGGTTGCCCTGGCTGCTTGCAGAGAATCAGCGGAACTAGCCTCCTGACTTCTCTGAATCCCAAGAGCTCCCAAGCTTTGCCCCTAGCTCTGGGCAGAGGGCTGGACCAGGACTGACCAGGGCTCCTGGAAACCTAGGGCCCCTCCCCCTTCTCCTCTTTCCTTTCCCTCTTTCCCTTTACTCTCTTTCCAACAGCAACAGAACCAGGCCCTGAAGACAGCAGAATGGGTGCTTAATTTAGGAGGGCTTTGTGAGTCAGGAGGGGTCTCTTTGGAGCCCAGAGCCCAGTTCAGAGAAAACAAATGGGGTTGGGAAGTGGGGTCTCTGGGGAAAAAGGATTGTCAAACAAACGTCTCACCAGTTCTCCTAGTTCTTTTTATCTCTCAGGCCATCTTGCTTATCGATGGCAATCTCATAACAAAGAGAATGCCCTGGGAACAGATTCCACCTCTGACGCAGTAGAGCAGGTATCTGGAAACCTAGTAGAGAAGCTGGTAAACATTAATCCTCCAGCAAATATTTGTTCAAGGAGTAACAAAAGCTACCCTTTATACAGAACTTGCTACTGTACCAGACATTATTGCCGGAAGCCGGTCCACCCTTGCTGCTTGACATAGTTGCTGCAGGGAAGAAACATCTGCACAGCTTATGTTTCAAGGGACCTGGCGTATATGGCATATGTTTGCTCCCCCTCTTAGTGCTATGTGTTTTAAACAGGACCACCTTCCCAAGAAAGGTTGTTTCCCCAGGTGAGGATTTTTCCCTGGAGTTAAGGATTAACAGGACTAAGGAAGGGAATCAGTAAAACCCCTTAACTAAGTGCCAGGCGAGTAGTTAATCACTTTAACTATGAACAACCTTGGAATGGAGATAACAAATGCCCTAACCTTTGGAATAGAATGGATAGGATTAAAATCAACTGGTATAAATACAGATGTAACAGGACAAAAAAAGAGAACCTCGCTATGATGATCAACTGAACGCTGCCTCCGTGTCATTCCTTCTTCGCCGACTCCGTCCACACCTTTGGGAACCCCTGGACCTGCTGGGGCTGGACCCCAGCACATTATATTATCTCACTGAATCCTTTCAACAACCCTAACAGTTAAGAATTATTGTGACCATTTTACAAATGAGAAATGAAGCAGAAAGCATTTATGCAAGCCCGCCCCCCCCCCCCACCCCCCAGGATTACATCAGCACAGAAATGGTAAAGCTGTAAAGCTGGGATTGAACTGAGGTCTGGTCAGTTTCAAGGTCCCCATTCTTTCCCACAGTGCTGCCTAGGGAACCAGGCACAGATTCTGTAGAAATGTATTCAGTCTAAACCATGTGGTGTGTGTATATACCCCGACTCTCCTCTCAGCCCTAGAGTGGTTAGTTAATGTCTGAAGCACTCTAATCAGGCATCCACACGCAAGAGGGTGGTTACATAAACACTTCAACCGTCATCCAACTCTACACAGTGGGCTGAATGTGCTTGAGGGATACTAGAAACAATCCTCTGTTGGTGAAATAAGGGCTTTTCAAAACATGGAGATAGCCAGAAAGATGATTTGGGCCAGTGGTCGGCAAACTCATTAGTCAACAGAGCCAAATATCAACAGTACAACGATTGAAATTTCTTTTGAGAGCCAAATTTTTTAAACTTAAACTATATAGGTAGGTACATTGTTATTAACTTAATTAGGGTACTCATAAGGCTTAGGAAGAGCCACACTCAAGGGGCCAAAGAGCCGCATGTGGCTCGTGAGCTGCAGTTTGCCGACCACGAACTCGGGCCCTTGCACGAAGGATGTGCACCAAGCAGACAGGCCAGCTCCCTTGAAGACTGTGGGGCTTTTTGTGCCCGCCTGCTAATAAATGTTTGTATATTTGCCAGATTTTGGCCTCGGCCATTTTTAATATCCCACCTGCAGGAAGGGACAAATGGCCTCCACTCACCTCTCATCTCCAGTGGCGGCAAATGTATGAACCTGACTTTCGGGTTCAGTCAATCCCAGGTCGGGGCACGTACGGGAAGCAACTAATCAATGTTTTTCTCTCACATCCATGTTTCTCTCTCTTCTCTCTCTAAAATCTGTAACATCAGCCCTAGCTGGTTTGGCTCAATGGACAGAGTGTCGGCCTGTGGACTGAAGGGTCCCAGGTCCAATTCCGGTCAAAGGCACATGCCCAGGTTGCGGGCTCAATCCCCAGTAGGGGGCATACAGGAGGTAAATGATCAATGATTCTCACACATCATTGATGTTTCTATCTCTCTCTCCTTCTGCCTGCCTCTCTGAAATCAATAAAAATATAGTAAAAGGAAAAAAAAGAGAATGTTTCATTCTCTAGCCAATAAAAGGATTTTTTAAAAATCCTATTCTTGGGTGAGGACTTAAAAAGGAAAAGAACTTGACGATTGCCAAAGGGCCACATGGGCCCAGACCTATTCACAATGAGGGCCCATCCAGGCCTCATCCTCCCCTCAGAAGAGAGGAGGCCCTCAGTGTCAATGACCCAAGTGACCCCTGGACTCTGGGCACATGGCGGCTTTCTTCCTCTCTCTCTGCTGTAGGCCACTTATAAGAAGCTACCACCAAGCGGAACGAGCTGTAGGTGCGGTGGGTACCATTTCTCCAAGGATCCTTATAGGGGCCTGGGGGTCAGAGCCTTCCCAGCAGGCTTCCCAGGCCCCCGGCTCCCCCGGCCTTCCCTGCTCTCCTCCCTCTCCCACCACAGCACCAGCCCAAGATGGGGCCCAAGATGGCTTTTTCTTTACTTCAGTTTTACAAAGTCCCCCTCAGCTGTGGTAACTCTTTCATAATCCTGCCTTTTTCTCCTGCTCTCAGATTCTCTGACCTGAAGGTAGCTAGGCTGAAGAAATCATTTCTCCCATTACAACAGGACATACTGAGCCAGGAAGCAAGGAGATGGTTCATTCAAGCTTAGAGCTGGGCACTGAGGGGCGCCCTTGGGACAACTTAAAAGTCAGCTGCCATAGCTGAGGCGGGGAGAAGAGAGGGAGGTAGATGTCAGCTGATGTCATTGTCTGGATCTGGCCAGAGGCCACAATTTGACCCTCAGCCCCAGGAAGGACCATAAAGTGCCATAGGACAGAGATATCACAGGAAAAAGACACTGGCTCGGTCATCCCGACCCTTAACCTCAGGTTTAAGTTGGATGCACCAGCCTAAAGGTCATAGGGATCCATTCCTGAGGTGGAGTGGGGTGGGGTGGGGTGGGGTGGTTCAGGGTGATACAGGAGCCAGGTCTCATTGGAGTCAGAACAGCTGCCTCTGCTGACTGGGGACCAGTGGGGTTGTAGAGAGGACACCAGAAACCCAACCAGAGTTGCAAGAGGTGGGGGAGTTGCTGGCGGCCAGCACGGGGTGGCTGGGGTCAGGCAGAGGAGTCAGCATCCGCAAGGGTGGCTGGGGGGACGGTCCTGGTTGTTAGATGGGAAGCTGCTCCGCCTGTGAGCAGCCCTCACGCTGGTTATTGCTAACCTGCAACCCCCAAAGAAAGCCAGTGTCTAGGGCTGTGGGAGTCACTCCCTCGCTGGAGCAGAGGCGGGGACGAACCCATTTTCCTCTAGCCACCCGTTCACTCTGGTGAGTATTAGGTGGGAAGTAATAAAAATAAATGGAAGAGCTATAAAACTCAGCTATAAAGAACATTATTGGGCAACTGGGGAAATCAGAGTATGTCCTGCATCGAACATGACAGTATTGCATCAGTGTTAAATATTCTAAGTGGGATATTAGGGTGTTCACCCTTGTTCTTAAAAAGGTACATGCTAAATATTCAGGAGTAAACGGTCGAAAAAGTGTGTAAAAAAGGGGGATAAAGTTGTATGAAAAAAGAAGATAAAGTTGTGTACAACTATCAAATGGGTGAGAGACAGAGAGGGAAAGAGAGAGAGAAAGTGGTAATAAGTTAATCGTTGGTAAATCTAGGTGAAGAGTATATGGGTAATTTTTTGGTAACTTCTGTAGGTTTGAAATTTTCAAAACAAAAAGTTGGGAGGAAAGTTTGAGGGAAAAAGAATAGCTATCACTTATTGGACAATAATTGGATCCCAAAATGTATGTAACTCTTTTATCTGATTTAATTCAGAGAGAGACATTACCATTCTCGTATTAAAGGTAAGGAACCTGGGTCCGAAAGAGGCTAAGGACCTTGCCCAGGTTTACAGAGCTGGGACGGAAGCAGACCCCAAAGCAGGGGTTATCACCAAAGGAGTGTGGTTAGCGGAACTAACCTCTAACACTTTCTTGAGCCTTTCTCTGTGTTAGCCACGTTCTAAAATTGTCTGTGCACATAACGCATTTAATGTTCACATAGCTATGTTCTTTGTGAAAAATCAGTTCCCTGGGGGGAGGGGTGGTGGTGGCCGGGAATGAAGGGCCAATCGCACACATTGATAGAAGTACAGGTTGGTGCAGTCTCTTTTGAGGGTAATTTGGCAGCATCTGTTGGAATTTAAAATTCCCATTGTGTTTAGAGCCAGTAATTCCACTTCTAAGTATTAAACCATAGTCATATATGTGGACCAAGAAGTATGTACAAAGACAGTCATTGCAGCAAGATACATGGTAGCCAGAGACTGAAAACATCATAAATATCCATCATTAAAAATATTCGGAGGCCATTAAAAATAAGGCATCTTTAATTGTGCTGATGTGTCACACTCAGAGTCAACAATGGTAATGTCAAAGGAAAAAAAGCAAGGGATATTTCCTTAGTGTTGAAAGAAGGATATGAATACATATGCATCTATGAATACATGAATACTTTTGCATGCATAAATATCTTGAAAGGATACACACAAAAACTTCTGACAGCCCTGGCTGGTGTAGTTCAGTGATTAGAGTCAACCTTCATACCAAAGGGTCTCAGGTTCAGTTCTGGTCAAGGGCTCGAGCCTGGGTTGTTGCAGGTTCCATCCCTACCCCAGACGCAATCAATGTGTCTCTCTCACATCAGTTTTTTTCTCTCCCTCTCTCTTTCCCTCTCCTCCCACTCTTTCTAAAGATCAATGGAAAAAATATCCTCGGGTGAAGATTAATAAAAAAAGATACCAAATTTACAACAGTAGTTCTGTTTGGGGAGGATGGGACAGGGTGGAAGACTTTTCATTGTTAGCCCTTCTGCATTATTTGAAATTTATACTATGTACATGGTTACCAATTCAAAGTGAATGAACGTATAAATGAATGGATCTCCCTTACAAACTGCAGACGACTTGCTTTTGGGCTTCCTTAGGCAATTTCCAGAGTGTTGAAGGGGACAGGAGAGGCCAGCGTCCCAGACTGGAGCAGACCTATATCCCAATCTCCAGGAGATGTGAATCTATTTGCAGGTTCAGCCCCAGGGGTCCAATTGGCCCAGTTGAACTTTCACCCTTGGCCACCTGAATTACTGGGACCATCTTTTCATAATGTCTGGGCTCTTAAAACTGTGTGTGAGAATCACCTGGGGAACTTGTTAGCTGGGCAATTTCCCAGCTCACCTCCAGAGGTTCAGATTCAAACCTGGGGTGGAGCCAGGGGATCCTTCACCACCATCTGGACTGAGTCTTCTTAAAGCCCCTTTGGAGAATCCGGTCCTGGTGGTGTTTGCCTCTGTTCATTCCTTTGGGGAGGAAAGCTTTTACCCCATTCCCACCTACCCTGAAATTGAGTGATCCACCCCACCCCCCCACCCCCACCCCGGTGTAGGATTATACTGGTGAGCTGAGGGACTGTAAGCCCTGGAAGAACAAGGGTGCATGAAGAAACTGCTATAGGCAGTGTCCGGTTTGCCTTTCTGCCTTCTGGGCCGGCTCCTTTAACTAAGTAAATACATACATACATACATACATACATACATACATACATACGCAGGCAAGTTACCCTGGGCTGCGCTGACTTTCTTTTCTTTCCTTTCCAACTTACAAGTCAGAACATCGGTCCCCCAGTGGGACAGATTGTTTGCAATGAGACCTTCTGCTTAAACATCCGGGCGATAAAGTTTTTACAGGTCGCCAGACACAGACTGGAGCCTCCTTCGGCGGCGGCGGCGGTGCTCGGGGTCTGGTCTTGCGCCCTTCCTGCGAGGGTCCCACGCTCGCTGGGAGCAGGACCTATCCAGGCGCCCTCGCCGCCCCGTGCGGCCGCTGGTGGCGGCCTCCGCGGAGAGCTGGGGAACCGAGACCGGGGAGCCCCCCGCGCACGGGCCCCACCGCCGGGACGAGCGGAGCGGAGCGGAGCGGAGAGGTGGGAGCGGGAGCTGCTGAGGTCATTTCCTGTGCTGGCCGCGGGCCCGAGCCCGGCCGGCGCTCTGCCTTTACGCCGCGGGCGGGGCGGAGGGAGCGCGGCGGAGCGTTGAATGGGGCGCGGGGAGGTGCGGCTCGCCTCGCCTGCCTCGCCTCGCCTTTGTGCGGCCAGCCTGCGGGCGCCCCTCCAGGCCCCAGCCTCGCCCCGCCCCGCCCACCCCGACCCCTGCTGCCGAGGAACGGAGACCCGGAGGCCGCGGTGGACGAAAACGACGAAAGGTCAGCGGCGGACGCGCGCGGAGGGCGCCCGGGAGCCGGGTGCGCGGCGGGGTTACCCGCGAGCTCGCGGGAGGTGAGTGGCACCGTGCGCCCCGCGGGCAGGGCTGGGCTGGGGGTGTGCGCCCGCCCGGAGGGGGTTTGGCTGGGCGGGGAGGACCGGCAGCCTGCGGCCGGAGGGCGACTCTGGAGCAGGTGCCTCTCCACCTGGAACCGAGCTCCCAGCCGCCGGGAGCGCCGGGAGCCGCGCGGGTCAGGCTGGGGAGCCCGCACGGGGAGGCGCGGAGAAGACCTTCTGGGGGAACCGGGATTTGCGACCGGCCGGATCCAGTTGCTCCCGGGAGGGGCCCGCGGAGCGCACTTGCAGGCTCTCCGCGGCGTTGCCTGTGCTCTCGCTCGGTCTCAGCCCTCCCTCTGCCCTCCCCACCTCATCTCGGCTTTTTCTCTTCTGTGATTTCTCGGTGGTTCTCTTAGGGCTCCCAGAGGCAGGTCAGCCGTGCAGGAAAGGAAACAAGTTGGGCGTCAAGTGACACCAGGAGCTTTGTGTCCTACGGCCTCAGGGAGGAATCGGTCACTAGGGACCAGGGGGCCTCCGTGGGTGGTGGCAGGGGCTTGGGAGTAGAGTCCGCTCCCTGTTGGATCTCTCCCCACCAGGACACCTCCATAAGCTTTTGCTATGAATCCACCTTGTAAAACTCCTCCAGACAGAGCCGCAGTTCCAGCCGAAACTTCTGCCTGAAAGATCATTTTAATAACAATTTCAGTGGAAAAGTCACTGGTTCCTTCATCAGACTTTTTGGGACATAGGCGCTAGACACTGTATAGGGTAACATCACTTAACACTTTATAAAACACCAATCCCAGTGTTTCTACATATTATTATCTCCACTTTACAAAAGAGGAAACACCCAGAAAAAATTATTTGCCCAAGTTCACGTAACTAAAAAGTGGAAGAGGCCAGACCCAAACCCAAGCCTCCTAAATTCCAAGGGGTTTGGTCCACTGTCCAGCCACCCTCCCTCCCGTAGGCTGCTGAGGGGGCGGGGGTCTGCTCAGAGTTGGGTTACGGTGGGGTACACCCTGTGCTCCCCAACTCATTAACACTAACAGCTGAGAAAATGTGATGCACCTTCTGCCCTCTCCAGGAATCACCAGCTAAGGGGGGGAAGTTTGTACCTTCCACTCTCCTCCCCTCCTCCCCCTGCGCTCCTCCTCCTGGCCCCTTCTTGCCTCTGTGAGGCTGGTATCGGTGTGCAGAGTCTGTGCTCCTTGTGGGTTGCAGAGCGCCTTATTCATGCTGATGGTAGGGTGCCTACCCTCCTGATCCAGGTGACTTCCCAGCAGGCTGGCTGCTGAGCCCTCTCTCCCTTCTGTAAAAAACTAATTCAAAACTGCCCCCCTCCCCTCCTCTGCGGAGAAATGGGCACTTCTTGTTGGCTAGAGTATAAATTAGAATAGCCTCAAAGGAGGTCAATTTGAACGACTTGGCCATTTAAAAATGTAAATTACTTAACCCTGCAATTCCATTTCAGGACTTTATCCTTGAGATACAGTCTGATGTGTATACTCATTGAATATTCATTGCAGCATTGTTTATTTTAACAAAAGGTTTCAAACAACCAAATACCAGTTAATAAAGAGACTCATAAAAACAGTCAAGCACCACTTAACGATGGGGGTATGTTTTGATAAATGCAGCAGTTGGCAAGTTTGACGATTTTCCGATTTCATCGTATGCGAACATCACGGAGTGCGCTTAAACCTAGGTGGTAAGCTTACTGCACACTAGACTATTGCTCCTAGGGAATAAGCCTGGGCAGCATGTGACTATACAAAACATGAGATTAAATCAATCATAAGACAAAGTGAGGCCATTAAGAGATTTTAATAAGTAGAAAGAGTACAGTCTAAAACAACAATAAGACATATTGTGTAGTAAATACATAAACCGGTAGCATAGTTGTTATCACCCAGTATTATGTGCTGTACATGATTGTATGTGCTGTACTTCTCTACGACGGGCAGCGCAGTACGTTTGTTTACATCAGCATCACCACAAACATGTGAGTCACGTGCATTATGACAACAATGACGTACCTAAGCAAAAGGAATTTTTCAGCCCCATTCTTTTGGGAACCGTTGTATATGCACTTCATCACTGACTGAAGCATTATTTTGTGGCACATAACTGTAAATTAATGTAGTAGCCACACAATACAATAAAACTGTTAAAAAGCATGGAGGGGAAATGGGGCAGAGAGATGTGTATTGATACAGGAAGGTCTCTAGGTTATATTAAATTCAGTGTGCCACCATTGTGTGTGTGTGTGTGTATGCAACATATACATGAATGCTTGTTTATACACTGAATATCTCTGAAAGACACAGAAACCCGTAACAGTGGTTGCCTCGGAGTAGATCTATGGATGAAACACAGGGGTAGGAAGAAATCTTTTCATCATTTACCTTTTGGTTCAGCTTTCAGAAATAAAGAGATAAAGTCATTTTTTTAAAAAAGTCCCCTGACCTTCTCTTCGAGATGGATCTGGTGATAACACATCCACGGGCCCCACCTCATATGCCCAGGGCACGGTGGGCTTGCCTTTGTTTGTTGATGGTAGCCATCATTTATTGAGTGCTTACTGTGTGCCAGGCTTTAGTAATATTTCCTTTAGTTCTCAAAAAAAACCCGGCAGAGTGTGGTCTGTGAAATTGCCAACTTCGTATGGTTCAACCTAATATTATTACCTTCTTTTGCAAATATTATTGCCCTCGATTTCAAAATGGAACTGAGGCTCACAGACGTTGAGCACATGACTTAAGGTCACAGGATTAATTGGTGCTGAGCCAGTATTCAGACCCAGGCCTGTTTGACGCCAGAACACGGGATCTTAATTACGATACTTTGCTGTTTCTCCTCACTGGTTTTGTCCTCAAGCGATGCTACTCCTGGTTGTGCTCGCCCCTTCTTTGGGACGCCATCCTCAGAAAGGGGGCACAGAGCTCTTCCTCTCTCATAGTTGGGCAGGTGATCAGTCTGATTTAGTGGCGCATTTTCAGAAGGTGGTAGTAGCCCATCACTAGCAAGTGGAAATCACAAAAGGTGCTCGCACTCAGGGAGTGCGCCATAGTGAGGTGACATGGGAGAGCCCCGTGGGAATTCAGAACAGAGTCCCTGTTACCCTCTGATGCATCGACCTCTGACCTCTTTCTTCTAGGCTCTTGTATTGATTGGCCCCCTTTGCAGAGAAGTTCCAGGTTATTCAGCCTGTAGACCTGAGCCTCGCAAGCCACCAATCTGTATTTATCTTTATAAATTGCACGTAGGAATCACTTAACAAAAGTGGGTTGAGCCCTGGCTGGTTTTTCTCAGTGGTTAGAGCACCAACCCACGGACTAAATGGTCTTGGGTTCGATTCCCAGCCAAGGGCACCAACCTCCGTTGCAGACTCAATCCCCCCCCCCCCCCAGTCCTGGTTGGGTCATGTGGAGTCAACCAGTCAATGTGTTGATGTTTATCTCTCTCCCCCCTCCTCTCTCCCTTCCACTCTTTCCCTACATCTCTAAAGATCAATGGAAAAAATATCCTCAGGTGAGGATTTTTTTAAGAAGTTGGTTGAATTAAATTTAATCTCAGCATTTTGTCAATTTCTGATCAAACTCCTAGACTTGCCAGAGCCATCCCAGGTCAAATTTGTTTTCTCTGATGCAGGCCCCAGAGTCTAGAGTCACCTGATAACTAACTCTGGGACCTCTTATCACCATCCAGTCTACCCAAAGCCCCCTCCTCTGAGGCATCTCTCTGTGCCGCCTCTGTGGCTGTGTCAGCCCCGGGTGCTGGAGGACTTAGGGAGTTCCAAGCAGGTGCCAAGCCATGGCAGTCATTTGCCTCTCACCTGCGAAGCAGTTTGGCATGCTGGGCACTAGTGGGAATCGAGAGAACTGGTTTGATCATTGTAGCTGGGTGGAGGGTACCTGTGGATTTATTGTACTGTTCTCCCTACCTATGTGTGTTTGAAGCTTTCCAGAATAAAAAGGGGGAAAAGTGTTGCGCTTGGTTTTGTCCTGATCGCATGTCCCTTCTCTCACTCTGCATCTGTTTTTGCCATCGATGCTGTATGTGTGTTAGGCCAGCCTGGTAGCATGAGCCTCCATGGCCACTACGGCAGCATCTTCATGGAGAGAGGACGCTCTGTCTGTTGGGAGATCAGGATTCTTGGGCCAGCTCTGATACTGCGTAGCTCTGCGTCTCCGAGCAAGTCACAGAAGTGATGAGTTTTCTCATCTGTTCTCGGGGATATTGAGAGGGTAAGGAGAGAAAGATCGCCGGTGGCAATGCTTTGAGAAGTTAAGGACCGTGCTCTAAATGCATTGCTGCTCATCCTTGTGCATCTTCATGGGACGTACAAGTGCAAGGTGACTTAGCAGGTGAGATTCAACTCACTGGTATCTTCCCTTCGCATCTCAGGTTTTATAGCTGCTGCTCTGACCACCTGCTGCTGTGGAAAGAGCCTCCAGGCCTTGTGCTAGTCAGAAGGGACCTTGTTCCAGATCTGTTTCGAAATTTCTTAGCTCTCCTCCCTGGTGGAGACAAGTCTGGCAGGATGCCAGCCCTCTGGCCGCTACCCCCGAGGCAGGGAGAGGATTAGCAGGCACCTGACTGGCTCACAACCGTGATGTCATGAAGATGCTTGACTGGGGAAAGCACTCCCTTCAGTCTAGGTGTGATCTCGGATGTCAGGGCTGGGCAGAGGCCAATGACGTGTTTCTTTTATTTCCAAAGGCCCTGGAGATTGTGATCATTTGGGTTTCTACTCTCCCCCATGGAATCGGAGCCACAGCTTTGACAATTAATAAGAGGCAATTAAAATCCACCAACCTCTTTCAGCACCACAAAACAGTTAAGTTTCCCCTGCCCCTTGGTTTTACTTGGGTGCTGATTTCTTTAGCCCTGGGCTAGGTGTAAGACTTTCAGGTCCTAGTTTCAGATCTATCAATTTTTTTTTTTTTAATCTAAGGAAAAGCAAAAACTCCCTTAAAGGACAAAGCAAAGCAAGTGCAACGCCTCAGGGCCTTCTCTGGAGGCCCCACAAGTTCTGTTTTGTCTTTTGGGCTGTGATCTTAGCCCAGAAGGTCATGTTTGTTTCTGTCCTTTGTCTTCCTGCCCGTCCCTGTTGGTCCAGTCCTTTGAGGTGGGGATTGCTGGGAGGTCACAATGTCGGGATTGTTTGGGATGACAGTTCCGGCAGAGCAGGGCTGAGATCATACATCCAGTGTTCTGAGCAACCCAGAACCAAAAGCCTTAAGACACCAGACCTGTCAGTGGTTTCATTGTTGGGCCTTTCTCTGCGGATCTATTGACCCTGTTTTCTAAATGAGTAGTCGGGACACGTGGTAAAGGCCTGTGCTTAGGGAGTTTATGGTGTCAGAATAGTTGAGACCATAAACTGGAAAATCTGGAATATAGGCTCATCTTCGCACCAACGATCCGGAAAGATCTTATAAAATATTTCCTTCATCCATAATAATCCACCCCACTCTTTGTGAGATCAGAATCTCTCCCGTTTCCAGATGGGTAAAGAGCACGGTGGCTAAGGACAGGGGCTTTGGAATGCGGATCCAGCTGTGGAACTCTGTGTGTAAGCCAGCCAGGCTCTCGGTTCCTCGGTGTCCTCAGGTGCGACCGTGGACTGGCGCCCACCCCTTAACTCATGGGCTGTGCGGACTGAAGAGTACACGTGCCTGGCATACAGCAAGAACTCAATAAACGATCGCTATTTGTGGTATGTAAGGGCAGAAAATATAAAAGTCAAATGTGAGGTGGGAATCAGTATTGGTGGTTAACCCATCGAGGACAGGCTCTCTGGGGCACCAGGGTCATATTAGGTGACAGTACAGGAGGTGGCTGGGTTTTCTGAGGCCATATGGCTCCTGTAGAAAGGGAAAGGGGGGGTTAACAAAATAGTTAACAAAATTTGCATTAGGGAAAATTCCAGGCATTCATTCAAGTAGAGAGACCAGTATAAGGAACCCTCATATACCCATCACTCAACTTCAGAAATTAACATTTTGATGCCCCTGTCTAGTGTGGCTCAGTTGGTTGAGCACTGAGAGGTCACCGGTTCGATTTGCAGTCCGGCAACTTGCCTGGACTGCAGGCTCAATCCCCAAATGGAGGGCATGCAAGAGGCAGCTAATTGATGTCTCTTCTCTCCCTGCCCCCCCCCCCTTCCTCTCTCCTCTTCCCTCTCCCTGTCCCTCTCCCTTCTCTTCCTAAAATAAAAAAACATTTTTTAAAAAAATTAACATTTTGATAAAATCTTATTTCATGTATCTCCCTCCCCACCACTCTTCACCTCCTCCATGAAGTGTTTTAAAGCAAATCACAGACATTATCATTGTACCTATAAATCATACGTATTTCTAACAGATGACATTTTAAAAATACCAACTTAAAAAAACGAACAATCATTCTTTAAAATGACCTAATACTTGAGTTATCATATGTCAAGGTTTGGGACAGACCAAATTTATGCTTGTTGCCAAACATAACTATTAGTAGTGCTTTAGAGGGTTCTGTGTGTGTGTTTTCTTAAGTCCTGTGGTGGCTGTGTCTTCCAGCCTTTCTCCCCTCTGTGCTCACCTGTGCCTGTGTCTCCTCTTGTGTGCACACATACATCCTTCATTTTCTCATTCCAGCTCAGTTTATCTTCTCTAAAAGATGTCCAGGAGACCTCTGGGTAAATCCCCCTGACTGGAGAAATTATAGGTGTCTACTTGATTTGTTCTGAATTCATATGAAGTGTTTTCCAAAGATTTGTGGCTTTCTCCAGCGGCTGCAGCAAAAATATCTACCATTTTCTGGTCTTCATTTCATAACTTCAAGGAAAGAATGAGAATCTGTTCCAGAGCAGGACATTCAATGACAACTGACAAAATCCCAACTAAATAGAAGGCTGTCAGGGAAATTCAAAGCATTACATTTTCTTTCCATGTGTCCCCGTCTGACATCTACATAGCTGTGGTAGAACCAAGACTAACCTGGAAACCAGAGCTTTCCCTTCAGTTAGCTGTGTGAACTCAACACCCCCACCCTCATATACCTCCAGCACATCCGGCCCCATCTCCATGCTCCTGTTTACCTGTATACTGATGAGCTATGTGACTGCCTTGTAATTTTGCAGTTAGACTTTCTTGAAAAATGCAAATGCGAGAGACCTCTGTTATTTATCTTTGCATCTCCAGGGCTTAGAACAGTGTCGGCACGTACATGTTTGTTGAGTGGCTAAAATCTTGTTACATGGAATTGTTGAATGAAAAACCAATGAGCCCCATGTTTCACTTTTGTAAAAATGACACTAGGTTCTCGTTGTGGCTTCCCAGGTTGGTTTTGTGATCCCCTGAAGTTGCTCAACTGACTTATGTTGAGATGTGACGCGCTGAGCCAGCGACAGGGGCCATGGGACAGAGGGACAGGGGCTGGCTTACCTCCCCAGCTCTGTTGTCTCCGTCCTCCTCTGGTCTCCTCTCCTCCTTTCCCCACGTAACCCTTCCTCCCACACTTACTTGTCGTTTCCTCTCTCTTCGTGCTGGTTCTCAGGGGTCCCTGAATATCCAGAAGTTGATTCCATCATGGCTGAGCCCAAGGTGGAGACCCGGACCAGCATGGACTGGCAGAAACGCTACCTGGCCCTGGAAACCCAGCTTGTGCGTTTCCGCCTGCAGGCCAGCAAGATAAGGGAGCTGCTTTCTGACAAGGTGAGTTCTGGAGAGCAGGGAGCTGCCTACCCTCACTGCAGAGGCCCGTGTCAGAGAGGGCCAGCATTAGAGAGCGAGAGTTGGGGAGGGTGATCTTCCTTTTTGGGGGGTTTATTTTATTTATTTATTTTTATTTGAAACATATTTGACATAACATTGTGTAATTTAAGGTGTTCAGCATATTAATTTGACACATTTATCTATTGTAATATGACTGTCATCATAGTGCTAATTAGAAGCTCTATCACATTATACAACTATCATTTCTTTTCAGTGGTTGGAATAATTAAATTCTAGTCTCGTAGCAAGTTTGATGATTATAATACAACTAGAGAACCCAGGCACAAAATTCAGGCACTGGTAGGGTCCCTAGCAGCTGCCTGCTGCTGGCTGCTGGCCGGGTATTCCCTCCCTTCCCCCGGCTGCATGCCACCACTGCCAGGGCCTCCCTCCCCGCCCCCCT
The DNA here is from genome assembly GCF_964212035.1 of Myotis nattereri. Lineage (NCBI taxonomy): Eukaryota > Metazoa > Chordata > Mammalia > Chiroptera > Vespertilionidae > Myotis > Myotis nattereri. The sequence goes on along the minus strand of NC_138075.1, from coordinate 29,128,294 downwards.
CTTTGCCTGCTGCTACCACCGCTGCCTGCCAGGGCCTCCCTCCCTTCCCCTCGCCAGCCCTGCCCACTGGTCAAACTCCCAGACAACTCCCAGTTGGTCGAAGGGACAATTTGCATACTACGTTTTTATTCTATAGGATACTGTGGTCTGTATTCACTCTTCTGTGCATTTGATCCTTAGGGCTTAGTTACTACTCATTGCAGGAAGGGGAGCTTTGAATAAGATGTTTTTCACACATGCAAAATGAAACCCACCCAAGGTCGTTGTTGGTTTTGTTTTTTTTTAAGACCAAAATCAAAGCAGTGTAGTCAGCTGTCACCTGGCATTCTTCCCTGCTCTGCTGCTTCGCAGGGCACACCAGTGAAGTGACACACATCTGGGTTCTCCACCACCCTCTGAGTCACATGTGGCTGCAGTGCAGTTTCTAATATTCCCTTAACATCTCTTCAGTGGTGGGGAGGAGGATGTTTTAGGAGAAAAGACTGGAAATCTCCATCCTACTGCTCACCCTCTAGTAAGCATAGGAACCGAGGAAGGCAGCTTGCTTTCCTGGTGACAAGGGCACAGGCTTTGGGGCCAGACTTACCTGACTCGGCCACTTACTAGCCCTGTGACTCTGAGCAAGTCCCTTCACCTCTAAGGCAGGGACACAGATGCCTACCTGTTGGAGTTCTTTGAGAATTTTATCAGATCACATGTACAAAGGTTCTGGCATAGAATAGGTCTAAATGGGTACAATTATTATCTCTACAGACTTGGGTGGGCTGGTCTGGGAAAGTGACCACCATTTATAATGTTTCTATGGGAAGATACATTCTAAATGACTGAGGGTTGTTTTTTTTTAATGTTTTTATTGATTTTAGAGGGAGAGGGAGGGGAAAGGAGAGAGAGAGAGAAACATCTATGAGAGAGAATCATGTATTGACTGCCTCTGGCATGCCCCTTACTGGGGATCAAGCTGGCAACCCACGCATGTATGGGAATCAAACCGGGGACCTCTTGGTACATGGGCCAACACTCAACCAGCTGAGTCACACTGGCCGGGCTAACTGGCTGTTTCTTTGAAGCATAACCCATCTAGAGAATAGACACCTGCACTTAAAAATGTATATATATAATCTTAATTGAATCAACCATTCTCTATAGTTTTGTTTATAGTCTCCATCTGCTTAGCAAACCCTTCTTTCAAAGTACAAAAGTACAATTCATCCACTCCTCTGCAAGTAATGTCAAAGTCTCGATGAGTAAAGCCTCCGTAAGTGACCTGTGTTCAGAATAGGCCTACAACCTGGAGTCCAGGAAGATAAGTTTCAAACTGGACCTTTTCGCTGCTGAGGGGAGTGGCTCTGGACTAGCCAGGACTAGAACTCATGAACCTTGGGCCTGTTGGCACTGCCATCTCGTTCAGGCTTTGCCGAACAGATTGGCAGGGTTCCTACGGATATGGTTCCGGCGCTGCAAATATAAAGGGTGGAATCCGCCCCCGCAGGGACCGGGAAGCAGGCCTTAGACAGGTGGTTCTCTGGACCACCTGTGCCAGAAACCTGGCGTGTTTGTGAAGCAGATGCATTCCTGGGCCCCACCCAACCCTCCTGATCCAAGTCTCCATGTTAATTTGCATCTTTAACAAGCTTCCAGAAATTGGTTTCAACACTGTAAAGCTTGAAAACCTTGCCTTAGGTCACGGTATTGAGAAAGGTGTGTGAGGGAAGGCAAGGATTAGTGGGGATCAGCCCTTGGGCCTAAGCACATCTCAAAGGGAGGAGACTTCCTTTTGGTTATATGGACAATAAATAACCTAAAAAGTGGCCGTTATGAAACACCTAGGCATACTGCATTAAACGTTTAAACTACCCTTCTCAGTTTGAAGTCGTCCACTGGAAAAAGAGGAATCCTCAGCGGGCAGAATGAAGAGGAAAAACCCAACTCTGGCAGCTGAGTGGGATGGGGTGTGTGACTGGGCTCCCTTGAGTCATGAAAGGCTTGAGGCTTGAGTGTTAACATCTGTGAAGATAGAAATGAGGTCTGGCCATTTGGAAGCTGGGCCTGACACTGAACCTTCCCTGTAAAGTCAGGACTATTAAAGGGCTTTACCCTAAATGAAAAGGTGGCAGAGAAGACACCCACCAGCGCAGGGAGGTGGCGATGGCGGAACAGCTGCTCATACTCAGCCAAGGCTCTGGGCAAAAAAAAAAGTTCCCTGAGAACCTGATGATACTGGTTTAACATTAGAATTTAGACTATCCGTGTGAATTAGGAACCCTAAGTCCTGGTCCAGAGATACCCCTGGGAGACCTTATAGGAACAGACACAGAATCCCCAGGTGGTGGTGGGGAGCCTCAGTAAAGATGAATATATGATCTAAAATAACTAAATATTGAGAGACTAATGTACAGTGAGTGAGAGTCCAAATATACAATAAACAACTGGACTAGACACCCTCACCCCAAGAACTAATAATAATAGAACTGTTGGTAAGATACTGTAAATAAATGAGTTCAAAATATTGAAGACATAATGAAGTAATTGAAAACATGAGACAAGAATAAGACACTATCCAGAAAGACCAGGTAGACTTTACAAAGAATCCAATAGAACTGCTAGAAGTAAAAACATTTTTCATTGAAATTAAATGTTCAGTAGGTAGCCCTCACTGGGTATCTCGGTTCGAGGGTCGCCCTGACACACTAAATTTGTGGGTTCGATCCCAGGTCGGGTACATACAGGAATCAACCAATGAGAGAGCGTGGATAAGTGGAGCAGCAGATCGATGTTTCTCTCTCTCTACCTCCTTTCCTCTCTCTCTAAAATTGATGAAAAGAATTTTAAATAAATAAATAAATGTTCAGTGGGTAGATTAGACACCACTGAAGACAGACTTGATGAATGGAAATAGGGGCCTGAGGAAATCTTGCGGAATGCAGCACAGAGAGGTAAAGAAGCAGAGGCTGAGACATGGATGCTAGAATGACAGGATCCTATATAAGATTTCAGAAGTGGGGAAGGGAGTGAGGAGAGCCAATACTCAAAGAAATAATGGCTTAAAATTCTCCAAACTTGATTCAGGAAACAGAATGAGTGTAAGTGAGATAAATTTTATTTTAATCCACGCCTGCTGTATTATCTAGATCGTAGTGTGGCTGCTGTAAGAAAGAACCCAAAATAGTAATGGCTTAAACCAGACAGATGCTTATTTCCTTCTGATTTAGTATCTCAGACAGAAGCAGCCTAATTCCAGGGTGGTACCTGCTGCATGTTTGAAGGTGGTTTATCCTGATGTCCACCTAACCCCTTCCTTGTAAGTGCATGACCTGGAGGTTGCATTCATTCCTTCCTTTGTATCCCATTGGCAAAAACTCGGTTACCCAGCTGCAGGGAGATGGACAGTATAGAGTTCTTCTGGATAACGGTGCGCTCTGCTAAGTTGGAAGTTATATAAGAGAAAAGAGAACAGATGGGGAGCAGAACTGGGGAACAGTTAGCAGTCTGTAAGTCTAGAATTTGAGTCTAGAATAATAGTAATAACAAATAGATTATATAACTTTAAAATCAGTTGAGCAGGGAAATGGAATAAAGGAAGTCTATTAAATATAGGCAGGGAGAGGAAAAAAAGAGCACTAAAAAAAGAGGAGTAAATAGCACAAAATGGAAAAGTGGAAATAAATCCAAATATATTGGTCACAAAGAGACATATGCAAGATGTGTATTGCATCACTGATGTATGAAAAATTGGAAGTATTATAAATGTCTACCAAAAGGGGATGGTTACACATATTGAGTGTATTTGTACAATGGAATATAATATTGCAGATCAAAATAAAACAAGTAGAGCTACATGTGTAAGATCAATAAATCTCGAAAACCAACATTGAACAAAAAAGTCCAAAGGAACTGTAGACGGTTTGGCTCAGTGAATAGAGCGTTGGCCTGCAGACTGAAAGGTTCCGGGTTTGATTCCTGTCAAGGGCATATGCCCAGGTTGCAGGCTCAATCCTCAGTAGGGGGCGTGCAGAAGGCAGCCGATCAATGATTCTCTCTCATCATTGATGTTTCTATCTCCCTCTCTCCCTCTCCCTCCTCTCTGAAATCAATAAAAATATATATTTTTAAAAGTCCAAAGGATACATATACACATATGTATACACATACACATACACATACACATACACATATACATATACATACATACTAGAGGCCCAGTGCACGAAAGTCATGCATGGGTAGGGTTCTTAGGCCTGGCTGGTGATCAGGGCCAATTGGGGCCCTCTGGCTGCCGGCTGGGGCCTTCCTTTGTTCCACGACACCCCCTGGTGGTCAGCACACATCATAGCGAGTGGTCAAACTCCCGGTTGGTTTAATTCCTGAAGGGCCAATTTGCATATTAGCCTTTTATTATATAGGGGATATATATATATATATATACACACAATACAGTTTATGTGAAGTTTTAACACATGCAGAATGGCAGTGCCTGTTAGGGGTATATTCAAATGGTAAATGCCAGAGGAGAGGGCAGCACTGGGGAGAAGCACACAGGAGACCTCAGCTACCTGTAGTGGTCCATTTCTTAAAACTATTTCTAACAAAAATTAAAATTTGACAAAGCTAAATGGTGGATACACGTTCTTTTTAAAAAAACTGGTTCACTACATGTTTCTGTTGGCCTGAAATATTTCATAATAAGACATCTTTTTTTGAGAAAGTATAGACAAGTCATCCCTAAGTGCATAAAATTATTGTACATCTGTGTTTACTAAATAATTAGCCTCAGTTCTGTAAACCAAAGAAAGCACAGCTATCAGATCATTATATCAGAAGAACAGGAACACTTGTTAAATGTTTGTCGTGTGTATTTAAAAAATGGTCACACAATGGGTTTGTCATGCTTTATTTAGACTATGTGTGAACTTAATATTTTCATTAATAAAGCTGAATTGAATTTGAAAAAGGAGAGATGCTTGAAGTACCTCCCTCCCCTACTCCCCAGGGGCCTTATGCACATTTTTCATAAATACCGACTTTCTCCACAGCTCCTTGGGTCTGGGTAGGTTGAACTTTCATTTCGGCCTCTTTTTCTCTTCCTGGCTGTTTTTGATCATCATGTAACTATAATGCCTTCCCATAAAAATGCTGGGGGCTTAGAGTGTGACTTGGGTAAAGAAAGGGGAAGCATGCAGACACAGGGCAGAAGAGACGGGGTTGTGGGATGGGAGAGGGGAGAAAGATACCTTGAGTAGGGATCATGGGCTTGGGAGACATAAGGAAGGAAGAGGGCTGAGACTTAAGGAAGAGGTGTTGAACTTCTTGGCAGGAATTCTTTCTTTCTTTTTAAAATTTATTTCAGAGGGAGAGAGAGAAAGAGAGAGAGAGAGAGAGAGAGAGAGAGAGAGAGAGAGAGAGAGAGACATCAACAATGAGAGAGAATCATTGATCAGCTGCCTCCTGCATGTCCCCTACTGGGGATTGAGCCCGCAACCCAGGCATGAGCCCTTGACTGGAATCAAACCCGGGACCCTTCAGTCCGCAGGCCAATGCTCTAGCCACTGAGCCAAACTGATTAGGGCTTGGCAGTAATTCTTAAGGCCATAAACACCATGTTGCTCAGTGTCAGGTCTGTGCCCGTCACCTACAGTCATCCCCAAACCAATAGGGCAGGTTCAACAGTTCCCTAGAGATTTTCCACACTACATCAAGGTACGTTTCAAATTCCAGGAAGAGATGATTGGGCTTACCCGGGGAGTTCTGCTGAGGCTGAACCCAGGTCCTGTGTGTCACTCCTCCCAGAAATTGCTTGTCAATCATCATCAATACCTACCTGCACCTGCTGAGCCAGGTCAACGGGCTCCTCTGGCCAGCCCTCTCACTAGTCTGCCCCTCCCCACAGCTTACTCACCTGTGTGGTGAGAAGCAGAGCCTGGATGACTGGTGGCTGCTCACTCCCTGCTGGCTGTCCTGCAGGGCTGGTCAAGCCTGGGTGTCTTCCAGGGGACACGCCCTGCCTGGGATCAGGTGCCGCCCATTGGCCGCTAAGGCTTGGAAACATGCCCTTCCTCCTTCCCCACACAGCCTACTCGTACCTGACTTCCTCTTGCAGAACTGCCATTCCACACATGGGATATCTGTGCTAAAAATACATGTTTTTAAAGAAAAAATGTCAAGGCTACCAGGTAATCCCTCAGCCAATGGTGAGAGGAGAGGAAGGGTGAGAGGAGGCAGTAGTAAACTTTGTTTCTGCTATTATACCTCTCAGGGTCTGGTGTGCTGCTGTCATGAACACCCAGGCTGCCAGGGCCACCGCTGTGGAGCCAGATGAATTGTGGGTTCTCTTTCCATCCAGGACAGGAGTCAAGGGAATGGCTAATGTCTAAGGTTCGCATCTGCACTGCTCCCTGAGGGGGCATTCCCCCAGCCCTCTTCCCCGTGTGCTGAAGAAGTCACAGAGGCGCGTCAGACCCATTTAAAACTGGGAGACCATCCTAAGAGATGGGTATTGAACGTCCCTTGGACTTCTTTTATTTATACGAAACCTGTGCCTCCATCATCCCATCAGAAAACTGGGAATGTATCATCCACAAAAGGGTTTTGTAGGAAGTATCACGATGGGCATGGCCGTCGGTATTAGAACTGGTGGAGGTTTTACATTTTTTACTTATTTACTCCCTCTCTGCTGCCAAAGGGGATTTGAGTGGGTTTATTAAAAAGAAGAAATAAGTAATAAGATAATTTTCATTTTTTAGTATATTTTTAACTGGAGCAGCTTTTCCCCATGTCCCGTTCCAGTGGGACCGTGTGCACTTCCTGTTCTCTAGAATCACTTACTAATTTCGTCAACCAAGATTTGGAAATACAGCCACTCAGCTTTATATTTACACATCAACAATTTGTAATTCGGGGCTTTTTAAAAAATGTATAAATGGTTCAGTTTCCTTAAACAAAAGAACAATGAACATTGCTCCTCCCCCCTCAGACTGTGGATTACACAGAATCAGCGATTCAGTTCAGGCACGCACTTCACAATGTCTGGCGAGAACACGGGGCCAGTAAAACACCCTTCACTACCTCAGACTTTGTGGAAGGGCCAGGTACTAGGAAAGGGGAGCACCAGGACCGTGAGGACCTGTTGGAAATGTGTTGAAGTCTGCAGAAAGCCGTCTCAGCCAGCCTGAGCAGCTCTCTGTGCTGACAAATCTGATTGGCTTGGGGAGCAGGTGCCTTCTAGGATGTTTATTCACTGTGTGTGTGAGCGTGTGCGTGTGTATGTGTGTGTGCCGGTGTGGAGAGAGTACGTTTTTATTGTTTTCCTTGCCCCTCGTTATTTGTAAGGTCTACAATAAATAGTATTTCTCGGGAACCACAGCATCGATAGAGCTCTGTACTCCTGTGAAGCCATTCCAGAAGCCGGTGCTGAAGGGGCTCGGCCCGGGGATGCATCCCCAAAGGAATCAGTTAGCTTTGCTTTGCATTCTGTGGCCAGTCGCGTGTTTTTCAGGAGGTGGTCTGTGGACCACCCGCATCAGGATCGCCGGGATTTTCTTTTCAGGAACATTCCTGGGCCTGTCCTCAGACTTCCTAAATAATAACCTCTGTGGGCACAGCCCAGGCATCTGCCTGTAACAGCCCACGTGCATCTTTCCACCCCTGAAAATCTGAGATCTACCATCACGAACTCCTGCCAGGAGTTCTTGGCTCAGGCCACTGCCCAGGGCCCCGTTCTGCTGTCCTCCTAGTGCAGTGATGGCGAACCTATGACACGCGTGTCAGAGGTGACACGCGAACTCATTTTTTTGGTTGATTTTTCTTTGTTAAATGGCATTTAAATATATAAAATAAATATCAAAAATATACATCTTTGTTTTACTATGGTTGCAAATATCAAAAAATTTCTAGATGTGACACGGCACCAGAGTTAAGTTAGGGTTTTTCAAAATGCTGACACGCCGAGCTCAAAAGGTTCGCCATCACTGCCCTAGTGGATGCCTCGAGCACCATGTGCCCAGAGGAGGTTCCGGGGGGCAGCAGTGGGACCTACAGACAAGACTTAGAGCCCTTTCTCTCCTTCCTCGTCTATAGTTAGATACCAGGGCAGCCCCACAGTTGTGTATCTCTATATATAAAAGCCTAAGTGACTGTTCAACTGGTCGCTGTGACGCACACTGGCCACCAGGGGGGAAATGCTCAATGCAGGAGCTGCCCCCCCACCCCCCCCTCCGGTGATCAGTGCACTCCCACAGTGGGAGCGCCGCTCAGCTGACCAAGGGGCACAGCTGCGGGGGCACAGCCTCTCCTGCGGAGACCGTGGCGGAGCGGCAGCGGCGGGCGCAGCGGGGCTGGGGTGAGCGGAGTGGCGCGGTGCCAAGCCAGGCTTGGGCTCCTCCCTGGCCCCTGCCACTTCACGCACTACTCCATCCCTCGGGGGATGTCGGACTGCTGGTTCCGGCCTGATCCCCACAGGCCACGCCAAGGGACCCCACCAGTGCATGAACCCATGCACTGGGCCTCTAGTTTTATATATTTGGGAATAAGCATATCTACTTAAAAAATAAAGTTGAAAACCATTATCTTTGATTAAAGCAGATTTAACAGCTAAAACTGGGGTTTGCAAACTCAAATGCTTGCAGGTATCTTAGATAAGTGACACGGTGGGTGCCGGGGAGGATTCCAGGGAACGTGCTGTGGCTAGAGGAGGGAGTGGTTATTACCACAAGAAAATATAACCCTAGTGCAGAGGTTCTCAACCTGTGGGTCGCGACCCCTTTGGCGTCGAACGACCCTTTCACAGGGGTCGCCTAAGACCATCCTGCATATCAGATATTTACATGACGATTCACAACAGCAGCAACATGACAGTTATGAAGTAGCAACAAAAATAATGTTACGGTTGGGTCACAACATGAGGACTGTATTTAAAGGGCCAGAAGGTTGAGGACCACTGCCCTAGTGCGTCCAGACCTCCTGGGTTTTCAGGAGAAGCTGAAGTCGTGCCTTGTTTGTGGAATGCGGCGGCTTTTTCTGGGACACAGGAGAGGCACAGTGGCTGACGGTACAGTAGACTCTGGAGCCAGTCCTCCTGGGTTTGAATCCTGGCTCTGTCTCTTAGCTGTGTGACCTTAGGCAAGTTACCTAAATGCTGTAGTCAGTTTCCTTATCTGTGCAACAGGGATAACAGGACCCGTCTCCTCGGATCGGGATGAAAGCTAAACAAGTTAATACACGGAAAGCACGTAAGCCAGTGCCAGGCACATGGAAGTGCCTGACTTTTCTATATCTGTGTCGGCTGAATGCCCACAGTATTGTCGGTCTTATAAGACACTCTGTAGGCTGATGGTTGGCAACCTCTGGCTTAAAGCCATTCTTTCTGTAAATGGATCAGTGGATCCTAACTAGGATAGTCATATAAGTTATCTAAACCAGGACACTTTTGAGAGAGGAAGGAGGCCCTATTACGAATTATTTCAGATGACAGATGAACAGCCTGTCCCAGCCAAACTGTGCTTGGTCCTAAGTGCCATCTTTGTATATGAAAAACCAGTAAGTAGCTTCTCTCTGTGTCCTGCTGGGTAAGTGCCAGGTTGTACACATGAGTTTATAGGAGGCGTCCTGTGCAATCTTCAACAGCAACAACCCTGGTGGTGGTGGAGGGGGGGTGGTAAAGACTCATTAACTCTCTTTTTTACTGGTGGGGAAACTGAGGCACGGAGAGGCTAAGGGACTTATCTAAAGCCACACCATGGCAGAGCCAGTCGGGTTCTGGAGCCTTCGTGCGTACCTGTACCGTTTTCTCCAGTGGGTGCACGGCAGTGGTAAGGACATCGAACCTCCTGTTCAAAGGGAAGCTGAAACCCAGGATGGCATGGTTCTTGGCTCAGGCCACTGCTCAGCACGCTGGGCTGTGCTGGGAGCGCAGGGCAGCACGGGTGCTCCCGCGGCCATGGGGCTGGTATTTCACAGCATCGCCGAGTGTTACGAGGAGCCGTGGACACGGGGATTAAGTACCAGGCCTGTGCCAAGTGCATTTCATCAGGTCCCTGCAGCCAGTTCCCAGGCAGCTCGTGAGTCTCATGTGCGCGTCGCAGCTGGTGAAAGTGGATCCTGCCTAAGAGTCAGCCGCCTAAACCTGACACCTCTGTGGCTGTCAGGTCACCCCAGGCCCACAGACTAAAGGACAGCTGAGGACACGGTCCTAAGGAACCCTGAGAGGAGAAACAGGACTCATGAGGGGTGGCCCACCCACCGCAGCATCGCAGAGCTCCAGGTGTGGCCCTGTGACAGGTGCAAAGAATGATCTGCCCTCGTGAAAGGGGTTGGTGCTGGCATTGAGGGAGGGTACCCGGCGTGGACACCCGGAGGGCTGTTTCAGCGGCAATGGGGAAAATGTGTTTTCATAAAAAACGGAGGGAAACGTGTTAAACATTCTCGTCAGACGGGGACAGCAGGGTTTTGGTCGTAGTTGGAGTGCGGTGATGGATACGTAGATGGTTCTTAGACTCTTTTTAAAATGTTTCGGATGTTCAAAATGTCTTCCACATTCAGAAACTAGTTTTAGAGGGAAAAGAATACGCCAGCATGAAGGTGGATACAAAATGCTTTGAGTCTCAAGTGTCCTTGCTGAGAAGATAAGAGCAGCTGGGAGGATCCGCAGCCATGAGGGCCCGTGGCAGCCGGCCCAGGCCTGGGAGGAGCCCTTCCTTTCTGTCTGCTTTGGTGATAGCACACTTTAAAGCGATATTAAATCTTGATAAATCCTGAGGGGAAAAATGCTCACTATGTTGTCAATAATGGAGCGATGGCTGGCTCTGACCGGTGTCCTTGGCCACTCTTGACCCAAATGGAAAGGTCTAGCTGGGAAGTAGGACTCAGTACATTCTATTCTTCACTCTACCTTGGTTCTCCATTTGTAAAATAGGAAGATGAGTTTTTCCATCCAATGAAGTGAGGACACATCAAACAGGCATTGCAGGAGGTCACACTATGAATGGCCACTCCCTATGGAAAACCTGTGTCTTCTGAGCTGCAGAGCAGATGTTAGATCTAAATGGTCCAGCTGATGGTCTATCTAGGAGACTTGTCAATACAAAGCCTTCCCATTCAGTATGGCACTGTATTCTGAAATGCTCCCGGTCATTGCATTATTTAGACTTGTTTCTGATGAGGGCAAACTCCAACTCTGGCTGGCTTAAGCCAGCGGGGACAGTATGAGGAGGATCTGGGACAGCTCACAGAACTGAAGGATCTACCTAGTGATCACAATGTGGTGAAGTTGGTGTATGTTCTCAGATGCAGTCCCCTGGCTCTTGTCTCTGGTCTTTCCATCCCAGGTTCCAGATCCCTGGGAGAGAGAACCTGATTGGCCCAGTCAGATCTGGTGTCAGAGTGGGGAGGGTTATTTGGTACCAGCCTGGTCACTATGGGCCACCACTGTGTCAACCACACCCCACCAAGTAGAATTCTCTCTGTGTCGGGCAGCCACCCTGAAACCATCATGTTGTTTCATGCTGTGCTGTTATCTTCCTTGTTGCTGCAAGCATATGTTTGAAGGTCAAGGGACTCCTGTAAGACAGGCCCAAGGACTGTTTGGTTTTAGAAAGATCATCTGGCTCTGATGCCTGTGTCTGGCCAGAGCTAACCCGCCAAATCAGGTTTGAATTGAGAGGTTTGATCATGATTATTAAACCCAGGAGAGGAAGGAAGAGTTGTAGGTAGGCATCCATGGCCTGAGCACATGAACACCTGTGACAGGTGGTCCTGTCCATTGGGAGCCCGAGGAGCATTTTGTTTTACATCTTGAGTTTTACTTGGGAACATTAGATCCTTTCCAAGGGAATGTGCACTGAAAACATCTGTGTCTCCCCCATCCCCCAAAAGAGGGGAAAAATGGATGAGGCAGGGCTGCCCTGAGGAAAGAGGTGCCCCAGGTTCTTAAGTGTGAGCTACTTTGAGGTGACTTTCTGCGCCTCCTCTTTCATCCTTTAATCAGGGAGGGAAAGCAGAATTTCAGCCGAGAAGGTGAGAGATTGGGAAAGAAAAGGGATCGCTCAGTTCACGGGTGAATATCAAGTCGTGGTCCAGGCCAAAAGGAGAAGGTTGAGGAGCTGGAGCAAAGGCCATATCTGCAGAGATGGGTGGGCGAGCGCTGGGCTAGAGCTTGGAACGCAGGGCCTGCCCGGCCGCAGGGCGGACGAGGCTGGGATATGGTGCCTCTGATGTATGTTTAATGAATATGTGTTGCTCTGGGGCAGGGCAGGGCCGTTGACGGAGTAGGGTTAGGGTTAAGGCGTGACACTAGGCCTTGGCATGTGGCGTGGCGTTTGACGGGAGAATGGGGTGTGACTCAGCTCTGCCTCTGCAGGGCCTTTGTGTGATGGTGTGTGGTTTGGGCAGCGCACAGCCGAGCCCTGACCAAGGGCAAGGTGGGAGCTGAAATCCAGCCACACTCCACTCGCCAACCCATGAACTGGCAAAGCTGCAGAGATGCCATGTGGGTCGGGCTGCTGAGCAGCTCCTGAGACTCAACTGGTCCCTGACAGGCATCTGTGTATAAGGACATTGGTCTCTGTGCGTGGGCCAGCTGGCTTAAGATTCCAGAATTACCAGCTTCCTCAGGCCTGAATGACATGCCTCTACTGATTGCAAGATAGAATTTTTAAAATGTGTCATGAGCCCGTCTATTTCTTTAAGATTCAAGAAACCCAACAGGATGATATCTATGAATGCCATTACAGTCAGGGTGGGGAATCTTTGTCCCCAGCCAGTGAGCTGTTCCGAGGTGGGAAGGAACATCCTCACTGATGACATGGTGGCAGCTCCATGCCAGGCACATGGGTGAGCAGCGGCAGGGCACTGTCTGTGACCCAGGGTTGAGGGAGGGAGGCCTCAGGGAGAGGAGACCGGAGTTGGACTGAGACTGGGGTGGGGGTGCCTCCAGAAGAGTGATGACCCTACTGCTGACCCTCCCTGAGAACCTTACACAAGGAAGGGGTAGAAGGCTTTTATTCCCCCGGCAGGAGGACAGCTCCATGGGCTCTTCCCCTCCCATGAATTCAGGGTATGAGAGCCAAGTGTTACCCAGACACCCTTGAGCCCACTTGAGATGGGCGGTTCCAGCCTGGCCTTGGGGAGTGTCTGCACAATTCACTTGTGTTGCCCTGATGTCATGTGCACAGTAGGGACACCTCACCTACATGCCTTCTTTGTCTCCGGTTGAGCAGATGCAGGAGCTGGAGCAGAGGCTGCAGGAGGCCGAGCAGAGAGCAGAGAACGCGGAGACCCAGGTAACAAGGGGAAGGGATTGAGAAGAGTGTGCAGGGGAGGTGACCATTGGCCTTTCTTGCCCCTTCCCACGAACTCACGTGGACCTACTCATCACACTGATGAGGGACAAGGAAAACCAGCAGTCATGTGTCAGAACTTCTAACAGATGAAGGTGCATGGAGCTTTCTGTGGGGGCGAATGAGTCTTTGGTTAATGGTCAGTGCAGGGAGTGGGTGAGTGGACTAGTCCATATAGACTAGGTTTTATGCTGAGATAACAAGTTAAGTCTGACATCTCAGCAGTTTATCACATTTAGTTCTCACCCATTGTACCTCTCCAGGGAGGGTGCGTCAGGGATTCTGCTCCACAGAGGGATTCAGGGATCCAGGCTATCGGAGCTCCCCATCCTCTAGCTGGGCCATCTGGAACATGCAGCCTCCTTGGTTGCCATGGCAAGGAAAGGGAGCTGGGTGCTTGTCCACCAGCTCTTAAATAGCTTGAGCCCAGAAATACGTGTCCTTCCTCTCAGGCCCACTGACTGGACAGAATTCCATGCCCCTCTCACTAGTGGGGCCAGAAACATCGGGAAGCCATGGACATGCAGTGAGCAGCAAATGTCTGCCAGCGTGAGGCGGGAGCAGTTCCTCTCCAGGGCTGTCTGTCCTGCCCAGCTCATCCCCACCTGGGCTCCAGAATTAGGGGACCCAACACCCACCTGTTTCTCCCTGTCATTTCCTTTTTTTTTTTTTTGCCCAGATGAGGCTTAATAAATGGTCATTGAATTAATTGGCCCAACTGCTCTGGGCAAGGGCTCTGCCTGGGAGTCACGGGCTGGGGTATCAGGAAGTGTCCCTTCCCATTTAGCGGCCATTTCATACAACACATCCCAACCCTATGAGATGCTTGGTCCTTTTCAGGTGAGTGTGATGGAAGAGAAGGTGAAACTCTCCAATCTGAAGAGTGTGGGCTCCGCAGGCAGCCTGCACCGGAAGTACCAAGACTTACTGAAAGCTGTGCAGGGCAAAGATGAGCGCATCGGCCAGCTGGAGGCACAGCTGGAGAAGCAGGTAAGGGCACCGGGCAGCCGAGCGGAGCGCCAGCGCCCTCTGCAGCACCTGCGCCCATTGGCCCCGGCTTCTTGAGCAGAGCCTCTCCGCTCCACCCTCCCGTGGTGGGGAGCTCACTCCCTCTTGAGCCTGTTCTCTCCTGTGGCGACTTCATTACTGGGAGGTTCACTAGGAGCCAGGCAGGGGGTACAGGAGGAAAAGGACCTTGGAGGCGGACTGATCTGGGTTTCAGCCCCACCTCTGGCTCCTGCTGCTCTCTAGCTGCGGGAGGTCACCTACGTCGCTGCTTCTCATTTTGCGCATCAGTAATACAGGGGCTGTCATACGTCAGAGGCTGCCAGGCGAGTGCAGGAGTGATGCGTGTGTTGTATCAGGCCGGAGGCTGGTATCTGGTAAGGGGAGCTGTTCCTTCCCCTCCCTGGCATGTGCCCTGCCAGCATGAGGGACATAACCCTTGGCTGGAGGATCGGAGCAGCAGAGCTGGCCCAGCAGCCTTGGTTGGCCAAGGTTTCTCAGTGGCCCTGAGCCCATACATGGCTGCTGCTGCTGCTGCTGAAAGCGGCCTCCTGTCCTGAGCCCATGGGAGCCCAGGAGCGGCCACTGCCCTGCGTCCCAGCTACAATCGCACCTTCGCTGCGGAGAGGATGCCTGGAACATCCCCACCAGCTCCCCCTGCCCAGCCTCCTCCCCTTTGCAGTCTCATTAACTTCATCCTAATTCTGTCCCATCCCCCCGGCCGTTGGCCTTACCTACCAACTTTTCCTGGTGCCCGAGCTCCATCCTTTCCTACAAATGACCCCACAGCGTGGCCAGATGACTTTTAATTTTCCACATGTGCCCTCTCCATAAAGGTCCCGGCTAATCCTGGCAGTACCTCCCCACCGTCATAGGCAAACACATCATTCGCCAGCACTCGCTGGCATTTCCTTTGTGGATGTGGCTTTGTAATCTGTGGGGCACCAGGAGTTCCTGGAAAATCACGGGAAAATAGAATTCTGACGCGTGGAATCTAATCAGTCCCCATGGATTTCAGAGATTCCTTCTCTTGAGTGGTTCCTAGAAGTGGCAGATCGGATAATTGTTGGGCAACAGATTCCTGCTGGAGCTTAGGTCAGAAAAAAAATCGTTTTCCAGCAATAATAGGTCAAGATCAGATTAGAAAGAATGCTGCTCTGTAAGTCAATAGACCTGGTTTTAGTCGCAGCTGTGCCAGGAACGGACCGGGGCAAGGCATTCACCCCTCGGGCCTCCGTGTCAAAGTACGTCAGGGGTCGGTCCGCAGGCTTTTTCCATGAAGGGCCAGGTAGCAAATGTGATTGGCTTGTGGGCCACGTGACCTCTGATGCAACTACTCAACGCTGCCGTGGTAGCGTGAACGCCGCCCTTGGCCACGTATAAGTGAATGGGCATAGCTGGGTTTCAGTACACTTCATTTCCAAAAATAGGCAGGCAAAGGGGGTCCGGGGAGGGGTACTGGGGGCCGGGACAAGCAGAAGGCTGGGTTTGGCCTGTGGGCCCGTTTGCAAGCCCCTCTCCCAGATGACCTTAACATAAGGTCCTTCCAGCTCTGCAGTTGTGAGTCGAGTGGGACATTTCCATATCCCCATCTCATTTGCACAGATGCCCTTGTTTGGAGCTTATGTCCATCATACATTCATGAGGTAGTTTTTCCCCAGCAGTGTAACCAGAGTCGTTATTGCTGGTCTCTAGCTACTCCAGAACATCCCGCATCTCCATGCATTTAGGTCAGGGCACTGTGCTCGCTGTAGAACTGGTTGAGTACCTGGGCCTCAGGCACCGTGCTGGGCCCTTGTGACTTCCTGCCACAGTGCCCCAGGAGGGAGCTGGGCCATCCCCGGCCTGGAGGTGACATGCAGGCCCGAGGGTCGGGTGCCCACAGCAGATGAGCCTCCGAGGCAGAATCAAGGCCCCCAAGCCTGCTTTTCCTTCTAGCCTGGGCTGCTGTGCTTTCGAGACAAACCTCGCTTTTCTGTCACCTTATGTACTCTCTTGATTATTCTGAGGGAATGGTGGTTCTCATGTGCTAATTCGGCTTTATTTTCTGTTTTTAACTTCAAAGATAATACACAAGTCTAGTAAAAAATGTAGAAAGCCCAGAAGAGGATAAAAGGACATTTTTCCTCTCCCCAATCCTTCCTTCCTACTCCTCCCTGTTAGCTGCTGTTCATTGTGAACGTGTCTTGTGCAGCAAAGCACAGCATCCTGTCTTCATGTTTATTTCTCCCTTGTTTGTGGAAATTTGGTGATTTTCAGTGTTGCGTTTTTTGCCTTTGGTGCTTTATCAAATGGCAACGGATGATTCCTGAGCAGGGGGTGTATTAGTTCAATAGTATGTACATTTAAAACGTTGACAGAAATTCTCAAATTGCTCCCAAAAAGACTTAGCTGGTTCATGTCAGAAGGATCATTTTCCAACATTTTTGATAATTTGGGATAATATTAAACTTTTAAATTGTGTTAGTCTGATAGAGGAAAATGATGTCTCACTTTTGTCAGATTTCTTAAAATTATGATGGAGACTGAACAGCTTTTTCATGGGTTTTATTGCCTCCTTTTTCTGTTGATTTCCTGTTCATATCCTTTGGGTTGTTTATTCCAAATTAAACCTTTGTATGTGTTGCAAATCATCCTCCCGTTGGTTTTTTTATTTTGTCTAAGGGATTCTTTTTGTTTTTGGCCAGATAGTAATTTATCGTGATGCTATAGATTTATTAGCCTTTTCCTTCATGACTTTTTGGGATTTCTCTATGCTTTGGAAGGCTTTTCCCACTTTAAGAATATTAAACATATTCATAAGTGAACTTATTTTTTTCTATTAGGGCACCCTGTACAGTAGCCTGATATTTCTTCTCAGGGTTTCCCTCCTTGAATTATTCACTAAAACAGTGACTTGTCATTAACTGAAGGTCCTCTCTTTCTTGTAGAAGCAGATGAGAGCTGAGGAAGCAAAGATTGTTCAAGAAAAAGCTGCAAAGATCAAGGAATGGGTGACCCTAAAGTTAGCAGAGGTGAGCCACACACTCTTCCCCAGAGCCTGGAATGGGCATGAATTGCCCGCGCCCCTCAGCCTTTTCCTGCCTCCTGTGTGAGGGGCCTTGACCGATCTTCATTTTGTTAACCATGTGCCCTTCATTCAGCCTCAATGCTGAGACCCTCCACTTCACTTTCCCCTTCCTCTGTGCGGCTGGGTTCCCAGAGCTCCCGAGTCGCTTTGTGCTGTAGGTTTGGGGGAAGGAGTGAGCCTCACTTCTGTAGTCACATCTGTTCCCACAGATGCACATGCATCTTACCGTCCGCTCTCTCCACTTCTCCTCTGTCCTCTCCATGCCTTTCCATGTTTAAAAATATACGAAGTTGTACCATTGCAGCTGGGTTTCCAGCGTAAATTGTAGTGGCATTAAGTTCTTTCACAACCACCTCCACAGTCTGTTTCCAAAACGTTTCAGCCCCAAATAGAAACCCATTCAACACTAACTCCATTCTCTCTTCCCTCCGCCTCCCAGCCCCTGACAGGCCCGGTTCTACTTTCCACTACTTCGTAGTTCACCACTTGCTATAGCTTTGTTTAGGAAACTCGGGACTAGAAGCTACAGTGCTACTAACAGAACAAACAAACAACAAACAGAAACAATAAAAAACCTCTTTCTAAACACAAGGAAAAGGAATTAAGGTTTGGAAAAAGATGGAAGCTCATTTGTTCCCCTCTGTCCTGACACATGTGGCCACACCTGTAGGGGGTCATCTGTCCCCTTCTGTGGACACACATCTCAGGTCGCCTGCGAGGCTATAAGTTCTTGGGGACAGAGCTGATGATTGCACAGCCCTGACCTCTTGCTAAAAGGTATGTTGGGTTTCATTTAAAAGAAATGCATCCTTAGCCATTTGGCTCAGTGGATAGAGCATTGGCCTGTGGACCGAAGAGTCCCTGGTTTGATTCCGTTCGAGGGCACAAACTCAGTGGGAGGCTCCTCCCTGGCCCAGGCCCTGGTCAGGACTCGTGCAGGAGGCAACCAGTGGATGTGTTTCTCGCACATCGATATTTCCTTCTCACTTCCACTCTCTCTAAAATCAATGGAAAAATATCCTAGGGTGAGAATTAAAAAAAAAAAAATTTTTAAGAAATGCGCAACCACGAAAATGGATCTCATAGACATCGTGTTGTTCAAAAGAAGCCTGACACAGAAGTACATGCTGTATAATTCCATTTGTATAAAGTTCAAAAACGGGTACAACACAATCCATATGGCCTTAGCTGTTCGGCTCCGTGGGATAGAGCTTTGGCCTGCAGACTGAAGGGCCCTGGTCAAGGGCACGTACCTCGGTTGCAGGCTCGATCAGTCCCTGGCCTTGGTTGGGGCATGTGAGGGAGGTGACCAATCTGTGTGTCTCTCTCACAGTGATGTTTCTCTCTGTCTCTCCCCCTCCCTTCTACTCTCTCTAAAAATCAATGGAAAAATACTCTCGGATGCAGATTAACAACATTTTTAAGAATCAATATGTGTAAGGATTCATACTTCGATGGTAAAACCCAGAAAGCAGGGCAGTGAGTCTCTTAAACTTAGAAGAATGGTTGTCTCTGGGGAGGGAGGGATGTGTGATTAGAAAAGGCAAGCCCAGGGTTGTTGGAAGTGCTGGAAAATTCCTTAACCTGGATGGTGGTCACATGCGTGTTCGTTTCAGCATCGTTTACGCTGTTCATTGACGTGCTATGCAGTTTTCTGTGTGTGTGTGTTTCACAATTTTAAAAAGCTTAAAAATGAAACTAGGAAGAAAAGGGCAGGGATTGCCAAATGGAATTCTATCCCAAATGAGACTGGTTAGCCCAGAGGGAGGGAGGAGCTCAGGGCAGCACTGTTCTTTTTCGAAGATTTGATCTTTAAAAAGGATTTTAAGCTTATTTTGAATGATATGTCTAAAGCTGTAAGCTGAGTATTCTAAACCTTCCGTTTTCCTTGTGCCCAGCTTGAGATGGAGAACCAGCACTTGAAAAGCTGTAATCAGCGCCTGGTGGAGCAGGTGGCAGCCCTTCAAGAAGCCCTAGAAGGTAAGTGGGCCAGTGTGTGTGTGTGCGCACGCGTGCCTGCTTCTGTGTGCGTGTTTGTATGTTAGGGTATGTGCCAGTGTGTGTGCGTGCACCAGGGTATATGTGTGTGCCTGTATGCATGTGTGTGTGTGTGCGTGCGCACGCATGTGCGTGCTGGTGTGTGTGTGTGCACGGTGTGTGTGTGTGTGTGTGCACGGTGTGTGTGTGTGTGAGTGTGTCGGGGTGTGGGGCTGAATTAAGATAGCTCTTGACATGCCTTCTTTTGCCCCAACGATAGCTCTTCAGATGGCGCTTTCAGAGAATCTGCTGGTGGCCCCCCAGGAAATCCCAGAGCAGGATTCTGTCCCTGCAGGGCCAGGAGCCCAGCTGATGGGGCAGGACAGTGGTGCTCAGGCCCAGGATGCTCTGAAGGACACTCTGCCGAGCGAGGACTCTGTCCCTGAAGTGAGAATCGCCACAGGGGAGTTCGGTTCCATCGTGGTCCGTCCCGGGGGACTATCAGAGGCCAAGACCCTTCCATCTCGTCTGGGAAGAGAGGGCTCTCCTGGCCAGCTGCGCGTGGAGACTTGCACCCCCGGACGTGCTTTGTCTTCCTGGGATGAGGGCCTGGCCACTGCTCAGGGAGGGTCACTCCCTGGGACAAAGACCTCTGCCAGGGAAGGTGGCCCCGGCTGCAGCCTGACCCTCCCGAAGGTGCGGGCTCCCAGCGCCCCCTACGACAGTGTCCAGCTGGCCAAGCGGCACCACAGCCAGCCCCCAGTGGGCCCTGAGCGCTCCAACCACGTGGGGAGCGTGGAGATTGGGACCCTCGCAGCCCTCCCCCACTCCGGCCTTCCCAGGGTGGCGGCCCCCGCTGAGCACGAGGAGGAACCAGAGAAGATGGAGATGGAGGAGCCACCCCCAGCCGGGAGGAAGGAGGAAAGAGAGAGCCAGAAGGTCTCCACAGCTGAGCTGGTGGGAGTGGATTTGGGAGGCAAGCCCCCCACACCCCCCTTGCACCGGTTTCCATCCTGGGTAAGAGGCCACCTGGGGGCTGGGCGGGGCTGCCGATGTGACCAGTGTCCTCAAGCACAGCCACACGCTGAGCAGGGACGGGGCGGTCCTCCTCGTGCTGCCTCCAGGAGCAGGTTCCACGGGGCCTGCCCGGAGCTCCCAGCCAGCCAGGGGCAGAGCCGGGATTTGGAGTGATTGGGCGGAGGCCAGCTCTCTCTGTCCGAAGCAAGCGCCCGCCGTGTGCCACTCGCCACGTTGGTGCTGGGTGGGGCTGTGCGCACGTCTTCTTGTTTGGCCTCTGACTCTTAGAGGTGGTGCCGCGTGGGCGCTAAGGGCAGGGCTTCCAGCATCCACCACTCGGGTTGCATCGCTCCCTCTGTGACCGGGGCAAGTGGCTAATCCTCTGTGCCTCGGTTTCCCCGTGTGTAAAATGGGGATCATGGTACCTGCTCTATCGGGTTAATAGTAATCAGTACTTGCAGTAGTGGGCCATGGGAAGTGGCACCGAAGTGTTGGCCGTTGTTATTTCTGAGCCTCGGCTTCCTTCCTTGTACCACAGGGTAAAGCGCTGTGCCGTCGGGGGGACGGCTTCAGAGTCAGGGCTCTGGGTGGGGATGCCGATGAGGCGAGACCGCCACGCGCTAACCTTTGTAGAGCTGGGTGATGGGTCCGTGAAGTCGTACTTGATCCTGTTCTCTCCACTTTCGTGTCTCAAGTTTTCCGTGAAATGGAAAGGGGGTGGGGCTGGACCTCGCTGAGGTGGCACAGGTCCGTGGTGAGGGTGAGATGAGATCTCGGATGGCGAAAGCTGAGCACAGAGCCCGCCACAGGCCAGGACTCCTTGCCTGTCTATGCAAGGAGTTGGATGCTGTTTTTCTTCACAGATGGGGGACCTGCTCTCCCTGCAGACTGAGTCAGGTGCCCAAGATCACGCAGTAGTTAGCGAGGGCCAGGCTTTAAGTAAGACACGTGGGGCAGTGAGGGTGTCCCAGGAAGGGCCCTGGAGTGGGGCAGATAAATTGGCACCGAGTAGTAAGATTAGGCACAAAAGGTGCTTCCTCCCAGTGGTTGTGGGCAGGCCCCCAGAGCCCGGCTCTGACGCTCCAGCTTCCTGCCTCTTGGGGGACATCTGAGAGTAGCTGTCAGCCTCTCCCTCAGGGTCTGACCCCTGGATGCTGCTGTGATGTGAGGCAGCACCGCAGGGGACGTCTGTCAGGCTCCTGGCAGCATAGGGAATTGTGTGCTGGGGGTGCCCCCCCCCCATCACTGCCTGGGAG
Organism: Myotis nattereri; assembly: GCF_964212035.1. Classification (NCBI taxonomy): domain Eukaryota; kingdom Metazoa; phylum Chordata; class Mammalia; order Chiroptera; family Vespertilionidae; genus Myotis; species Myotis nattereri. The sequence continues at coordinate 29,106,644 of NC_138075.1, read as the reverse complement.
GCCCACCTCAGCACCATCCAGGGTCTCCTTTTGAAATGCTGTTAGTTGGGGCCTCATCCCCCCAGGCTTGTGGGCTGCGTGAGTAGCAGTGATTGCCACAGGGGGCCTGGATGACTGACACACCGCTGGGGGAGGGCTAGGAGGTCCACAGGCACAGGGGGCCTGGATGACTGACACACCGCTGGGGGAGGGCTAGGAGGTCCACAGGCCGAGGATTGCGGAGCTGTCCCTGAAGCCCCAGGTCCTGGCAGGGCCACAGGAAGGGTGAGGCAGGGAAGCAGCAGGGGGACCGGGAGCAAAGGGGCAGGTGGGACAAGGTGGAGAGGCTTTGAAACGGGGGAAGGGCCAGGCCAGGCTGGACTGCCATCAGAACCATCCTCCTCTTGGTCACTGTATATACAAATGCTCTTGGAGCCCGAAAGCCCAGGTGGGCAGCGAGGGAGCACTCAGCAAGGGACCAGCGGGGGGCTTAGCTCCACCCGGCCCTGAGACAGGCTCTCTCCCATCGGCTTCGGAAGCCACAGGGGCCAGGGAGCCCAGCCTTTCTTCTCAGGTGAGACCAACTGGGCAGTGACCATGTGGGGGGGGGGGGGGGGGCGGGCGGGAACCAAGACTGAGGATTACAAGGCCATCCCATCCGAGGGAGTCGGATAATCTTATTTGCCAACTTAGGGTTTGCAGAGCCCTTTTTCTGTGGACCTCCAAAATAACCTTCGTTAGACATGAGACAACCTTCTGTGAAAGACTCCTTCCTATCTGTTCAGTGATGGTTGCCTAAATCCCTAAATCATGGCGAACCTGGATTCCTCAAGCTTCGCTTTTTCATCGTCCGCCACCACTGAGAGTAATCATCTTGATGCCTAATTTTACCACGTGGTCCCAATTTATCTGCCCCTCCCCAGTGCCCCTGGTGGGGCACCCTCACTGCCTCAGGGCGTCTTACCTTCCCTTCCCACGCCCTTATCCCTTATCCGGGGATCTCATCCCAGCCCAGCCCTCCACCCCAGGTGCCTCAACCCCTACGGCCCTGCCCCCTGAGCTGACCTTCTCTGGTCCTTGTGACTCACCGGTCACCTGAGGGGGCCTTTGTTGTCTGTTTATCTTGAGTGGAGAAAAGAGATATGCAAAAGAAGGCGGGGCCATGCAGGGGAGCGGCTAGAATTGAGGGTGGGCGTTCCCCATCCACACCCTTGTGCGCCTTGCACGTGGGGTTTTCAGTTGAGTGAGGCACACAGGCTTTGTGGGTGGGACCCAAGCCTAGCCATGATGGGACACTATTACAATAGAGGAAATATGTGTCCCAGCTTCCAAACTGACTGACACCAGGTCATTCCCTCGCCTCGGGGCTGACTTCCTCGTGGTCAGCACCCCACTTCTGGGGGTGAGAGCCTGAGACCCAAGAGCTGTGAAATGGGTCAGGCCACGGACCCCTCCCCTGGGAGTCTACCTCCGCCCCACCCCTCCCCCGCCCCCGGAAGGGAGGGGTCAGAGAGGTGAGAAGCTGTTGGGCACTGGTTATAGTCCAGGTGTTAGATGTTCACATTAATAACTTAATTGGATTCTCACACAGCCGAGTCTATTACCCCCATTTCAGGGCTGAGGCGCAGAAATGACGTAACTCACCCCGTTCTCCCGCCTGTGAGCGGCTGAGCCTGGGTGCAGACGCAGGTCTGGCTGCCTGCAAAGCCATGCTCTTCTCCACACCCAGGAGGGGCTGGGGTGGGGTAGCCGTGGGCTCTGACCCTCCTGGGCCCTCTCATTCCAGGAGAGCCGCATCTATGCCGTGGCCACGTCAGGCATGTGTCTCTCGGACATACCTCCCCGAAGTAGTGCCACCTGCTTCGGTGAGTTCCAGGTGGGGTGCCCGTGGTGGGCAGGGTGGGCGCGCGGGGAAGAGAGGTTTCTGGGCAACACCCAGGGCTCTGGTCACTGGGCACCCCATTTCCACTCCCCACCCCACCCCCCAACAGGTGAGTTTCAGGTGAAATCACACAGCCAGGGCTGCCTTGGAGAGAAAAGGAAACGGCAGATTCAGCCCATTACCTGCTGGTGGGCATGGCCTTGAACAGTGTTGTAGCCAATCAGAGAGCTGGAGGGGACTTCAGAGGAGGGGTCCCCCAGCCCAGCCTCCTACCTGCACTGCAGTGAAGGCTGTGGGTGGAAGGGGCACAGTGCCTTGATTTATGTGAGCCCCTGAGAGAGGCCCATCCCCACCACTGTCCCCCAAGTCCCGGGCCAGCCACGGCGTCCCCACAGGCTGTGAGCGCCCCGTAGCGCGTGACTGGAACTCGCCTTGGCCAGAGTGGGACTGAAGGCCGCGGCCCCTGTCCTGAGATCTGTCCCCAGAGTGCTGTTTCCGGCAACTCCGTCCGCAGCTTTCCTCCTCCTCCCTCTGCCGCCCCCACACCCCGTCCTGGGCCAGGGCACTGGAGCTCATCTCGTCCCTCTTCCCGCCCCCCCAGGTTCGAGGCCTCCCTCCCTTTCGTCCCCTGGGCCTTTCTCGGGCCTTGTCTACAAGAACTGCACGGTGCCTGTCTACACAGTCCTGAAGGGGGTAAGAAGCTGCTCTCCGAGGACGGCGCCCCCCCCCCACCCCCCCCGCAGGCCCCAGGGTCAGGTTTCTGCACACACACAACTCTGGGCAAGAAGCGCAGCCCACACCCTATGTCATTTTAGTTTTATTATTATCTCTATCAGACTTTTAGTAGAAAAATTCTACATTTACAAAAATTTGAATAAATATGATTGTGGGCAAAGGAAGAAGTAAAAGGTTAAACTATGCCTGCTCCACCTGCCCGCCCCCTCCCCCCCCCCCATCTTGTCACAGGCGTGTCCTGGAGGGTGGGGCTCCTTTTAGAACTTCTTATGTGTTCAAACATACACTCCCATATAAACTCGGTACATCCCCAGACTTTTTAAAACAAAAATCAGATAAAAGTGCAACATGTTTTATATGCATTTTTGTCTCATTTTATGGTTAGTTTTTGAAATCATAACAATTATACTTCGTAAAGCTTTTTATAGAAGAATAAAAAGCCAAAAGCGGAGCTTCCCCCCACATTGCTTTTCCCGAACTCCCAGCCCAGAGGCGGCTGTCATTCATGGTCTGGTGTTTACTCTGTAAGGCCCTCTCCTGTGTTCACAAATGCGTTCGCAAATAGGCGCTATCTCTCACTTGCACACACATGTGCATGAACACGGGGTCACACTACATGCATTCTACCCCTTGCTTGTTCACCCAGCCGGGTGCCAGGCCTTCCCGCCGTACCTCCCCGAGTAGGGCTGTCCAGTACCCTCGCGCAGGTGCCCACAGCTACCTTAACCTGTGCTCCTCTGATGGACAGCTTAGGGCACACCCCTGTTTTTCTGTAAGTGGTGTGATGCGCATCATTGTGCAAATCTCTCTCTGTGCACTTACGTATACGTGTCTCCGGAGGGCAGAGTGCTAGAGGTGGGCTTTAAGTTTTGACAGGCAGTGCCAATTGTCTTCTACAAAAACTTCATCACACCACAGAGAGCCTTCTCCCCAGTTTCACCAGCATCGAGACCAGCCATCTTAGTAAATGCCTGTCAGTGGAGATGGCTTCCCCGTCCCCACACGTTGGTGAAGCTCCCGTCCTCACCCTCGGGCTGTGGTGTGGCTCTCTGGCCCCCTAGTGGCAGGGAGTAGGGGTCACAGTGGTTAGGTGTTCAGCTGGGATGGGGCAGCTCTTTTAGGGACCACAGAGGATGGTGTGCCCCCTCCCCCACCACCAGCCCAAGGGGAAAGGTCAGGGAGGGACAGTTGTCTGGTGGGTGGCCTGGCTGGGTGGTGGTGTCCTTGTGCCCAGACAGGCTGTGCTGGCCCCCCCTGAGCACCTGGAGCCCAGTGCAGGTCGGGGGTGGGGATTGTCTTGCAGCCTGAGCCGCATGGGAAGGGCCTGTCTTGCAGAGAGTCACGCAGATCAGCACCGTGCCCTTTGTGGACGAGTCCTCTGGGTCCGATGACGACTGCAGCTCTCAGGCGAGTTTCCAGAGCTCGGTCCCCTGCTCTGAGCCCAGGAAGACCAGTGGCCTAGGCAGCCCCCGGGCTATCAAGAGAGGTACGGAGCAGGGGAGCTGAGGGGTGTGGACCACAAGGGCCCCTCACCTCCTCCCATGGGCAGTCATGCATGGGGTCCCTGCTTGAGCTCTGCCCGTGACCCTCAGCCCCAGACGCGGGGGTCCCGGGTGGGTGAGGCGCTGGGGCTGGCTGGCATGGGACACAGGCCTCGAATCCTCCCCTGGGCCAGGTGTCTCCATGTCCTCTCTGAGCTCGGAGGGCGACTACGCCATCCCCCCAGATGCCTGCTCCCTGGACAGCGACTACTCAGAGCCTGAACACAAACTACAGCGCACCTCATCCTACTCCACCGAGGGGCCGAGCCTGGGCAGGGTGAGCGGAGGGCGGCCCCGCCGGGTGGGGCTGAGGAGGGCAGGTGGGAGCTGCCTGCCCGGGACCCTCGGCACACTGTGGCCCGCCGAGCCCCAGGGGCTACACATAGTCCCTCGTCTCAGCTCCACGCTGACGCTGGGATGCTGGGAGCTGACGTTTCCTGAGTCCTTACCGTGTGCCAGGCACCGTGCCCCGTGCTCTTCATGTACTGTCTCAGTGGTCCTCGCACCCTCTCAGGATTGTTACCCCATTTTGTGGGTGAGAAGCCTGAGGCTCAGAGCCATGCTACTCCGGAGCCAGCAGTAAAGCCAGAGCCCGTCCCCAGCCCTTGCTCCACACCACCGAGCTGCCCTGTCTGCATCTCCCCCGCCCCGAACCCTCCGCCCCAGCCTGATGGATGTGCCCCTGTCCCCCAAACCCCTCCCTTCCCTGCTGCCTCAGTGGCCGTCCTCCTCCTCCTGGCTCATCTGTGAGGGAAAGGCTGACCTCAAAGGCCAGTTCAGCGCTTTCCTGAAGGCCCCTCCCCCGGCCAGCCTCTCCCTTGTGCAGCCCCTGACCTGCCACCTGCTCATGGTCCGGTGTGCTCCCCGGCCAGCAGGACTCTCCCCCAGCAGGCCCAGCCAGGTTTGATGTAGTCCTCTCTGAACCCTTAGCGGGACACAGTGCCCTGGAAATACACACAGTAGGCACTCAATCTTCTTTTCCTAACTGGTGACAGAGCAGTGACTCACTGGGCCACGTCGGCCTGTGTGACGTGCACACCTCAGTGAGTCCCCCTCTTCGCCCTCCCCCTCTGCACCCTTCCACCCGGCAGGAGTCGCTGGAGAAGTCAGGCTACCTGCTGAAAATGGGCAGCCGGGTGAAGACGTGGAAGAGGCGCTGGTTTGTCCTGAGACAGGGACAGATCCTGTACTACAAGTCCCCGGTGAGACCCTCCCCCCCAGGACTGTCGTCTGAGGGACCCCACCCAGCCCCAGGACTGTGTGAGGAGAGCTGGAAGAGGGGCAGGTGGCCCATGCCAGAGGGCAGAGGTCTGGCAGGTGGGAGAGGCTTTGAGCCACACACAGACCGTGAGGCTGGTCATTGGTTCTCCCAGTGAAGTCAAGCACTGAGAAGACAAAGGCAGTGCTAGAGGAGGTGGCTTGGACATGCCTTCCTTCAGAAGCCGATTTCTTTTACCTGGTTCTGTAAAAGAACTGTTCTAAAAGGCGAGCCCAGCCTGGCCAGTGTGGCTCAGTGGTTGAGCATTGACCCCTGAATCAGGAGGTCACGGTTCCATTCCCAGTGAGGGCACGTGCCCGGTTGTGGGCTTGATCCCCAGTAGGGGGCGTGTAGGAGGCAGCGATCAATGATTCTCATCATTGATGTTTCTGTCTCTCCCTCCCCCCTCCTCTCTCTCTAAAAAAAAATAAAAACATATTTTTGATAAAGGAGAGCCCATTGCCTCCTCCCCATCCTTCCTAACACTGTTCGGAATTAGGGAACTTTGGACATGGGGACTTATTTTGACAGGCCCTCCCTGATTAATAACCGATGTTAATGTTTTAAGGAGGGCAAAAAGGCCTTGTCTCTCGTGCAAATCTCGTTGATTGGCCGTGGCTGTCTCGAACACCTTGTTAAGGATTCTGGGCCTGGATTGCTCAATAGGCAGGCATGCTTTGATCGATGAGTAATGTCTACAGTGGCACTGGCAATGGGAATGGTGACATATGAGCCACTTATTTGCCACACTAGATATAAAGGATGTAGTAGAAAAAATTTAAGGGCTTTATAGCTTAGTAATAACTTGGTGGCTTTGGACCCAGTTTTCAAGGCTCGGTCTAAAAAGAGCAAAATCTTATCATTTGTGGCAGCATGGATAGACCTAGAGGGTATTATGCTAAGTCTGTCAGAAAAAGGCAAATACCACATGTTTTCACGTAAATTTGGAATCTAAAGTACAATATAAACGAACAGACAAAGCAGAAACAGACTTAAAGATCCAGAGCACAGACTGATGGTTGCCTGAGTGGAGGGAGTTGGGGGGCTGGGCAAGAAAGGTGAAGTACAGATTAGTCGTTACAAAACAGTCACAGGGTCTACGGCCATACCACCCTGAACGCGCCCGATCGCGTCTGATCTCGGAAGCGAAGCAGGTTCTGGCCTGGTTGGTACTTGGATGGGAGACAAAACAGTCACAGGGATGTAAAGTACAGCCTAGGGCCGTGGTCGGCAAACTGCGGCTCGCGAGCCACATGCGGCTCTCTGGCCCCTTGAGTGTGGCTCTTCCACAAAATACCACGTGTGGGCGCACACGTACAGTGCGATTGAAACTTCGTGGCCCATGCACAGAAGTCGGTATTTTGTGGAAGACCCAGTATTTTGTGGAAGAGCCACACTCAAGGGGCCAGAGAGCCGCATGTGGCTCGAGAGCCGCGGTTTGCCGAGCCGCAGTTTGCCGACCACTGGCCTGGGGAGAACAGTGATACTGTAATAGCGGTGTGTGGTGCCAGGTGGGGCTGGAAATGTCAGCAGAGCACCTGTGAGGCCTGTGATTGTTAACCACTGCGCTGTACACCTGAAACTAATACAAAGTTCTATTGACTGCACAGACAGGCCGCGGTTAGTCGGACTTGATGTACATCGTTTCGTGGTTACGTCACCATCTCCCATTTATTTATAAAAAAAAAAGTTCGGTCATTTCGACGTATGTACATAGGTGCTTTATGTTTTTTATTATTTATTTACCACAAGTAAAGGTTAGGAATTGTTGTCTTTCTTTTAAATTTTTTTAACTGTTTCACTTCATTACTGCTGTGTGTGTGCTCCATGTGAGTGACGTAGGTGCTTATGTAGGTGGGTTCCGACTAACGGCTAAATCATTGAGTCGCGCCGTAGGAACGGATCTCCGACGTAGCCCGAGGACCTACTGTATACTGTAATTTAAAGTATTTTTAAAATTTAAAAAAAAAAAGGAAAGAAATAAAGGCTCAATCTACACTTTTTGAGCTGGGTCCGAGGGACCCATGTCTGACCATTGCTCCATTTGGCTAGAACCAGGACGCAGAACACGTTACCCGCCATGCATAGCCCAGGAAAGCGTGGAATCACTTTCTCCTTAGCCATGACCTAGAGCAGCGGTTCTCAACCTGTGGGTCGCGACCCCTTTGGCGGTCGAACAACCCTTTCACAGGGATCGCCTAAGACCATCCTGCATATCAGATATTTACATTAGGACTCATAACAGTAGCAACATTACACTTATGAAGTAGCCACGAAAATAATGTTATGGTTGGGTCACAACATGAGGAACTGTATTTAAAGGGCCAGAAGGTTGAGAACCACCGCTCTAACTTGAGATCATGCCTTTCTTTACAGAGTGATATCATCCGGAAACCTCAAGGCCAAGTGGAACTGAACTCCCGTTGCCAGATTGTTCGAGAGGAGGGTGCACAGACCTTCCAGGTGAGCAGGGTCCTAACAGCTAGAATCGCAGGCAGAGAGGTGCTGGTTTGGACGTGGCTGTGATGGCTACAGAGGTGGGGCCACACGGGCGTGAGTGAAAGACACTTGGGTGTGACCCTAATTGGTGAGTCCGAGGAAGGAAGAGGACACAGAATGTGAGCGTGAAGGAAGGAGAGACAGGGAGAGCGAGACGAGGAGGAAAAGGAGGGGCGAGTACCAGGGTGGGGAGCAGGAAGGCCAGTGGGCGCTGGGGTTTGTGCCACCCAGAGCCAGTTTCTGTTATTCTACCCTCCTGTCTCCCGGCCCCGCCCCGGCCCCCTCCTGCACAGCTCGTCTCTGAGAAGAAAACCTATTACCTGACCGCGGACTCGCCCTGCCTGCTGGAGGAGTGGATCCGAGTGCTGCAGAGGCTGCTGAAGGTCCAGGCCCTTGGGCCGCCAGCCCTGCCTCAGGGGGGCACCAAGCCCACCGTGAAGGGCTGGCTGACCAAGGTATGGCCGCGGCGGGTGGGGGAGGAAGGTGGGCCTTCTGAGAGTCGGGATTCAGGAGCGGGAGTGCCAAGGGGCACTGGGTCCCCTCCTGATCCACAGCTCCTCCAGGGATTTCCTCACAGGGATTAGCTGGTTGGCCTCAAACACGGTCTGACCACACAGGGGTGGGGAATGGTTCCCTGGAAACACGGTTGGCTGTTAGAACAACAGCTGTTCTCAAGACTGAGGAATGTGCCCATTTTGAGGTCATTAGGGGTCCCCCACCCCAACCAGAACCCACCAGTATGAATAGTGGGAAGCTGGGACCTAAGCGAGGTAGGTGTGGCCACTTAAAAAACGTATACTATCCCAGGCCTGCCCTGAAGACGTTTTAGTGAGGGCTCTTCTGGTTGCAAAGAGCGGAGAAGCACATGTTAACCCCAAGTAAGAGAGGACATTAACAAGGAAGCATGGGAACTGGACCCAAAGCCGCCAGGAGGCAGAGCGGCTTGTCGGAGCGCGCTCAGTGGGTGCTCGCAGCTCTCTCTGCCTCTGCGTCCCATTCAGTCCCCTCTGTGTGCGCCTGCGGTCACCACACCATTTATACTGGCCTCCCTGTCCTTCCCTTCCTCTCAGCTTACCTACCACTCTAGCCTCTGCTAACGCAGGCTCTTCCCTGTCACATTCCTGGGACAGGACCCCCATTGGCCTGGACGGGGCATGCCCTGGGGCCCACTGCGGCCCCTCGCTGTGAAAGGGCTGGTTCCCTCGGGGAGTCTTGGCGTCTCCACTGAGGACCTGAGCTTGACCAGGGACTTTGACGTCTGCCTCCCTGTGGCTTCCCTTTGCCAGGCCCGGATTTACTTCGGGGCCCCCAGCTTCTGGTGATGCCGGCTCGTTTCTGCCTCACAGGTAAAGCATGGCCACTCCAAGCTGGTCTGGTGCGCTCTCGTCGGGAGAACCTTCTACTACTATCGGAGCCACGAGGACAAGGTACTCCCGGCCTCCGACAGCACCGTTCTCTCTCCCCCCAGACCCCATTCCTGGGACTCCACTTTCCCTTCTACCCCGTAACCCCACAGCCAGTGCAAAGCCAGCTGGCGGGCTCCCTCCGCAGAGCATGGCCCCGGCACGGTGGGGTCAGGCCACAGTTCCCCAAGCAGGCAGCCAGCGAGCTCTCGTCCCCTTCCTCCTGTATCTGTCCTCATGCACAATTCCCAGCCCTGCAGGGCCGAGGGTTCCGAGAGAGGAGTCCCCTATTCCCCCACCCCACCCCCCGCACCAGCTCTCCCATTCACGGAAGCCTCATGTCCGCAGCGACCCCTGGGCCACCTGCCCGTGCAGGACGCACACGTAGAGGAAGTCGACCGATCCTGCGACTCAGATGAGGACTACGAGGCCGGAGGAACCGGGCGGCTGCTCTCCTCCCACTGCACCCTGGTGATCCACCCCCCGGAGCACAGCCCCACCTACCTCCTCATTGGCACCGAGCAGGAGAAGGCAAGGGCGGCCGGGCCCCGAGGCCGCGCTGGGGCCTGTGCTTCTCGTCGCCCCCATCTTCCCCACATTCACGTTTATTTCCCTCCTGGACTTCTTGGCAGCTAGCAGTCCCTGGTTGGGAATATTCCTTATATTGAATTGTTCCCAGCGACCATCTCTTCCCTGAGGTAGAACCACAACCTTAGAAACCTGGGTTCGTGTTCACTCGATCCCAGGTCTTTCCTCTCAGACACGGGTGGCCCGGGCTTCTGCTCACCAAGCCAGCTGAGCCCCCCTGGGTGTGGCCCCTTCAAGGAAGGCCCTGGGAGCTCTTGCCCCATCTCCCCACCCAGCCCCAGCAGATGGCCTTCCGTCCTCCTCCAGGACACGTGGCTGTATCATCTCACCGTGGCCGCAGGGGGCAGCAGCGCCAAGGTGGGGACCGCCTATGAGCAGCTCGTTGGCAAGCTGATGGATGCGGAAGGAGACCCAGGTAGGGCAGCAGGGCTGTCCCGCCCGGGCTGCGGGGCGGTGGCGGGGGATTGGTCAGGACCCCAAAGAAAGCACTGCTGGACCCTGACGCTGTTTTAAAACCGCCGGAGCCGCAGAAGGGCATCCCCGTCCCAAGCTCGGGGCCCCTGTCTCCGATGAAGGCCCTGAGGTGACCCCTCAGGCGGCCCCGTGACCCGGGCCAGTGTTGTACTTTGTTCCCTGCAGCTTTGCTGGCGGGGAGAGGACTGATGAAGGAGGTCGCTGGCGAATCGATAGTGAGCGTTGTAATAAGCAAAGCCTCACCTCAGCCTGGGTCCCTGGGTCTTTATTTTGCTACTGATTCTGAGGAGCCGGAGGCACTGACAGCACACACCACCCCCCCTCCACTCAGTGCCACAGCTTGTTTATTCCAGGCTGACACACACCCCTCCGTCCAGGCCTGACCCTGCGGGCCGGGCCTCCCTGCACACACAGGCTTGCGCTCAGATGCCCACGCCTCGCACACTCGCGCTGTGGAGCCCCACGAGCAGAGCAGTAGCCGCCTTCCTGTGAGCTGTGCTTGTGAGCCCCACACTCTAGGTGTAAGCCCAGCACCACCGTGGACCCCAGACAGTTAGAACCTCGTCTTCCCCGCAGATCAGAGGGGTGGGTTGGGAGGAGAGTTCCCGCCCAGGGGTAACGGCTGCTGCTCTCCGCTGCTGTGCCTTGGCAGACTCGCCCCTCTGGAGGGACCCCATGCTGTGCTACAGCAAAGATGGGCTGCACACCTCCCTCACCACCCTGCCCTCCGAGGCCCTGCAGACCGAGGCCCTCAAGCTCTTCAAGGTAAAGTGGGAGCGGAGCCCAGGCCCACCCCCGGGCGGGGCGCCCTCGCCATGTGCCCAGGCTCTGCCCCACGCAGTCCTGCCCGCCATGGTGATCCTCGGGTGAGAACATGCAGTTAGGGGGGGGGGCCCGCAGAAGGATCTCAGAGGAGGGGCAGAGTCTCACAGGGTCCCCTCCACGTCCTGTAGGACAGGGAGGCGGAAGCTCTGGGCCTTCATTCCCGAGCCTGGGGGAGCCTGTGAAGCTGGACAGGAAAAGGCAGGCCTGTGCTGTTTCTGAACCTGAGGGATTCTGGCCTCTTTTAGAATGCTCTTTGTGCCTGTCTTGAATATTCTCTTTTTAGAAAAGGACTATGTCTTGCTTATGTAATAGAAACATTTAAAGAAGGAAAGATTCTAGCCCGAGGTAGCCTTCCCCACAAGCACAGTGCTCCCAGGCAGTGCTCCCTCTTAGAAACGTTCTCCCTGTGAACAAGCTCTCCCCCCCTCCCCGAGCCCTGGGCGGCCCAGGCTGTTCATTGTCTCCACACCTGCCAGTGCCCTCTGTCATGTCCCTGCCAGTGCTGCCAGCTCTTCATCAACGTGCCCGTGGAAGCCGCCTCTGTGGACTACCACGTGTCCCTGGCCCAGAGGGCCCTGCAGGTCTGCCTGGTTCACCCTGAGCTGCAGAGCGAGATCTACTGCCAACTCATGAAGCAGACCAGCTGCCGCCCGCCTCAGAAGTACTCCCTCATGCAGGTAGGGCTCCCCGGTGAAGAGCGGACAGGAGCCATTGGCCAGGGCTGCCCAGGAGCGGGAAACGGGAGGAGGTGACGACGCAGGTATCCTGAGCCTGGTAGCCAGTGGGCATGCTCAGAGCCGCCTCGGCACAGCTGCCCTCCCTGTGCCCCTTTGGATGAGTCTGTGTGCCGTCAGCTTGTGTGACTGCTGTTCTGGTCAAAGCCTGACCAAGTTGGCTTTGGTACCCAGAGAAGGTGGGGGCGCCGGTTTGGGTTCGGAGAGAGTGCCGGAGGCTCTGCAGCTCAGGGCCCTGAGGCGGGGCCTGCGGGCCCAGCATTCACCCCACGCTGCCTGTGCCCTGCAGTGCTGGCAGCTCCTGGCTCTGTGCGCCCCACTCTTCCTGCCCCAGCACCACTTCCTCTGGTACATCCAGCAGCAGCTCCAGCGCCACGCAGACCCCAGGTGAGAGAGCGCCGTTTCCCCGCTGCTCCTTCACTCCCGCTGTGGCATGATTCAGTGTCACAGGGAAACCGGGGTCAGAGCCCCCCACCCTCTGAGACTTGCTCCGTGGCCATGGGGGCTTCACCGGTGGCTGTAAACACACACACACACGTGGAGGTCTGGGCGGGCCTGGGCTTCTGCACACCAGTTCACGTGTGCGTGGATGTTTTGTGGGGCTGTTGCCTCCGGATTATTCCCAAAGTGTCATTCTCTGTGGCCATGTTCATATAGGCCCTAAATGGCAAGTTAATACCCCACGCCCGTCTTCAGGGCTTGGCTCACAGCCTGCCTCAGCGGCTGACGTGGTCCTGGCCGGGTCTGGGCAGGGAACCAAGGCGGCAGGGAGCTGTGGGTTCCGTGGCATCCCTTCCTCACCTGTCTTTTTAGAAATGAAACTGGCCAGTATGCCATGTACTGCCAGCGGGCCGTGGAGCGGACCCTGCAGACGGGGGAGCGGGAAGCCCGGCCGTCGCGCATGGAAGTGCTGTCCATCCTGCAGCGGAACCCCTTCCACCACTCCTTGCCCTTCAGCATCCCCGTGCACTTCGCCAACGGGACCTACCAGGTGAGGGCGGGCGTGTGCCCTGTCCTGAGTCTCTTCCAGAGTGGAGCACCTTAAGGCCAGGCGGGTGCTAAGCCTCCGAGGATTGGCAGATTCTTGCCAAGCAAACCAGCAAAAGAATGGGCCTGGGACTTCGGGGTGGGAGTGGGGTTAGTGCCAGTGTGGCAGGAGGGAGGAGCTTGAATCGCAAAAGCGCTCCACTATTTGATGTCCTGGAAGTACAGCTTCGAACCCATGTGTGAACAAGAAACTGAGACACTGACCAAGAAGATGGCATGAAAGGGCCTCCAAAAAAGCGAGAGTAAAGGGCACACAGGGCTTATGCCGGTTCGTCGCCAGTGGGCGGGCTCATCCCTGAGGCATCACCCTCGCGTGTGAATACAGAACGGACGTCTCCTTGGGCCTTGCACCCGCCCTTGCTCCTTCTAGGCAAGCCTTCCCACCTCTGCACGCAGACCCCTCCGCGAGCCCTAGTGGGCGTCCCTCAGCAAGCCCCCCTGGGGCTGTGCTCTCCCCTGCAGGTGGTGGGCTTCGACGGCTCCTCCACAGTTGATGAGTTCCTCCAGCGGCTGAACCAGGAGACAGGCATGAGAAATCCGTCCCACTCCGGCTTTGCCCTCTTCACAGATGATCCGTCTGGCCGGCCCCTGGAACACTGCCTGCAGGGGAGAGTCAAGGTGGCCGCCTCCCCGCTGAGCCCTGAGCCCCACTGTCCCACCGCCTGGCTTCGGGGTTTTGGTGGGGAAAAGCCTGCTCTGCTGGGTGTCTGGCGGTGTCACAGCCTGTTTGGTGCTGAGCCAAAGGTGCCCCCCCCCCCACTTCTATGCCATCCTAAAACGTGCTCATGTGGACAAAGATGTTTGTGCTCTTGTCTCTGGAGAGAAGAGCCCTTACCCCTCTTTCCCGGGGGTGGCTGTGCAGCATCCAGGGGAAGCTGCTGCTCAGCTGGTGTGGGAGGGACAGGAGGAGCTTCTCAGCAGCAGCCTGACTGAGCCTGCCGGTTGCACGCACACGCACACACACGCACACAGGGACACGGGTGGGCACCTGCATGCCCAGAGTCCCTGGATGTTGTGTCTGCCAGGCCTGTGCTGTGCCTACAGGTTCAGCCACAGTTTTAGGAAGTAGGTCCTTATGGTACTTGGGTCTGAAAGGCTCTTGAATGGGACTGAGGACCTGTCTTGTATTGTGGTCTGAGATTAGAGCCGTGGTGCGTGTTAAGTGTTTGAGGGAATGTGCTGTAGCACTTGATGAGCTGCTGTGAGGGTTTGGGTCCGTCTGCTTTCTTTATGGCAGCAGGACAGAGGCCTCTAGTCCTGTACCATTGCTGGGAACACTGTGCTACATGCCTTCTCTGTAAATGTCGGGCATCTGCAAGGCTTTGCTACACAGCAGGCCTCTGGGTGTATTTGCTGAAGAGGAGAGTGGGGTGGGATGGAATGGGAGCTGGTGATGTGAGGCCATGGTTTTTGACTGGGGCCTGCCTTGCCTCGGGGTGGGGGGCGCTCAGATGTTAAGGCCAGTAGGGGAAGCTTTGCTGTGCTGCTCACGCCAAGTCTGTGAGGAAGCGCAGGCACCTGGGGTCCTGGCCCCGTAGGTCATCCTCTCCATGGAGGACAGTTACTCCACTCTGCCCTGCTGCTCTGCCCGAGGCCAGCCCTGCCTGGACCTCATGCCCCTCACCAGGTGCTTTTCTGACTTTTGTCTTTGCCTCTTCAAGCTCTGCGATGCCATTTCCAAGTGGGAACAAGCCCTGAAGGAGCTGCACTCCAGGAAGTCTGAGGGTGGCACACGTGTCGTGAGGCTGATGTACAAGAGCAGGTCCTGAGCACGCCCAAGGGGGGGGCCTGGCGTGAGGGCTGCGCCTGGGGTGCACAGGCAGGAGGCCCACAGATACAGCACCGCATGGTGCTCATTAGCTGGGGAGCCAGGCCGACTGGGCAGCTCAGCTCTCAGTCCCTATACTGCATGTACACACACATGCATGCTTACACACACACACACAAACATACCAAGAAAACAGACCAACCTCATGAGATGGCTGCATGTGTTACCTTAGGAGAGGGAGATTTTGTATGAGCACTAAATTTAAGGCTAGAAACAAATTGCTCCTATACCAATTCCAGGGAATACAGAAGTAGGCATCCTGACTTTTTACCAATTTGAGTAAGAAAATTCCATCCCAGTTATGTCTCCAGGCAAATAGTTTCCATTAGTCTCTTGGCTTCTTAACTCATCCAGTTCCCTAATAAGTTGTGATTCCTGGTACCAGATCCCTTCATCAAATCCCGTAAGTCTAATGGTGTATCCAGAATTAACCACATGCTACTGTTGCCATGAGAACTATGGGCTCTGTGGCATGCTTGCTTAAATATTTTGGAGGCAATAGAAAATAGGCTTAGAAATGGTATAAAAAGAGTCATTTCTTTCTTTGGAAGTCAAGATAAAACAGATGCCAAGATGACCTTGTCCTTTTGGGATCCCAGCTGACCTGGCTTCTCGCCCTCTTCCCTGTAGGCTGTACTTTCGGGGTCAAGTCAAAGGGGAGACGGAACGCGAGCGTCTGCTGCTTGCCTTCCAGACCAGTGGCGAGATCGTGGCCGGGAGGTTTCCGGTCAACAAGGAGCTGGCTCTGGAGATGGCTGCCCTGATGGCCCAGGTACGGGTCTGTTTGGGAATCAGGAGGGTCAGGCACCACCTTTGGACTCGCAGGCGGAATGCACCACACAGCCTGGAGCAGGAGATTCTGCAGGAGGGCGGTGCCAGAGGAGAGGGTGGCCTTGCCCCTGGCTCCTTACCCAGCGGAGCTCCTCATTGCACACACAGGCTGCGTGCAGATCTGTGGGCGGGAATCCAGAGGCCTGGGTTTGAGTCCTGGCCACTTCAAGCTCTGAGATGTTGGCCACGTTACTTTACTTGTCTGTGCTTTAGTTTCCATTTCTGTGACTGAAAACAAAGATACCGCCAAACCTACCCCCACAGGGTTGTACTAAGTATGTTCTTAAATAATGCATAAATGTATGCCATAACATTTGTATTTAAAGCTGTCAAACATTTTAACTAGAATTAGAAAAGGAACACACATTCAGACTTTGACTCTTCTCCCTGTTACTTTTAGGAGGCCATCTTGCCAAAGGTATCTGGGATACCTGTATGGTTCCCATAGATCTACTTGCTGAAAAAGAAGGGGAAATAATAATAGCTGATCTTTAGCCCTGCCCGGTCTGGCTCAGTTGGTTGGGCATCATGCCATGTATCAAAAGGTTGTTGGTTCAATTCCCTGACAGGCCACATACTTGGGTTGCAGGCTCCATCCCTGGAAGGTACGTGCAGGAGGCAGCCGATCGATGTTTCCCTCTCACATCAATGTCTGTCTTCCTCTATCTTTCTCTCCCTCTTTCCCTCTCTCTTTCCCTCCCTCTCCTCCTCTCCCTCTCTCTCTAATAACTGATCTTTAATATAATAAACACGTATTAAATACTCTATAGAGGACCCCTTGCTAAATATTTTATACTAGAGGCCCAGTGCACAAGATTCATGCACTTGGGGGGGTCCCTTAGTCCAGCCTGCACCCTCTTGCAGTCCAGAAGCACTCAGGGGATGTCTGACTGCTGGTTTAGGCCCTCTTATACTCAGGCCTGGTGCATGAGATTTGTGCACTTGGGGTGGGTCCCTCAGCCCGGCCTGCACCCTCTCACAGCCCAGGAGCCTTCGGGGGATGTCCAACTGATGGCTTAAGCAGGGAGTGGGCCTAAGCCGGCAGTTGGACATACTTAGTGCTGCCGCGGAGGCAGGAGAGGCTCCCACCACTACTGCTGCACTCGCCAGCCATGAGCCCGGCTTCTGGCTGAGTGGTACTCCCCCTGTGGGAGTGCACTGACCACCAGGGGGCAGCTCCTGTGTTGAGCATCTGCCCCTTGGTGGTCAGTGCATGTCATAGTGACCGGTTGTTCCGCCATTCGATTTGCATATTAGCCTTTTATTATATAGGATATATTATCTTATTTAGTTCTCATCCCCACATAATAGGTGAGGATATTGAAGCTCAGAGAGTTTAAGTAACCTGACCAGCATTACAAAGCTGGTAAGTGGCAGAGTTGGGATTTGAGCCAGGTGTCTGACTCCAAAGGCCACATTTGGAACTCTCTGATACACAGTTCAGTCAGTCCTCACTTAGCATCATCAACTTGTTCTACAGCTTTAAGCAAAACATCTCATCAACATTATAATGAAGTGACATTGAGCAAAACTGTTCTTCAAGGACCTGCTGTACTCTAGGATCTGTAGCATCTTCAATCCTATGTCCCATATTTTTGGATTGGAAGCCGGAATTTCTACATTGTTTTCCCTGTTTGCCTCTAATTAACTGTGTCTTTGGTTAAGACACTTAACCTCGGCTGGAAAATGAAAGTTGGATTAGATAATCTCTAATATTCCAGGACCCTAAGGTTGTTTGTTTATCTCTAGTGTCTGTGAAACTGGATATAAAAGGCCAGTTCACAAGAAGTGTTTTTTCACATCCATTTACACCTCCCCAGTAAAGTTATGAAAAAAAGGGTTTATTACACCTTTCTCAACAGCCCACCCTCACCACTACGCCCATACCACCCGCACCATGTCCATATTCTTGACTTGTAAGCTTCCATGTGTTTTTATCACAGGTAGAGTTTGGGGACTTGGAGAGGCATCTCTCGCCAAGCCCTGGGGGCACACCCCCTTCCAAGGCTCAGCACCACCTACAGCAGGTGCTAGACAGGTTCTACCCAAGGCGCTACCGATACGGGACACCCACTGAAAAGTTGAGGTAGGCTACCAGGTCTTACGGCAGTGGTTCTCAACCTGTGGGTCGCGACCCCATTGGGGGTCGAACGACCCTTTCACAGGGGTCACCTAAGACCATCGGAAAACACATATATAATTACATATTGTTTTTGTGATTAATCACTATGCTTTAATTATGTTCAATTTGTAACAATAAAATTGGGGGTCACCACAACATGAGGAACTGTATTAAAGGGTCGCAGCATTAGGAAGGTTGAGAACCACTGTCTTACGGGGTCTTGTGGGAGATGCGGGCTGCGGACTTGGGGAGGTCTCAGAGCTGCCATGGGAACATGTTGGCACTTCACCAGCACCGTTTCTCTCCGTCTGTCCAATCCAGGTACCTAGTAGATCAGCTGACCACAAAGTGGGCAGCACTGCAAGGCTGCTCCCCTCCTGAGTGCATCCGCATCTACCTGACCGTGGCCCGGAAATGGCCCTTCTTTGGTGCTAAGCTCTTTGCTGCTCAGGTAAGTGCAAGTGGTTTCTAGTGGAAGGAGTGGTGACCACGCCCTCAGGAATGCCCTAAGTATCTCTTGGAGTTATAGTCCCTAATCATGTTTGAGTCTAGTCTGCAATGCCTGCCTGCAAACTAGCAACCACCAGGGGTCGCTATCTTTCCACCCATTTCTGACCTATACCCCATTCCATGGTCCAGAGCAGTTGTGATTCATTGCTTTGGGTCCAGGATTCTTTCTGGGTGTCCCACATCTTTCCTTTATTGACTTCTTTCTCAATGCTACCCTGGGGGGAAAAAGATAGGATCAGCTAGTTATAAAGGCATATAACACGGGATCCCACTTGGTATGGGAAGTTGGGGAAAGCTACTGAAAAAGGTGACATGCCTACCTCCCCAGCCTTTTGGGGATTGCCCTACTGCAGCGCTGGCAGCGAAAACAGTCGTTCCAGGAATTGTCCACTAAATAGCCACTTTTCTTACTTGTAGGGTCTGTCGCCCATAAGATTGTATTTTGCTTTCCTGTTTCTTTTACAGTCCCTGTGAAATTGATTGAAGCAAGATGCACTCCAGCTGGGAAAGACTGTGGGTGGAGGGCTGTCAGTGTCAGAGCTGGGAGAAAACAGTCTGTTCCCCACACCCATGACAGAGCAGCCAGGGACGCTCTATTCTGCGCACAGAGCTTCCCAGTCAATGGGCTGTGGCAGGATAGGCTGTGATCTCCTCCTGCTCGCGATTGTTAGTAGGTAGCCAGAGCCCCAAGGCCAGATGCCTCCTGTGCTCTCCAGCATGCTGCACAAATGCCATCTTTTGTTTTCCAAGATAAGGAAAAGGTTGGAAATCACTGCCCAGCAGATCCCTGCGTGTGCCTTCCTAACAAAGCTCTCATGGTTCAGAATCCATCGCTGTGGATGCGTCTGATGGGGTTTTCCTGTTTCCCCAGCCTGCACAGCTGTCTTCCAAGGAGAACCCTCTGGTGTGGATTGCTGTGAACGAGGATGGTGTCAGCATCCTGGACCACAACACGATGGTAAGGAAGGAGGAGGGCTGGCTCCCCGATCCCCTCCTTCTCCTGATAGTCTTTTCTTCTCTCTGGACTCAAAAGCCTGAGCGAAGTGACCCGCCCCCCTCTCCCTACCCCCTGCCCAAGCACAGCTGTTCTCTAGTCTAGACACAGCATGTAGACATCGGAGATGTGTATCTCCAGATTATGACCACTGAGGAGTTCTTTCCTGGTTAAGCTCCTGTGCTCAGAAGAGACGGGATGCTGGCTCCTAGCTCAGAGGCAGGGGGAAAGTTTCCCCAGGACTAACCAGCTCTTTCCCACAGCAAGTGCGTGTCACCTACCCCTACTCTTCAGTGACGACCTTTGGTGGCTGCCGGGACGACTTCATGCTTGTGATTAGATCCATCCCAGACCAGAGCTCTGGAAAAGGCCACATTGAAAAGCTGACCTTCCGGATGGCCGCTCCCAAGGTGGGTCTGAGAGTTCCTGCAACATTTTACTCTGACCTGTAATGTAGGAAGAGGTGGGCTTGGAGCTGAGAAAGGAAGCTGGGGTTGTGACCGTCTCCTGGAAGAGCCCTGCCCCAAAGGAAACTCGGCCTGGCCTATGATCATGGCTCCAAAGGGCTCCGGTGGAGTTGCTCGGCAGTCACTGCTGGGCAGACAGTGAGGGCTGGCTAGGAAGGGCACTCACTCAGCCCAGCTACTCTGCGCCCTTCACATGATCTTTCCTGCTCTCAAGCCTCCGCGCCATGCAGGCTGGAGCTGGGTTCGGTGCTCACTCACTGTTCTCCTCGCAGCAGGACCAGGGCAGCTGCCCCCTCAAGATGTTCTCACCTTGTCCTGGGCTCTGCTGTCCCAACACTAGTCCTCAAGTGGGACAGTCTGCACATGCTCCCCTGTCCTTCAGGTCTTAATTCCGCCCAAAGACCTCTTTTGCCTTAAGGGCTTTATTCCCACTCAGTACAGGCAATGTTCTCAGTACAGCGACGTAAGAATTACAAAGACTCAGAAACCTAAGTCCTCATTTATAGGTTCCTGACTCCGAGAGTTCCCTGGAAACCCTGTTGCTTTGATCCTAAAGCTGGAGATTGCCAGATCTCCTCCTCCTTTTAACACACCCCTGCCAAAGGAGAAGATATGTGGGCCCTTTGCTCCAGGGAGGCCCCCTGCCCCAGCTTGGAGCCAGAGAGGAAGTGCCGCCTGTTCTCAGGGTACTGTGCGTCTCACAGGACCTCCAGACCAATAGGGGCCATTTCACTGGGCCTCTGAACCGCACAGTAATGACCCCCTTTGGACGATTTCTCCCAGGTGGGTATTTTAAGAGAGAAAGGAACTGAAGCCCAGGAAGGTTATGTGCCCTGTATAACAGCTAGTGAGAGAGAAAGCCAGTGTTCGAGCCAAGGCTAGTTCATGTCCTTCATGTCTCTGTTGTCTCCTTAGATTGCAGAGGCTACCCTCCTCATGGCCAGCTACATGAGCCACTGCTCCATAACTGTGAACACACCCACCAAGCTACCTGCTGCCCACCAGCCATGGGAACTGGCCGGACAACAGCTCTTTGCTTCTCTTCCACGGGCTGCCAAGGGGCCAACGTTGCTGTGAATATTTCTCCTGCCCCTTTCCCCGCCACCTGGGGCCTCTGGGGTTGGAGATACGAATCCTGGGGCATGACACTACTGTGATGGGTCCAGCACCCTCCCCAGCCCGCCCTGGTTTGTTCTGTGAAGTGTGTACTTCAGTGTCCACGAAGCCTCTATTCTCTAGGTGCCTTATGTTTCAGGGCCCAACTTTTAAAAAGCCAGGCCCAGTATAAAAACCACTGTTTTTTCCCCCCACCAGAGTATGAGTGCTGGATTCTGCCTGCTTCTAGACAGACAGGGAGGTCTGGTTCCTGAGGGCATCAGTGCCGTACGTCAGAGCTTTCCCCACTGGCACCCTCGGGGAGGCCAATCTGTTGTATACTGTATACGGTCCTTATGTGGGGATTTATACTTGAAGTTTTCCCAACATCCTCAAATCCTGAGGACCAAAATTTCCCGTTCACCCCAACTCTGACAGAAGCCTAGAACTCACTAAAACTAGGTTTCCTTTTGCAGATGGGAAAGGGGTTGGCAGGGCTGGAGGGAAAAGAGCGGAGGCCTTCCCTCCCCTACTGCCCGTGAGTAGGTGCCCCGCAGTGCCCCGCCCTCCGGGGCAGCAGCTCCTCTTTGTAGGACAGGAGCGCTCCCTGCCGAGATCAAAGCTGCTCTTCCTCACACTGGACTGTAAGCCCAACTGGGTACAAGCTAAGGCAGGGGCAGGTCTAACTTGGCCTCCTCGTGTCTCCGTTTAACTACTGGACAGGGCTCAGTGAAGGCTGTGCTCACTGCTGTAGGACGAGGTGGCCATCACTCGTTTCCCTGCTCTTCAAAAGACCAAGCAAATGCACTCTGCTTTTTGCTACTCTGGGAGCCACCAGAATGAGTCAGAAACAGGAGACCCCTTGGGGCTTGAGGGCCTGGGATCTGCTCCTCAGGACTTCTGGCGAACTTCTGCTGGGAATTAGTTTGAGGACAGAGGACAGGTGATGTCTGTCCCAGAAACTGAATGTTGCTTCCACCTTTTGCCTTCCTAACGATGCCAGTATCGCCCTATCCCACTGAGACCTTCTGTTAAGTGCAGAGGAGATGCTCTTTGTTTCCACCCTCCCCTAACAAAGAAAGACGAAAGAGTTCACTGGTACTCTGATTTTCCAACATTGGAAATGGAGTTTTATTTCATAGCTCTAAGACAGTCTTATCATATGTCAATAAAGTGCTGAAAACTGTATGGTCTTAGCATTTACCCTGACAAAGTGTGGGTATTTTACCCTGACAATGTACACTGTGTGTGTGTGTGTGTGTGTGTGTGTGTGTGTGTTGCAGAACCACTCGGCTGGAACTAGTTTATGTGAGCACTTCAGCTCCTGCATGCTTCCCCTCTCATCCTTTACACCAGGGGTGGAGAACCTTTTTTCTGCCAACAGCCATTTGGGTATTTATTACATCCTTCTCGGCCCATACAAAATTATCAACTTAAAAATTAGCCTGTTGTATTTGGTCAAACATTTCTGTTCCTGCCTTTCGCCCAGCATTTGGGTTCTAATTGGGACATTCCTACCTGGAACACATCAACACATCACACGTACCACAGACTTCTGAAGAACCCCTCCAGGGCTGGTGTAAAAGGCAGAAATGACATCTCTAGTTTTGTGATACTTGAGTGTCTCTAAGGCCCATGAGGATATTACCCACCTGGGAGTTTTAAAAACATTAGGATCTGCCCTGGTTTGTGTTGCTCAATGGTTAGAGTGGCAGCCCACATACCAAAGGGTCTTGGGTTCAATTTCCGGTCAAGGGCGCATAGTTGGGTTGCAGGTTCAATCCTTGGCCCCAGTCAGGGCATGTGCTGGAGGCAACCAATCAGAGTGTCTCTTTCACATCGACAGTTCTTTCTCATTTTCTCTCTCCCCCCCCCTCTCTCCTTTCCACACTCTCTAAAAACCAATGGGAAAAAATATCCTCAGGTGAAGATTAACAAACTAAAAAAAAAAAAAAAAAAAATTAGGATCCCAAAGAAAAAGCAAAGAACAGAGCTGTGTTCATACTGAATTTGGGGGTCAAGCTATTTCCCCCACCCTCTCTCCTTCCCAATCCTTCAGGAATCCTTTCTTAGTTTATGAATTTTATACAGAAGAAACTGTCTTACCAACAAAGGCTTCTATAGTTTGCATGTTTATCCTTCTTTAACATGTTCCTAGAAACCAAAGTCAAATTTCTGTCTGGACTTTTGTCTCATTCCTCTCGGCAAAAGAAGTTTTTTTTTGTTTTTGTTTTTTTAAATATATTTTATTGATTTTTTACAGGGAGGAAGGGAGAGAGATAGAGAGTTAGAAACATCGATGAGAGAGAAACATCGATCAGCTGCCTCCTGCACATCCCCCACTGGGGAAGTGCCCGCAACCCAGGTACATGCCCTTGACCGGAATCGAACCCGGGACCCCTCAGTCCGCAGGCTGACGCTCTATCCACTGAGCCAAACCGGCTTCGGCAACAAAAGAAGTTTTTGAGTAACAAGAGTATTAATGTGCTTCATACCCTGACTGAAATGCCACATTCATGTTTGTCAGTCAAAAGCAGGTGTCTGTGAACCAGGCAATTACTGTACATGTTTAGGAAGGAGACTTGTTTATTAGAGATTCATCATATTTAACCCTATACAGACAAAGGAGCTAGGGGGACAGAGTCTAGTCTTGTGGGACATTTCTTCCCACTAACCCAGTGCCCGAAGAGCTGGACTATTTTCTTAACTTTTATATAGCTGGAAATTGTCTTTCTCAAGAGATCTGATATCAATTTCCCATTGTCTTGCTCCACAAAATTCAACAAAAAGTCAACTTGAATGTGCTTAGAAAATTCGCAAAGTGCTATTTGTCAACATGGCCTTGGACAAACCGTTTCTTACGGTCTCCTCTCAGTTGGTAATGTACACATACCTTACGAGGGGAGCCCTGAAATACCAGGAACACTTTGCTCAACATCACACAGTGAGCTGAGTTCCAGTCACCTGCTCTGTGGCTCTCAGATCCACTGCATCCATCCTGGTTCCTAGGGCCGTGTCCACATGATGGTCTGATTACAGCAAAAAACACCGCAAATACAGCAAAATACAGCGCAAGGGCTTAGGAGTCCTTTCCCACGGAAGACAGCCTGGCCTTCTGAATGCTGGGGTTCATGGGCTTGTGGATGTGGCTTTCCCGTGTGCCAGGACCTCCTGGCAGCTCCTGTACACTTCAATCAAGCAGTCCAGCCGGGGCTTGGCACTCTGAAGGCCAAAGGGAAGAAAGGCACAGTCAAGGTGAACAAGAGAGCTTAGGCGTGCGCATCCCTGTGCAACCTCACTCACCCACACCCAGGGGTCTACAGGCACAGGTGGGAGCTCAGAGGCAGAGTGCAGGCCTCACAGCACCTTGCTGGAAGAGTCCCTTACCAGGCCCTCAGCCCAGCCTATGAATTCTGCAAAGCCAGATCTCAAAGGCAGTTTATAATCTGTGTAAGTTTCATGATCTCCATCTAAGGGCAAGCAAGAGGGTTAACAAGGAGACCCTCCTGGGGAGTGTCACAAGCTGTGGGACAGTCCTCAGAGACAAGAAGGGCAGCTTCACATGTCAACATTGACAAATACTGTGCATAAGGAAATGTAATACAACTGAGTTAAAAGAAAGCCACAGAATGGGAAAAAGATGAGGATGGCATATGCAATAAAAGTTTGCTACCCAAATACATAAATTGTTACAAATGCATAATCAATATCTACATTCTACTTAACTAAGAGAGGAGGTATGGATAGTTTAAAACAAGAAGAAATATTAGTAGGTAGATACAAAGAAATATGAAAAGTCTTTGTCATTTAAAGTACAAATTTAAAATTTTTAATTCTTTTACCGACATACTAAAGAAGCTATACCCACTGTTAGCCAAGACTAGAAAAACACAAATCCCCCCAAAGTATATGAAGTTGTCCAATCTCTAGAGCCAAATCTCAAATACTGTAAAAATCCATGAAGCTATTCGTAAACTTTAATAAAATAATTTTGAACTATGATGCAAAAGAATTTTAGCTTAGCTGCCTTAAATCCTTTGAGAAACAGGGCAGTGAGGCAGTAAACTGCAGATGTGAATTATACACCTATAAAGGAATTTATTACAATTATGTTTATATAAGTGGTTTTTTAGAAGAGCAAAAAATACCCTAGGATGTGATTTCAAAAGTTAGCAATAGAGTGGCTAAATAAACTGATACTTGACATGATGGTATAAATTTTTTAGTAAGTACAGTGGCCTTTGCAGATGCATGTCAAATTTAAAAAGCAAGATACAAAACAGTGTATACCGTAACAGTATGTGTAGATCAGTAACATCTATGTAAAATCATATTGGTAGACTGACAGCCCAAGGACATGAATAGTGATTTACAGGCAGAAGTTGCTATCTATTTTTTCCCTAAAATCTGTGTAAATTCATAATATTTCTGAAAGCCTGTATTTGCCTCAAAAGGAGCTCCTGAGCCCTAGCTGGTTTGGCTCAATGGATAGAGCACCGGCCTATGGACTGAAGGGTCCCAGGTTCGATTCTGCCCAAGGGCACATGCCTGGGTTGTGGGCTCGATCCCCAGTAGGGAATGTGCAGGAGGCAGCCAATCAATGATTCTCTCTCATCATTGATGTTTCTCTCTCTCTCTCCCTTTCCCTTCCTCTCTAAAACCAATAAAATATATTTTTTTTAAAAAAGGAGCTCCTGAAAGAACTAAAATCCTAATTCTCACTAAAAATAGCCATCAGGTATCCTCATATGTTCCTGACAACAAGAGTTTACATTGCTACTGTACAGAAGTAGCCATGGATACGCGCGGGGGGCGGGGTGGAGGAAGAGGATTTCTTTGGAGAAGAAAGTTAAGCCAAGTGTTCTGTGCTCACCTGGAAGACAGGTACTACTTGGGATATCCCATTTGGTTCCATCGGGTCATTCAATAAAATGCAAAGGTAGTAAATCACCTTCTGCTGTAAGAAAATACACCAATAGCAGAGATCTAAGTGAAACTCATTTTGTCTCTTTTTCTTCAAGGGATGGCTAAAACTTTTTCATAAATAGTTATCTCTAAGTAGAACTCTTGATAGCTTTTGAAGTGAGGGAGAAGTATATTCTCATGCAACAATCACCACCAGAGATGATTCTGAAGCTGAGCCAAAAATAAAATGAAATGCTGACACCCTACCCATGAGCACCTGCTGTGTCTCTTTAAAAAGGGACACCCTGGTCGGGTAGCTCCATTGGTTAGGGCATCATCCCCATATGCCAAGGTTGTGATTCAATCCCTGGTCAGGGCACATGCAAGAATCTATCAATGAATGCATAAATAAATGGAAAAACAACAAATCTCTCTCTCTCCTCTCCTCTCCTCTCCTCTCCTCTCCTCTAAAAATAAATAAATAGATAATATAAAAGGACATACCTTTTTTCAATAGAAGTCACTTTTATGGTTTTGGACATAACCAAAAGGAAACACTGCAAGTACTGGAGCAGAGAGTCCTCAATTTTAATTTTGTGACATCTAATACTTCAGGTACTAAAACAGTTCAACTTCAGGCACACTCCATGGGCTACCCCTCCAAAGGGGCCTGATACCACTTGCATACTTACCATATAAATAGCCTCATTAATGATAACATCCTTCACCTTGCCCATCTCAATGAAGGTGGTGCTTTCTTTGCCAGAGGCATAGGATGAAGTCATCTGAATGCCCAGGGAATCAATGATTAACAGAGTCTCCTGATCAATCTTCACAAAATGGAGGTAACCAAGCAGGCCTATGAGGGTGATGAAGATGGCAGCAGAGAGGATCATGCTGTTCTGGAGAGAGAGCCAGACACCGGCAGTAAGATTACCAGATGGTCTTCTGCATACGCCACTGTTTAATAAGTCAACTCTAGGCAATGCAGGAAGAGCCTTGTTCTGCTGTGAGTTGAACAGGTAAGAGGAACATGCATGGAGGAAGAGGAAATCACTTTCATTTGTGCTCTGTAGAACTATGAAAGCATATGATGAAATACAGACAACAAACAGATCCTGGAAGAGAACCTCTATCAGCAAAATATCCATCAGAGATTTTTCTTCCAAAACTGCAACTTAAGGACTCAGACCTTTCCTCTCACACTCGCTCAGAATAATATGTAGTGCAAAATCACAGACTGAGCAATTGTAAAATGCTTCACACCGTGTAAGAGATACAACCCAACCACTCCTTCCTAATAGAACTTCGAGTGAATCATGATTGGTTCCCACTCCTGCCAATGACTGGTTTAGAAACGGACACATGACACAACTCTGACCAATGAGATGTGAGGGAAGATCTCCTGGAGGGGTTTCTGGAAAACCAAGTCCATCTAAAAAGAGATATAAGGAAAATAAGGTCCCTACATCCTGAGGGTTGTTTTTTTTTTTAATATGTTTTTATTTATTTCAGAAAGAGGAAGGAAGAGCGAGAGAGAGAGATTGAAACATCAATGATGAGAGAGAATCATCGATTGGCTGCCTCCTGCACAACCCCTACTGGGGAGCAAGCTTGCAAGTAGGCATGTGCCCTGACTGGGAATCCAACTGTGACCTCCTGTTCATAGGTCAATGCTCAACCACTGAGCCACACTGGCCAGGTAATCCTGAGGTTTTGATTCTGCAACTATTATGGACTCTGTTAGACCATGTGGAAAGCTAGGCTGAGGACAAGTAGAGTACACCAAGATGAAAACAAAACAAAACAATCTACTGAGCCTCTTATGCCCTCCTACCTCTTGACATCTTGTTTTGTTAACAGAAAATAACAGAGATATTCTCATGTAGAACTCTTTTAGTTGTTTTGGGTTGTGACTAACTGATGTATTAAGGCTGACTGATGAACTGATATGACTACCCGATGTGTTAAGGGCTCAAGATGACATTTATTCCTTTGATCCTAAGACACATTTACAACCTTTTATCATTTCTGATGTTGAAATGTGTTTTTCTATTGATGTGTGTTTCTCTCATGAGGCACTGTTTTCTTTTTTCCATAAGCTATTATATAGAAGGATGACACCTGAAAAAAATCACTGGCCTGGAATAAAAAGAGATTCAGTAATTTGTGACTGGCATTCCTTAAAGGCAGGAAGTGTCTTATTATTCTTTGTGACTGACTGACAAGGTGCACTCCTTGACCTAACTCTAGTCAAGCTCTTCTAAGCCCCTGACCCTGCTGTCCATCATTGTTGGGCCTACGTTGCCCAGTTGTAGTAAGAATCTTGCTAAGTCAGTTTAGAGAGAACTCCCACCTGACTGGTCTTCAGCACGAATCCTGTCAAGTCAGTTTAGCCCCTGATGTTTCCTTTTAGTAATTTCCCATCCACTGACCCCCACCCTGCTCCTCGACTATAAATTCCCATTTGTCTATGCTGTATTCAGAACTGAGTCCAATTATATACTGAGGTCTTTTTTCTCCTATCGCCATGGTTTCTGAATAAGATCTGTTTTTACCACTTTAACTATTAACCAGCTCTGATTTTCTTTGAAACTACCTTCCTTTACATTTTTAAAATTTATTTTTATAGAGACACAGAAGGAGGGAGGGAGGAATAGAGAGAGAGCAAGAGAAACTTCAATTTGTTGTTCCACTGGGCATTTAATAAGTATCTGTTCCCTCCTCACATGACCATATATTATAAATTAAATATTTTTTTTGGGGGGGGGGGAGGAGCAGGACTGTTCTGGCAACTTAACTGAGTTATGAAGAAACTTTTAGATATAACTTGACACAAATAAAGGCAGTCCTAATTATGCATATATCTTTGCTTGAATGGCAAAAACAGCTAATGGGTGCAGTAAAGGATGCGGTAATGGAAGCAATATCCAAATTAAAGAATAAATAGTCCTGCTGTACTTACTCTGACCAGATCACTCCTGAAATAAACTATTCAATTCAGGGCACTCCATATGAAACTGAAAAAGGCAATGAGGGTGATTCCTTTCATTTGAGGGCTGTCACAAAACCACTGTACGTGACCCTCACAATACTGAGGAGCTGGCGTGGCAGGCATCGATTCCATTTTAGGGATGTGGAAACATCTGGGACAATAGGAATGGGTCTGGAAATGGAGCTTAAAAAACCTACCCATCTCTGAAATGTCATAATTCTTTAGAAAGTCCTTGAAGCTGGGGGAGCGGTTGGGAAGAGGGGGAGTTAGACTGCCTTGAAAAACAGATTAGGAAGAACTGTCCATGTGAAGCTCTTAACCTGTGTGTGTGTGTGTATATACACACCCTGCACAAGCCCACACACCAGGCGCCAGCGACAGCCTCTGCGCGACCACAGAGGAGGTATGGGGAGCAGTGGCTCCCGAGGCGCGAGGGGACCGGAGGACGATCCGCGAACAGTTCTCGGGCCCCTTGGAGCTGAATCCCTGGGAGCGTGCGCTACATAAGGCGCATGGAAGTTGACCTTTCAGGCCAGTGGTTCTCAACCTTCCTAATGCCGCGGCCCTTTAATACAGTTCCTCATGTGGTGGTGACCTCCAATTTCATTGTTACAAATGGAACATAATTAAAGCATAGTGATTAATCACAAAAACAATATGTAATTATATATGTGTTTTCCGATGGGTCTTAGGCGACCCCTGTGAAAGGGTCGTTCGACCCCCAAAGGGGTCGCGACCCACAGGTTGAGAACCGCTGTTTGAGGCTGTCGTGCAAGGACCCGGTGTGTACGGGCTGGAACCAGAGCACAGCAGCGACCCGAGGGAGGGAGGAAGGACCGGCACACCCTGCACGGGCCGTAATGGAAAGAGCTGTCCAGCAGCGGACGGCGTCCCCAGCGCCAGCGAGCTCCCGCCGCCGGCCCTACGACTGTAGGAGGGTCCGCCGCCGCGAGGTCCGGGCTCGACCCCACGACCCCACAGACCCTTCCAACATCGCGTCCGGGCACCGACCGCGGGGAGGGGCGGCCCGGCCCTTACCTCGCAGAGGGTGAAGAGTCCGTAGGCCGCCAGCCACACGGAGCAGGTGACGGCGGTGAGCGAGCGCAGCGAGAGCCGCGGGCAGCTGAGGCAGAACTCGCGGCAGGACGGCGAGTAGTGGCGACGCTGCAGGGCCAGGCGGCCGCCGTAGATGTCCGAGAAGCTCAGCTCGTCCTCCATGGCCGGAGGGCACGCACCCCGCGGGCCCAGCGCGGCGGCCGCCCGCCAGCCCCAGCCTCCCGCCCGCGGCCTCTCGCGGGCTCTCATCCACTTCCGGGAAGCGGGTGGCCACGCCCCCCCCCCCCCCCCCTGCTCCGCGCAGCCTCAGTTCCGCGCGGCGGTCTTGCGGTTCTGCGTTCGGCGCTGCCACTCGGCTGCGATCCTAGGATTGTCTACTCCGAAGCCACCTAGGGGGCCCGCAACTCGGAGGACAGCTGAAAGCCGCTACTAACGTGCTTTTTCTCCATGAACTCGTTTCTGTTTCTAAGCAAAGCACACCCCCAGGAGACAGTCCACAGGTATTCATCCATTCCTGTTCATTCATTCAGGAGCGGAGGGTCCTGCCTTCAAGAAGCTTCCTTCCTGGTGAGAGAAACAACATGGAAGTAACTTCAGACTCGCAGGGGTGACTTTCAACAGTGCGGTCAGGAGAGCCTCTCTGCGGGCAGACGCTGGAGCCACAAGGGTGCAGAGCAGGCTGCTGGTGGATCTCTGGAGGAGGAACTTGCCCGGAAAGAAGAACAGGAAAAGCAAAGCCCCTGAGGCCGACACAGGGGGGCTTATTGGAGGAATAAAGGTCCGAGCGGCTGACGCCCGGGGAATGCCGTTGGGAATTGGGGAGGTAGATAAGGGTCAGATCCAGGAGGGTCTTGCGGGGCCTGGTAAGGATCTGGGATTTCACTGCCCAGGACTTCTCTCTCCCAAACCACTGCGTGCAGCGGGGAGTAGGCAGACCGAGCTGCGAGGTGAGCAAAAGCGGAAGATGCAGAAGGTATGGACAATACATTAATAAACGCATGAGTCGCTGGGGCCTGTGGGCTCCCTCTTTCTCCGCAGGATATGGCCCCAGAATGGCAGTGTGGGCTGTTAAGGAGTCATGAAGCTTCAGACCGGAGGCAGCGTCACGTACTAAAGAATTGATCCCTTTGTGTATACAGATATGTCGTGTAACGGTCGCACAACTGCAAGTCTTTCTGATGTAAGTTAGGTTAAGTTTCTCCGTCGTCATCCAAGATTTTGTTTCCTTTTTTTCCCCCTCCTAAAGGATTTTCTTCAAGTATTGCTTTGTTTTTCCAATTTGTCTAATCTGAATCTTACCAAGCAATATACACCCCTCTCAGTTTGGAAAATATCGTGTGATATATTTTATGATTATAAAAGTTTGAATATGATGGAGATTTTGAAAAATACAGGAAAGAAGAAAAATATTTTCACCACTCAGAAATAAGCACTGTTGATGTTTTGGGGGGACCTCTAGTCCTGGGAGTTCTTAACCTGGGCTCCATGGATCAAGCATAGAGTTTCATCTTTGGTTTCATTAACTTATAAATAAAATTTAACATTTTATTTTGAATGTAGGCCATAAACCAATTAGTATTAGCAATACTTGTGATTTTTGTCACTGATAGAAACCCCAGATATTTTCATTTCATAATAATTGTTAGTTATCTCAAAATGTCATTTCTACCCATCACTACTTCAAAACTGCAGTCATTTTTAGACCCACCATTAGATCTTGGTATTTAATGTGTCAGTAGAAACACATATTACTATAATATTTAAAATATTTTTATAAGTGTATTTTAATTTTTTTTAATCCTATGTATTTTATTCATTTTAAAAAGATTATTGTAATAAGAAGTCTGTTGGATTTATCAGAATTACAAAGGCTTTGTGGCACACAAAAAAGGGTAAGAACCTGTGCAGGCTCAGAAGGTTCACAGTATAGAGTCATAGAAAAAAAGAAAGAGACAGCAAAATGTACTTAATCTTTTTGAATATTAAATTATCAGGGATAAATACTGTGGTAATGTAATTCCAAAATCTTTATAACCACTTTGCTCTGTCAGATCACAGTGTCATCGTAACTCTGTTATGCAGTTTGATATCTCAATAGAAATTGAAACCTGTGTATTTGCCATTTACCTAGAAGCCAACTGGGATAGAAGTGACAAGCTTTCTTGCACATGACCCTGTGGAAACAGCAAGGGATGATTCTTGAAGCTCTCAGTGTTGGACTTCCAAGTATTAACCAGCCTCAAAAGTGCAGTGGACTGTATCAGCAAGGAAGGGCAGCTAATGAAAAGAACGTAGACTTCGTTGGCAAGTTTCTCCTGGGAGTTTTAATATCTTTTTGCGGGGTCACTGAAAGAATCTCGCAACTAATTCCCTAGTAAATTCAATTGTGGAGAAGCAGAACATGGAAGCATGAGAAATGCGTACTTGATGTTTGTCAAGGTAGGCTAACTGCTATTTAAAAAAAAAACTTTTTTTAGTGGTTTAACACAACAACTGCATATTTATTGACTGTCTGCAATGCCATTTGGATGCTCCTGGTCACATGGCTGGTAATTTTCGCCAAGTGGTGATTCAGAAACCCAGGCTCCTTCAATCTAGTGGCTTCACCATGCTTGGGGCACCTCATGGTCCTCTCCATTGGATCCTCTGCCTCTGGCCAACAGATGAGGGGCAAGAATGGAGGATCATACCTGGGAGGATTTTATGGCCAAGCCTTCCACCTACATTCCATTGGCCAGAACTCATTAACATGTTCTGTCTAATTTCAAAGGAGGCTGGGAAACATGGCCTATTAGCTTGCCTGGTGAAGAAAGAGAAAAGATTTTATGACTAACTCATCAGTCTTTGCTATAGTTTCCAAGAGTATGGCTACAAGAATCAGAATTAAGTTTGAGTGAATTGGGCATCATGGTGGCATACATAGGATTAATCTGACATAAGATAGGTAATTAGTTCTACTGGTGAAGTTATTTTTGGAACATGAGTGTCTGAATATGAATAATAATTCTATATAATAAAAGCCTAATATGCAAATTGACTGAACGGTGGACAACCAGTCGCTATGATGCTCACTGACCACCAGGGGGCAGGAGCTGCCCACAGGCCCCAGGCCGGCCAAGGCAGATGCCAGTGGGGGCCCCCCAATTGCCCTGCCAGTCACCCCACAGAGGGAGGCCACCAGCGGCAGCAGCAGGGGGTGGGGCTGGCGAGCAAGTGGTGCTAGACTGGCCAAGGTGGGTGTCAACGGGACCTCCCCCTCCATCACACCATCAGTCGCCCCACAGAGGGAGGCGACCAGGGGCAGCGATAGGGGGGCGGGGCCGGCCAAGGCACGGGGGGGGGGGGAGCCCCGATTGCCCCACTGGTTACCCCACACATTGGCCCTGATCACCAGCCAGGCCTAGGGACCCTACCCGTGCATCAGGCCTCTAGTCTATAATAATAAAAGCATAATATGCTAATTAAACTGGACAGCTGAACGACCTTCCAGACGAAGCCAAGGCTGTGAGGGCCGAGGCAGCCACCGTGGCTGCAAGGGCCAAGGCAAGCCGCCATGGCTGTGAGGGCCGAGCCCTTTGCACAAATTCCGTGCATTGGGCCTCTAGTCCATATTATAAAAGCCTAAGCGACTGTTACGGTGAAACAACCGAATGACCAGTTGCTATGATGCACACTGACCACCAGGGGGCAGATACTCAATTCATGAGCTGCCCCCTGGTGATCAGTGCGCTCCCAGAGGGGGAGCACTGCTCAGCCAGAAACCGGGCTCATGGCTGGCGAGCACAGCTGCCACAGTGCGAGCCTCTCGCGACTCTGTGGCAGCACTACCAAGCAGCAGGTGCAGCCGGCCGGCCGGGATGAGTACAAGCAGTGCAGAGCCTGGCCCTGATTCGAGCACCTCCCTGGCTGCCTGCCACTTGGCGCACTGCTACATCCCCTGAGGTAGGCATTCGAGAGGGATGCCTGACTGCTGGCTTAGGCCAGATCCCGGTGCCGTTCTCTGTAGAAGGCCATCAGTCTGAACAGCTCAGTGACTCAGGGAAGCATAGGGAACTCAGGGTGAGCCTGCCTCCGCGCTTCACTCACCCACTTGATGGTGTTCACAGGACAGACTGTCGTAGCCCAGCTTGTGCAAATGCAGCAGCTGCTGAGGCTCAAGCAGCAGGCCGTGCAGCAGCAGCAGGACATCCAGCCACAAGCTGGCAGTCAGACATCCCCAAGGGGCCCTGGACTGTGAGAGGGTGCAGGCCAGGCTGACGGACCACCCCCGCCCCCTGCCAAGTACACAAATTTTGTGCATCGGGCCTCTAGTAAAAATATAATTAAAGAATTCAATTAACTTAATTTTTATGGCTCATGCTGGATTCTTGTTTTTTAAATATATTTTTATTGATTTCAGAGAGGAAGGGAGAGGGAGAGAGAGATAGAAACATCAATGATGAGAGAAAACCATTGATCCGCTGCCTCCTGCATGTCCCACACTGGGGATAAAGCTGGTAAACCATGCATGTGCCCTGATCCTGACTGGGAATTGAACTGTGATGATGCTCAACCACTGAGCACACTGGTCAAGCCATGCTGGATTCTTAAAACTTTTTTAGTATTTACTTACACTTATGGATTGAAAGGTTGTTCTAAGACTATGGTCTTATACTGTAGTTTTTAATTCTATTTACTTTTTTATAATTAACTGAGAATAGGTCTCCTTCTATTTAGGGCCACTTATTCATAGGGGAGGAAAAATAAAGGCCCTTATAAATATAAAGAAATCCAAAATAGGCTTATAAAAAGGTAAGTATCACTAATTATACCTCAATTTTACAAAAGCAAAGGAAAAGTTACAAGACTTGTTGCAATTTAGTGAAATTGATCAGTAAATTAATTTACTTTGCATAAAAAGATGAGTATAACATTTTATCTTTCTTTGTTTAGAATTCCAATTTGATTTATCTATAGAGTGTTTGGGAGTATCTCTTTATGTAGCTTTTTGAGTGGTTGCTCTAGGTATTACATTTTATACACAAATATTTTAGGAAAAACTCAGTCTTCCTCTTGTGTTTCTCCTTTACTCTCACACTGCTACCACACTCACAACACTTCTGACACCAAATGTGTGGGGTTTTTCCCCCATATCTAGAGCAATTCTCTGTGACCAGGTGGTGGGTATCCTACAGTTTAGTTCAGTTCTGACACTATTTACCTGGAGATAGCATCAGATCCCACAATTGCTTACATTTTAGATTTTAAGGCTTGAAATTCCATTATATGTATTAAAACTACTAGGAATAAAGGAAACAACTTTGCAATGAAGTAGCATGTTCTCAGTAAAAGAAGGTGTAAGGTATGGAAATACATTTTTGAAGGACTTAAAAGAAAGTGATATGTCCTAAAATCTTTTATTGTCACTTTGGTTAAATGGATTTTTAGTATTATTTCATAATGGCTTATGATCCTATTTAGTCAAATGTCCAAACCTTCTACTATATTTTGATGAACTTCCCCAAATTCAAATTATAAAGTCTTGACCCGGGAATAACTTTGAGGTATTTCAGAATGGTCCCTGGAACAACTCAAAAGATTTATTTTCTCTTCTTACAAAAAAAGAAATTTAAGCCCTAGCCCGTTTGGCTTAGTGGATAGAGCATCCGCCTGGGGACTGAAGGGTCCTGGGTTTGGTTCCAGTCAAGGGCACATGCCCTGGTTGTGGGCTCAATCCTCAGTGGAGGGCGTGCAGGAGGCAGCCGATCAATGTTTCTCTCTCATCATTGATGTTTCTATCTTTCTCTCCCTCTCTGATTCAATAAAAATAATAATAATAATAAGTTTAAAACTAATTAGGCTTATTTGGTATTCATGGAAAGCATTGTAAAATAAGTGATGATAAGCTTTTAGAGTATATTAGATAGGTAAGCAATGGCTGGAAATTAAATGAATAGTCAGGACTATAGGAAACCCCCCCCTTTTTTTTTTTTTTTGCTTCTTTCAACCACCATAGTGCATTTGAGTTGAACTTTATTCAACTGCCCCTTAGTACAGGTTATCAATATGTTCTTGTATGTTTTCCAGGTGGGTTGAAGCCTTCCCCTGCCTCGAGGCTGATGCCCTCACAGTGGCAAAGAAACTTGTTTCCTACTCCAGGTATACCTTCCACAGTCTCTAGTGATTGAGGCACCCACTTCACCGAGCATGTCACACAAGCCCTGACAGACAGCCTTGCATACTTCTGGAAATGATCATTGACCCTGTCACCCTCCATTATCAGGCAAGGTCAAGAGAACCAATGGAAGAACTGGATTCAAACAGAATACGTTTTAACCACATGGGACTGAATAAACTGATGAGAATAGTTGCAATTTTATGACTTTTTGTTTGAAACATTGCTGGCTCTTTCATTTTCATTTTTGTTTTCCAGATATAAGGAAACATTTTTTCTCTAAAGCTAGCTGTGACTCAGAGCAATTTGGTGTATTATACTTTTGCAAGCAGAATTGAAATATTTGTCTTTTTCTTCCTACTTGATCCCTCCAGAATTAGGAAACTCGAAATGAGTGTTCTCATATTCATGGTGATATTGTGAAGTTCAATAAGAATCTGTTCTCCTTAGCCCTGGCCGGTTTGGCTCAGTGGATAGAGCATCGGCCTGCGTACCGAAGGGTCCCAGGTTCCATTCCGGTCAAGGGCACATGCCTGGGTCACAGGCTCGATCCCCACTGAGGGGCATGCAGGAGGCAGTTGATCCATGATTCTCATAAATGATGTTTCTATCTCCCTCCCTCTCCCTTCCTCTCTGAAATCAATAAAAAAATATATATATATTTTTAATATATTTTATTGATTTTTTACAGAGAGGAAGGGAGAGAGATAGTTAGAAACATCGATGAGAGAGAAACATCGATCAGTTGCCTCCTGCACATCTCCTACTGGGGATATGCCCGCAACCCAGGTACATGCCCTTGACCGGAATCGAACCTGGGACCTTTCAGTCCGCAGGCCGACGCTCTATCCACTGAGCCAAACCGGTTTCGGCAATAAAAATAAATTTTTTAAAAAAGAATCTGTTCTCCTTATAATGGGATACAACTGGAAACTAGAGCCAGTATCATATTTGAGAGAAACATACATAGACTCAGAAATGACCAGATATTTTTAAGGAATTAAGACTGATTTATAAAAGCTAATTAAAAAAAAAAAAACCTTGGAAATGGTGGCCTGGTACCCTTGCTTACAAGGTTCCCAGCAGCCTTACCAGGTGAGAAAGGAATCTCACTTCTTGGCAGGTGTAAGAATCTCAGGATATTTGGGGGACCTCAAGAAGAGAGGCCCCTGGCCAGTATGGCTTAGTTGGTTGAGCGTCATTCCATACATTGAGAGGTTGCTGGTTCAATTCCCTGTCAGGACACATGCCTGGGTTGCAGGCTCCATCCCCAGTAGCAGGTATGCAGCAGGCATTCAGTAGATGTTTCTTCCCTCCTCTCTCTCTAAAATCAATTTAAAAAAAGAAGAGCCCTAGCTGGTTTGGCTCAGTGGATAGAGGGTTGGCCTGTGGACCCAAGGGTCCTGGGTTCGATTCCAGTCCAGGGCACATGCTCGGGTTGCAGGCTTGATCCCCAGTAGGGGGCATCAGGAAGCAACCAATCAATGATTCTCATCATTGATGTTTCTATTTCTCCCTCTTCCTCTCTGAAATCAATAAAAAAATATATATGTGTGTATATATATATATATATATATATATATATATATATATATATTAAAAGATAACATTTAAATAAATAAATAACCTTGGATTAACTTAACCATTCTTTCCTAGGCATTTGCCCCCAAAAATTCTGTTTTGTTCTTAAACATTTCCATATTATAATTATAGAAGAATATGTTATTTGTTGAGATGTTAATTAAAGGCAACAACTGAAAAAAAACTTACTAGGGTGGCATTGGTTAATAACATACAAGTTTCAAAGGTATAGTTCTATAATGCACCATCTGTATATTGCATTGTGTGCCTGCCACCCAAAGTCTGCTCCTCCCATTACCATATATTTGTATTGTCTTTTGAGGTTTTATTCCTACTTGTAAACTGGACTAGATTCTGAATTCTTCTAGTCTCCTCCAATATCTGGCTATGAATTTCCAAACTAACGTTTCCAGTTTTGAGTTGGAATCTTTGAGAACTAAAACTGCCCCTTTCCCAAAGCCATGCAAACTAAAGTGGGATGACTTGATATTAACTTGAGAGAAGTCACCATAATAGCTAATATATGGACTATCTTTGTGCCTATTGCAGAAAAATCACCAGACATCCAAACTGCAGACCAAAATAATCTGTCAGACTGATTGCCTGCCTTCTCTCCATCTGAAAATAATTCAAGACAGACATCCAGAAATCTTGACTGCCTGCCTTCAGAACTCAGAAACCAAGGTTATAGTCTGCTCCATTCATTAACCTTTGTTTTTCTTTTGTTTCCATAGAGATACCTCTTATTGAATACCTGATTGCTTATGGCACAGGTTTAACTTTCCAGCTGGCATTCCAGCCTCCTGAAATGAGAAACAACTGTTTAACTGAATTGAACTTCTCTTAAGACTAAGACTGGCTTAATGAGATATAGAACAATTAATTGATCAACCCAACGTTCTGGAATGTGAAAGTCTGGGGAGGACTGTAAGGGTTCAGAATGAAGACACCCAAGATCTGCCTCTATGGTATGCAGATGATTTTGAGCTAATGGCAACTGTTTCCCTGTGGGCTCAAGAGAAACTTCTGTCCCCCACATATAAACTTACAAGTAAACTATATTAAAAATTAAGATAATATGCATACATTTAAAGCCTATCATTGCCTAATTATTTTACTATATCTTATTATTTATTTACTAGAGGGCCAGGGCTCGGATTCGTGCACATTGAAAGGAAATCAATTAGAAGGTAGCCGGCGGGGCAGGACTGGGCGAGATGGGCCGGACACGCCCTGGAGCCAACCTCCCGCGGTCCCTCCCCGGTCACACCTGGGGAGGCGCCGGGGCTCGAAGAGCGTCCAGAGCGTCCGGGGAGTGAGCAGGATCCTTCCGGCAAGTGGGGTCCCTCGGCCTGGCCTGCGGGGATTGGGTTGAAACCGAGGGTCCCGGAGTACAAGAGGGCACTCTGCAAAGTTGCTGTCGCTCAGCAGCACGTGTGTTGAGCACCTGCCCCCTGGTGGTCAGTGCAGGTCATACCTACCAGCCGATCAGTCGGTCGCTTATAGCCTGTTATATATAGAGATAGATGCTCCTGGGGGTTATTTATGTTGTTTACATCTACATGGTTGAAATACAATGCCATGTTCAGTGATATCACACTATGGAAATTGGCAAATACCATAATCTGATCTCACCTACTCACAACCTCACACCCGGGCCACAAACACCCCCACACGCACATGCACACGCACGCGCGCACACACACACACACACACACACGCACATGCACACACACACTCCCAACAACCTCTCAAGGGATAGAGTGTGGCAGCCACTGAATTAAAGAGACAGATCTCTAGGCTATCCTATAAATGAAGAGGAAAAGCAGAACAAGCTGGGTTAGACCCAAGGAGGGGTCCTAGAGCTATGTGATAACCCAGTACAAGTTTAAAATAAATTTATAAAACTTAGCTCATTCTTTTATGACTTTTATAACCTTAGAATGTTATCTTTAATAACTTACTTTGAAATAAATGTCCATTTTGAAAATCAAAGCAGACCAGGGCCCTGGACAGGTAGCTCAGCTGGTTAGATCATCATCTCAATATGCCCAGGTTGCAGGTTCAACCTCTGGTCAGGACACATAAAAGTAGCAGCCAATAAATGCATAATTAAGTGTAACAATAAACCAACATCTCTCTCTCCCTTTCTCTATCTGAAATAAAATTAAAAGAAAAGCAGACCTGTTATTTGAACTTTGGATTTTTTAAAAAATGATTTATAAGATATTTTTGGGTGGTCACTTCAGGCCCAAAACATATAGAATAAATTTAATTTTAAAGTATAAAGAGATCAACTAAAGGACTTGTATGCATGCATATAAGCATAACCAGTGGACATAAGGCATTGGGGTATAGGGGAGGCTAGGGGACTGTCTAGGGCGGGGGTATAAAATGGACACATATGTAATACCCTTTGTAATACTTTAAGCAATAAATTAAAAAAAATTTTAAATAAAAAAAATAAAGTATAATAGTAATATAACAATTTACTATTCATTCCCCTGATGCATGATAATGAGGAATTAGTAATTTACCTCTTACTAAACCATGGGCAGTGGAAAGCCACTGAAAGTGACATGCAGGATTGATTTAGAATGGTCAATCTGGTGACTCCCAGTAAGTGCTCAAAAAGAGGTTTTCGCAATAGTCCAGGAGATACTGAGGTAGTCTGTGCCAGTACTAACTTCAGAAAACATAGGAAAGGGGAGAAACTGGATGTGGTGATGGGCAAGAGAAAGGTGCCAAAATAATTCCAAGGATCTGAGCAAGTGTGGCAGTAACAGTGACTGAATCCCTGGCGGCATCTCTACTGTTTTCTACATCTCCCCACCCTGGAGAACTTCTTAAAATTTAGGTTGCTGGTTCCCCATCCCCAGAGTAGCTAAGTAAGCTTGGAGTAAATCCAATAATTTGCATTTCTGACAAGTGTGCAAATGTTGACGCTACTGGTCTGGGACCGTACTTTCAACAACATTGCCTAACAGTAGTACCCGCTTTATTTTGCTAAGGCTTCAAAGACATTTCTTTGTTAAACCAGCAGGGGGAGACAGGAATAAAATTTATCCTCTAAAACTAAATATACTGCCTTACTAGTACATTACTACAGCTGCTTGGAGTTATGATGTTGCCATGGAGACCTCTGAAATAATTTGGAAAGCAGCATGTAACTTGGCATCAGGAAATATTTTTCAGGTATTTACATTAACACCCCTCTCTCTAAAAATCAATTAAAAATTATTTTGGTAGGACTAACGTCCAGAATCTTACAAGCTGTGGTGACATAGTTAAGAATTTAGAATCTGGAGTCACAGAGCGCTGCCACTTCCAAGCTATGTGACTTTCGGAAAGTTACTTATCTTCTCTGATCCCGATTCCTTGAATTTAAAATAATCCCTATAGTAGTCCCCCTTTTATCCCCGGGGACATGTTTCAAGACCCCCTCTACATACTTAACTGTCACTTAAAGGAAGCACTCTACGGCTTCTCTTTGGCATATTTGAATTGCCAGCATCATTACTCTTGCACTTGAGGCCATTATTGAGTAAAACAAGGGTAACTCCAACTCAAGCACTGTGATGAAGCAATAAGGACCCGTTGATCTGATAGTCAAGAGGGCTACTAGGTGACTAATGAATGGGTGTCATGCATCTGTGGATATGCTGGACGAAGGGGTGATTCCCAGCCCAGCCAGGATGGAGCAGGATGGTGGAAATTTCATCAATAACTCAGAATAACATGCAATTTAAAACTCATTAATTTTTCCATTTACTCTTTGTGTACCGTGGTTAACTGAAACCTGGGAAAGCAAAACCAAGGATGAGGGGGGCTACCGTACTTTATGGAACTGTTAGAGGGCTAAAAGTTCTAAGACACTTTGTTGGTACTGCCCTAACCGGTTTGGTTTGGCTCAGTGGATGGAGCCTCAGCCCCAGGACTAAAAAGGGTCCCGGGTTCGATTCCAGTCAAGGGCATGTACCTTGGTCGCAGGCTTGATCGATGTTTCTCTCTTATTTATGTTTCTAACTATCCCTCTCCCTTCCTCTGTAAAAATCAATAAAAATATACTTAAAGAAAAAAAAAGAAACTGTTGGTTACTATTATTAAAATACTAGAGGCCGGAGGCACGAAATTCATACAAGAGTAGACCTTTCTTCCCCGGCTGCCGGCACCGGCTTCCCTCTGGCACCCAGGACCTGGGCTTCCTCCAGAAGGAAGTCCAGTCTAATTTATTATTATCGATTACTAATACTCTAGTTAATTGTTACTTTCAGCTAGTTCAGATATGTTGCTGTGTTTGGTTTTTAATAACCAGTGTCCTCATTATTCAGGTAAAGAATTGAAAACATCTGGAAAGTAATTGTAAATCCTAAGCGCCCCATCGGAAACTAGGTGGGATTTTATTAATACGCCTGGCCCAGAGAGCGCTGATCTAGATTTGATCTCCTGGCCTTCAGTTCCCAAAGGTAAGCGCGTTTTTTGGACCTTGAGCTCTGAGATGGACCGGAGCAGGTGGATGCAGGCTTGGTCTTGGCAGGGCACTCCCTGAGGGTCGGGTGAGACCAGTCTCAGCCTAGCCATCTCTTTTCCTTGATCAGCGAGGACTGGCCGCTGTCCACGGAGGGACACACCTGTTGTAACCATCTCTTAATGACCAGACCCTGATCATTGGTTTCACGGTGTCAGCCGCTGGGGCTCCCTGGATGGAGAGCCGGCTGGTGGTGGGGTGACATCAGGGAGCAGTGGGCGGGGCCTGCCGGAAGGTGTGCGGGAGGCTGGTTGGGGGCCCCACCGGCGGGGTCGGGGCGGGGCCGTGACGTCTCGGGGCTGCGCGGTGCGGCTCGCGCACCAGGAGGTAAGCGCAGCTGCCGGCGGCGGCGCTCACTTCAGGCGGCGAAGCGCACGGAGCAGCCGGTCGCTTGGCAACGTTCCGCGCTGCCCATCATGTCC
The DNA here is from genome assembly GCF_964212035.1 of Myotis nattereri. Taxonomy (NCBI): domain Eukaryota; kingdom Metazoa; phylum Chordata; class Mammalia; order Chiroptera; family Vespertilionidae; genus Myotis; species Myotis nattereri. The sequence continues at coordinate 29,064,191 of NC_138075.1, read as the reverse complement.
TTAAGCTGCGGCCTCTCGCGTCTCCGGACGCAAGTGCATTTCGTTCTGAAAAAGTCTGTCCACTCGGTGGCTGTGATCGGAGCCCCGTTCTCACGGGGACAGGTGAGAACTAGGACATGGCACCGGGGAACGGGATCTCCGCCCGCTAGAACCAGAGAAAGCGGAGCGGGTGGGGGGTAGGGGTTCGAAGAATCGAGGAGAGGATGGGGAAAACCTGGTGGTTCTGGCGATTGGGCACCGGGAGAGCACGTGGGACTTTTCCCCCTAGAACACAGGGAAGGAGGGAGGGATGGAGGAACCCTGTGTGCGATTCGGCGGGGGGCTCCGAGCTGGCGGGTTTCCGCGGCCTCCCTGGGCGGAGCGAGGAAGTGGTGGGTCCCGCGGAGGGTGATGGAGGAGCGGAAAGGAGGGAGAGGAGTCCCTGGAGGGGCTGGAGGAGGAGAAACCGGCCGGAATCCGCTGTGTGAAATAGAGAGTGGAGGCGAAAGGGAGCGATTTCTAAGAATTCAGGATTCGTTCGCAGAGCATTAACTGGGAAGGAAATTGGCGCTGGCCGCTCCAGCGTTGGCAGGACGGGAGGGGCTGTTTGTTCTCTCTTCGTGAAAGAAACCCGCAGCCCTGGGAGCTCACTGGTAGAGAAGCCAGGGACCTGGCCCCTGCCAGCCACGTACACCAACCACCAGATCCTCACCTGGCTCAGCCTGTCTTGGCTCCCGCTCGCCCTTCACACATGGGGCTTGGAAGGTTAATTTGATTCCAGTGATTGTTGTTTTCCCCTCCTTCCCTGCAAGTGTGTGAAATAGCCAGACCTCGGGTGAAAATATTGAGAATGTCAGGTTTGGGGAGGGTTCTATTGGGAACTAAGATCATTCGTCCTCCCTTGGTTTCCCTTTCCAATATTTCAGTGACCCACTATCAACTGTGGTCCGAAAATGTCAAATTGAAATTCTAGAAATAAGCAATTCACAAGTTTTCAATTGCACCCTATTGCGAGCAGCTGTGATGAACCTCAAGCAGTCCTGCTCTGTCCTGCCCAGGATCCTTTGTGGGGTGCGTTCATGCTGTAGGCACCACCCACGGGTTAGTCACTTAGCCTTCTCAGTTATCAGGTTGAGATACAGCACTGCGTGCTCAGCTAACCCTTATTTTATTGTTATAATTATTTTATTATTAGTTATTGTTGTTAATCTGTTATTGTGCCTAATTTATAAATTAAACTTTATCATAGGGTCCGGTACTGTCTGCGATTTCAGGCATCCACGGGGGTCTCTTGGAATACATTCCTTGCGGATACATCCCGTGTAGCATAGCAGATGTCTGTATTTTTGTGAACTATAGTTGTCTTCTCAGTCATCTCCCCTCGCATCTCATTGTGTAATTTGTGTGACAGAAAAGAAAAGGAGTGGAACATGGTCCTGCTGCTATCAGAGAAGCTGGCTTGATGAAAAGGCTCTCCAATTTGGGTAAGTGGGGGATCTGAGATGTCTGTGCAGGGAGGTAACAGACCGTTCAGTCTTCTCTCTCACATGCAGGGACTTGGGAAGTGTCTCTCGTCTGCTACTGGATTCCACCTGCAGTTTAAGATCTATCAGCGTCTTCAGGCAAAGTCTTGTTGCAATAAAAAGTGTGTGTGGAAGGCAAGGAGGTAGAGAGGCAGGGCGTGGAACAAGCCACTAATGACTGCAAAGTGGTGCTAAGAATGCTAGCTCCAACTCTAACTGTACAGTCAACCTTTCCCCCTAAAATTCTGACTTTCCTAACTCACTCATGAGGTGCTTATGACTCATCTGTCTGGCCAGTTTCCCTCTTTGAATCATCCATTTCTTCCTGAGGATTAATAGCTTTATACTACTATAAGCAGAGCCTTAGATTAGTGTTTTCCAAACTTTCCTGATTATGAAAATCACTTGGGCTATTTGTTAAAAATACTGATTCCTAGGCTCCTCCATGAAAGAGTCCGGTTTATTGGCACTGAGGTAGAACCCAAACAAGTGCTTTTCACAAACACCCCAGGTAATCAAAAGTAAAGTTGCATTCTTATATGGCACTCAAAATTTACAGGAGCAGAAGTCAATGGAACTCAGCGATAAATGCCATTTATGTAGTAATGGAGAACCCTTTTTTTAGTAATAGGACATCAAATTCCATTACCTTTATGGTAGGAAGATTCTTCCTTATAGCCAACCCAAGTGTTTCCAGTGGATGTTAGGGGCCATTTTCTCCATTCACATTAGGACCATTCATATATCTGTGAGTGTAAAAGGCATGGCAGCAGGAAGCTATAGATCCTGGAGATAGTAATACAGAATCTAGGTGAGCATGTGCCCCGACTAGGAATCGAACCGTGACCTCCTGGTTCATAGGTCAACTCTCAACCACTGAGCCATGCTGGCTGGGCAATAGGGTCTCTTTCTTTTCTTTTAAATATATTTTATTGATTTCAGAGAGGAAGGGAGGGGGAGAGAGAGACAGAAACATCAATGATGAGAGAAAATCATCCATTGGCTGCCTCCTGCACACCCCACACTGGGGATGGAGCCTGCAACCCAGCACCCTTCAGTCCGCAGCCAACACTCTATCCAGTGGTTCTCAACCTTCTGGCCCTTTAAATACAGTTCCTCATGTTGTGGTGACCCCCAACCATAAAATTATTTTCGTTGCTACTTCATAACTGTAATGTTGCTACTGTTATGAATCGTAATGTAAATATCTGATATGCAGGATGGTCTTAGGCGACCCCTGTGAAAGGGTCATTCGACTGCCAAAGGGGTCGCGACCCACAGGTTGAGAACTGTTGGGCTAGAGCAATAGGGTTCCTTTCCTAATAATTTTATTTACTCTTCAAGTTCACCACCAAAGATGGAAGATAAATTGGTAAGATTTAGTGTTAATGTGTCACACATTACCTAATGGAGGAGGTTTTTATTCTCGCTTATAAATGAGGATACTGTCCCTTTATATCAGCTATACACATTCTGCCTTTTAAAAAAGTAATCTCAGGCAATCACTGTTTTTTAATACTGGATAGACCTGTGCAGCCCATCTGATAAACTGGGCCTGGCCTTGCTCGAATTGCCTGCTCATTGCTGGATTCTGCCTTGCGACTCTTGACAAGAATCCTTTTTCAGCCTCTCACACAGGAGACAGTATTCAGTGGAGGCTGCTGAACGAGGGGGAGGGGCACATTTGTAGCAGCCGCTCCTCAGCCTTACAGACCTCCTTTCCTGTCCCAGCTCATGGTATTTTTCCACTCCACCCTGGGGCAGCTGTTCTCCCTTAAATACCATAATGCTTCCTCTGTAAACTCTCAACCTAAAGTGATGGTGAAGCTTCGATTTATTTGGTTTTCCCTTTCATTAAAAAAAATATATTTTTAGTTTTATCATTTATATTCTTACCTTGTAGCTGATTGGTAGCCCAATTGGTAGCCAGACTGCTGGTGAGTGGTCAGAAATAGAATCTCACTGCATATTAATAAGATTGTGGCACTCAGCAGATTTCCAGCCTGGGGTTGGGCTAATCTCCAGGAACATGTTAGAGTAAAGTACAGAGAAGTTCCAAAGCTCTATTCAGAAATAGTACCAAAAAAACTCAAGCTCTTCGAGCACTTTCAAATAAGCAGTATGGGTGAGTTTCAAGGGAGAGAAGACCCACGGAGAGGTTAACATTCACAAATCCCTTTGTTCTTTGCCTTCTGCTCTGATGTCGCCGGGCTATCAATGTTGCCATGGCAATGGTTAAACTTCCTGTTTTCTGGAATGAATGTGTTTGACCTGGTGTGAGGCTTGGGAGGCACACTCAGTGGGTCCTCTCTCAAGTAACCACTTAATTTGAATATATAAAGAGAACCTGAGAGCCATGCAGAGGCGTAGTGCCTCTGCTCCTGATTCTGGTAGCGCTGCCAGCCATGGTCATTTGCCCCTTTTTCTTCAGAAGTAGAATGAGTGTGGGGGAAAATAGCTGTAAACTAAGGATAATAGTTTAAGGTCTCCCTCATTATAGTTATGGTAATTTGACCTCCCTGTGGTACTTAAAAGAGGTGACAGCCTCTGGCACAATTATCTAATGTGCCACTGTGACCAGGCCAAGAGTCCTGGAGTTCAGGAAGTCATTTGGGAGCTATCCTGACCTATTTGGGACATCTGTTCCCATTTATTTGTCCCAATTTAGGACATTTGTTCTTCTGTTCCATTTTAACTATGTTAATTCTTCCAATTCATGAACAGGAGATATATTTACACTAGAGGCCCGGTGCACAAAATTTGTGCACAGGTAGGGTCCCTATGCCTGGCCGACGATCAGGGCCCCAGCACCACCCATGTCCACTGCCACCCACCCCTGGTTCCCCATTCCCCGTAGGGTGATCAGCCTGCCAGCCGGGGGGAGGGATTAAGATGTTGGCCTGGTTGTAACCGGTTTGGTTCTGTGGATAGAGCGTCGGCCTGCGGACTGAAAGGTCCTAGGTTCGATTCCGGTCAAGGGCAGGTACCTTGGTTGCGGGCACATCCCCAGAAGGGGGTGTGCAGGAGGCAGCTGATTGATGTTTCTCTCTCATCGATGTTTCTAACTCTCTATCCCTCTCCCTTCCTCTCTGTAAAAAACAACAAAAATTAATAAAAAATATATATAAAAAAAAAGATGTTGGCCTGTAGGCCCCAATCAGGCGATTGGATCCTGCAGGCTGGGGGCAGCTCCTATGTTGAGTGTATGCCCCCTGGTGGTCAGTGCGTGTCATAGCCGACCAGTCGTTCCACTGTCTGGTCAATTTGCATATTACACTTTTATATATATAGATTTTTTTGTGTCTTCAATTGCTTTCAACAGTGTCTTACCGTTTTTAGTGACTAGGTCCTTCACTTCCTTCCTTTATTCCTAGGTAGTTTACCCTTTTTGTTGCTATTGCAAATAGGATTGTTTTTTTCATTTCTTTTTCCAATATTTCATTGTTAGTATATAGGAACCCAGAAGATTTTTGTATATTGATTTTGTATCTTGCAACTTTATTGTATTTGTTTATTGCTTCTAATCATCTTTTGGGTGGAGTCTTTAGGGTTTTCTCTATATAGAATCATGTCATCTGAAAATAGTGACAGTTTTACTTCTTCATTCCCAATTTGGATGCCCTTTATTTCTTTCTCTTGCCTAATTGCTCTGGCTAGGACTTCCCAGTACTATGTTGAATAACAGTGGCACAAGTGGGCATTCTTATCTTATTCCTGAGCTTAGAGGAAAAGCTTTCAGTTTTTCACTGTTGAGCATATTAGCTGAGGGTTTGTCATATATGGCCTTTATTATGCTCAGGTACTTTCCTTCTATACCCATTGTATTGAGTGTTTTAATTATAAGTGGGTGTTGTATCTTGTCAAATGCTTTTCCTACATCTATTGATGAGACCATGTGACTTTTATCTTTTATTTTGTTAATGTGTGTATTACATTAAGTGATTTGCATATGTTGAATCATCCTTGCATCCCTGGAATGAACCCCACTTAATCATGATGCATTATCTTTTTAATGTATTGTTGTATTTGATTTGCTAGTATTTTGTTGAAGATTTCTGCATCTATGTTCATCAGATATTGGCTTGTAATTTTCTTTTTTATGTGTTACCCTTGCCTGGTTTTGGTATCAGCATAATGTTGGCCTCACAAAATTAGGAAGTATCCCTCTTCTTCAATTTTTTTGAAGGAGTATATGACCAAAAGAACCTTGAGGGTAGAGGAAGTTTATTCTGCCCCCACAGTTGGCATCATGAATAGGATACCTCACCAGCTGGGCACTGCTTATGCTGAAGTGCCTGCAGTAGAAAGATCCTGGGACCTCTAGAATGAGCAGGCAAAGGTAAGAATTCTTGCTGAGGCACACTCCCAGTTCGCTATCTGCAGAATCTGGTCATGCACTCCTCCAAAATATTTATATTAGAAGGAGAAAATTTAGAGTCATATACCATCTAATTTGTCATATTTACTTTGGCTTTTATTTTTTTAATTGAATCTAAAGCTTCCTACTTTAAAATATAACTTGTCCCTCCAATAAACAATGACATCTCAGGCTGTGCTAGATACATCTTTCTAATACATTTTCCTTTTAATAGTTTTACATTTTGGTATCTGTCCTTTAATCACTAATGGTATGTGCTCCACACTTAACCAATAGGATAGGTCCTCCATAATTTGACCTTCATCTACCTCTTAGACTTATTTCCACCTACATTCCACCTTGTTTTCATTGCAGCTAGGGTACTTGACTGAGGTTCCACCACCAGAAGCACCTATCCTAAACTTTGGTTCAAATTTCAAGGCAGCAAATAACTCATTTTGTGATGGGTAATGATGGCAGCAATTGGTCAGTAGCCTCTGTCCATGCAAGCTGCCTTTCCCTAGTAGTGGAGGCATCAGCAGCATCTTCTCTGTGCCATCCTGCAATGTGACTGATGGGGCCAATATTTCTGGGCAGTGTGCCTTTAAACCAGATTAGGGCCCTTTAGGGCCCTAATTAAAGATTCTAGGAATTACAATAATTAAACAGATTGCTTTTCTGCTGGACTTAGCCAGAACAGGTTTCTGTTGCCTGAAGCTTAAAGATCCTGATTGCTGATAAGACAGTTTACAAATACCAATGAGAAACAAAATTTTGAGCCTTGCCTGGTTGATCAGTTGGTTAGAGCATTGTCCCGATTCACCAAGGTTTCAGGTTCTATCCCCACTTAGGGCACATACAAGAAGCAACCAATGAATGCATAAATAAGTGGAACAACAAATCGATCTCTCTCTCACTTTCTGTAAACACAAAAATAAAAACATCAATTAAAAAAATTTTTGGACTGGAATCCTCAAAGGTCTTTATTAATAAATTCTTGTTCCTTTGCTTGCTTTTTTCCTACTACTTTACACAATGTTCTTGAAAGTTAATATAACTCATTAGGTTACAGTTTCTTTGTCCTTTGATTTAGGACTATATTTTAGTCCCTGTGGATTTTAACAACTCTCTGTTCTCTTGGTGCTTTGATTTTTGAACCATCATGTTCCTTGCTATGACTTTTGAAAACAGCAGCCTAAAGTTTTAATTAAAGATATCTCCAAGTTCCAGGCCTACTTGTAGCAAACAGACCTACCATAATGTGTTACTGTGAATTATTTTAAATGTGTTATATCTTAAGTGTGGTGGTGATTACAGGACTGCATATATGCCGAAACTCCTTGAACTAAAAATGTGAATTAATATAAAGTATGTGTCAAAACTGTTTAAACATCCTTTCCAGGTTTAGGTTTCTTAGGAGCAGCTTTTAGTCACTAAAAACTATAACATGTTCATTCATTCACTAATTTGTATATTCAACAACTTGAGCCTACTAAGTTCTAGGTGCTGAGAATACAACAGTGAACAAAACAGAAATTCCTGTTCTAGAACTCTGTGGGTGTGGTTTGAAACAGACAAAAGTAAAATATATAGTATCTCAGATAATGATGAGTGCTAATGAGTAAATGAAAGCAAGGGACAGGAGGATAGCAAGTATGGGGACAGGGAAGCATTGTATATGTAGATAGGGAGGCCATACTGAGAAGGTGTCAGTGAACAGATTCCTGAGGTGAGGAAAGGAGCCATGTGCATATTTGGGAGAAAAGCATTTCAGGCAGAGGAAACAGTAAGTGCAAAGACCTGGGGTAGAAAGGTGCCTGGAGTGTCCAAGGAAGAAGCTGTTGCTGGGCTCTAGCCAGTGGATCCCATGTGGGCAGGGGAGGGCCTTCTATTGTTTTATTTTTGGTTTTCCAAGAAAAGCCTGAAGTCTGGATTTTTGTGGGAGATTTGAGTTGTTTTTAAAAAAATTGTGATATAGCCATACAATGGGTGAACCTTAAAAAAGCATTATTCTAAGTGAAAGAAGGCAGACACAAAGGCCACAGAGCCTGCTGGTGTGGCTCGATGGTTGAGTATTGACCAATGAACCAGAAGGTCATGATTCAATTCTCTGTCAGGGCACAGGCCTGGGTTGTGGGCTCGATCCCCTGTAGGGGGCGTGCAAGAGGCAGCCGATTGATTTTTCTCTCTCCCTCTCGCTCTAAAATCAATAAAAAAACATTTTTTAAAGAAAAGTATTGTGTATTAAAAGATACCTCATATTGCCCTGACCGGTTTGGCTCAGTGGATAGAGAGTCGGCCTGCGGACTGAAGAGTCCCAGGTTCGATTCCAGTCAAGGGCATGTACCTTGGTTGTGGGCACATCCCCAGTAGAGGGTGTGCAGGAGGCAGCTGATCAATGTTTCTCTCTCATCGATGTTTCTAACTCTCTTTCCCTCTCCCTTCCTCTCTGTAAAAAATCAATAAAATATATTTAAAAAAAATAAAGATACCTCATATTATATGATTCCATTGTATGAAATGTCTAAAAATAGGCAAATCCATAGAAACAGAAAGTAGATTAGTGGTTTCCAAGTGCTGGGGGTGGGGGTGGGGTAGGGGAGGAAGTGGGGAGTGACTGCTCATGGGAACTGGTTTCTGTTGGAGTGTGATGAAGCTCTTCTGGAATTGGTAATTTGCTCATGCCTTAGCAAAGGCCTCCATCACTGATGATGTGCCTGAATATAGGAAAATCTGTTATTAAATTTCAATATAACTATATATTTCCTGCTTATATGAGCAGCAAATGGTTTAACTTACATATTTTTATTTCAAAGTTGTTCCATATCTAACATTTACCATGTTCTAGACAATGTACTAGGCTCTTGCTATTATGTCATTCTTAATCGGTTAAAAGCAAGTTAATGATACCCATTAGGATAGCTAGTGTAAAAAAACAAACAAACGTGTTGGTAAGAATATGAAGATATTGGAACCTCTCTGTCCTATGTAAAATGATATAGGCACTATGGAAAACAGTATGGTGGTTCCTCAAAAAATGAAAAGTAGGATCCAGCAGTTTCACTCCGAGCATACTGGTATATTCAAACGTTGAAAGTAACATCTCAAAGTGATATCTGTACACCCATGTTCATAACAGCTTATCCGTAATAACCAAAGGGTGGATGCAACCCACGTGTCTATTGATGATGAATGGATGAGCAAAATGTGGTTAACACATACAATGGAATATTATTCAGTCTTAAAAGGGAAGGAAATTCTGATATGTGCTATAGAATAGGTGAACTTTGAAAACATTGTGCTAAATTAAATACACCACTCTCAAAAAGACAAATACATGTTGGATGAGTCCACTTATGAGGTACCTAGAATAGTCAAATTCATAGAGACAGAAAGTAGAATGGTGATTGCCAGGACTAGCGAGAGAGGGAATGGAGAGATATTGTTTAATGGGTACAAAATTTCAGTTTTGCAAGATGAAAAGAGTTCTGGAAATAGATGGTGTTATACTCACAGAACAATGATGAATGTGCTTAATACCGCTTAAAAATAGTGTAAGATGGTTATTTTATGTGTATTTTACCACAACTTAAAATACATATAAAAAGGAACACTTAAAAGTAAATTAGAATAGAAATGTATGAAGGACAAGGAAGGTCACCTGAGGTTGTAGCTTCTTCTCATAGGGACATGACAATGTGGTAGTTGCAATTGCACATGATAATCGGAGCCCAAAATAGAGGTTTAAGAAAAATAGTTCATTTCACTCTCCAGTGAACAGAGTTTAGAGAGAAGTCCGGAGCTGGTTTAGCAGCTCTGTTCCTGGAAGTTCAGACCTCGATTCTTATCATGCTGCGCTAGCAGCGGGCCTGGGTCTAATGGTCCAAGATGGCTATGGCCTCAGTTCTGGCAGCAGGATGGAAGAATGAACAAAGAAGCAAGCAAAGGGAGAACTTGTGCTTTCCCTTTGGAATGTTCCCAAGAAGTTGCTGCAGGACACTTCTGCTTATCCTGTTGACCCCAATGGGTCACATGGCCACACCCAGTTACAGAAGGTGGTGGTGAGCCCTAGCCGGCGTGGCTCAGTGGATAGAGTGTTGGCCTGTGGACTGAAGGGTCGTAGGTTTGATTCCGGTCATTATGAACACTCTTCAGGTTCATAATGAATCCTGCCTGGGTTGCGGGCTCGATCCCCAGTTGGGGGTGAGCAGGAGGCAGCCAATCAATGATTCTCTCTCATCATTGATGTTTCTCTCTCTCTCCCGCTCCCTTCCTCTCTGAAATAAATAATATATTTTTTTAAAAAAGAATGTGGTGGTGAATTTAGTCTCTCTTCTAAAAAGTCATGCTCCCAAGTAAAACTCCTGTCTCTGCAGAAGGGAAGAATAGATATTGCACAAGCATCGCTTAGCCACATCATCTCCCTGTGCTCTGGATCCCTTACCCTCCTGTGTTCTGAGGGTCCTTGTTCCTGCTGTTATCCCTTCTCTCCCCTTGTTTCTCAACTTCTCTCCATTCACCTGTCCCTGCGGTAATTAATCTTATCTACCTCCCCCCCCCCAAACCCCCGCCCTTGACCATATGTAGCCTTCTAGCTGTTGTGCAGTTTTGTGCTCTTCAGAGCCACCATCCTGGCTTCCCCAATGCCCTTTCACACTGGCTATAATCTGGTGTCCCGGGCCATCATTGCAATGAAACTGGTTTTGCTGAGGTTGGAGGCCAGCTACATTCCACTCACCTTATTTGAAACGGACACCACTCTCTTCTGGTTTTAACTCTTCAGGTTCCTTTGCCAGATCTGCTTCCTATCCCTTACATGTTGCTGTTCCTCAGAGTTCTGTCCTTGATCCTCTTGCTTTATGCTATGCCGGTTAACACTGTCCATTTCCGTGGCTTTCCTATCACCTGAATGCTGACGTCCAAAGCTTTGCCTCCAACACTTGTTTCCGCTCCCAGCTCCATACCTGCATGCCAGCTGGCTTCCATGGATCTTCTCTTTTTATTATGGAAGTGTTCCAAAATAACAATAGTAGAGATGGTAGCATAATGAATTTAATACATATGTCACCCAACATCAATCATCAGTACACAGGAATGTTTTTCACTCTACCTCCATACCTTTTGAAGCAAATCACAAACATCATATTGTTTCATCTGCAAATATTTCATTATCTCCAAAATACAAGAATTCTTTAAAACTTATCCACAATACCTTTACCTTACCTAAAATGAGTTAATATCAAATACCCAGTGTTGGGGAAATAAAAGTTTTTAAAAACCTCCCCAACTGAGAAAACCCCTCCAAGAAGTAGAGAAAGAAAACTGGTAATTATTGAATAAGCAGTAAATCAGGCAATCTGCTAAAAGATTACAAAAATAAAGAAATCTCACTCATTTATATAGCCAAGAAGGTGCAAGACATTAGATGTTTTCAAGATAAATGAGAACTAGGTCTTCAGTAAGAGAACTTGATAGTACCTTTTGTCACATATAGTGCATTCTAACTTAAAGAAATTGGAGTGGCCACCTGTGTTAGTTGATTCCATTTATCTGAAGGGTAAACAGACTTTTCATCTTAACAGGGGAGGCAGTTTTGCATATTGGAGCAAGGCACCCTCCACCTTTTAGGTGTGGTAAAGGTATTGTGGATAACTTTTAAAGAATTCTTATGTTTTGTGCCCACAGAAGTTAGCCTATCATTCTCCCATAGGAACTGGGAAAAGAGGGCTAGATGTTTGCATTTCAAAAAGATGGTTCCCAGATCCTTGAGGAAACATTCTTGGGTTGTGAGACTGGCACGGGCTCCTTTAGTCATTATAAAGATTTATATACATTTGAAAAGGACAGAAAGAGAAATTTTGAAACAAAGTGGGGAGGGGGGAGGAGTATTCCCTTATTTTCAACAGGGACAAGTAAGTCTTACACCTTTTAACAGTCACCCTACCTCATTAACTTATATTTTTAATGTCTATTTTTACAGTTTGAGTAGGGATGCAAAGAACTTCTATATTGATTGCTATCTCTTAAGTCCCTTATAGGTCCCTCCTCTGTTATGTCCTTCTTCCTTGCAGCTTAATGTAGAAGAAACTAGGTCATGTGTCTGCAGAATCTCTCAGTTTGGATTTTGCAGATCACATCCTCATGTCAACCTATGACTTGTTCTTTTGTCCTCTGTATTTCCTGTAAATTGTATTTGGATATAGATCCTTGGTCAGATTTAGGTTTAATTCCCTACCCCCCCCCCCCCCCCCCGGCAATTCTGCTTCATGGTTAGCAGTATACACTTCCACCAGAAATGATGTTATCAGCCATTAAATATTGCCTAGAATAGAAAGATTGAAGCATTAAGTACTGCCTAGGATAGAGACATAGAAACATTTCAATGAGAGAGGAACATCAATTGGCTGCCTGCTGCACGCACCCCTACTGGTGATCAAGCCCACAACCCAGGCTGTGCCCCATCCGACAGGGCCTGGTTCACGGGTCCATGCTCAGCCAGGCTACAGTTTCTTATTACAGGACTGGAGGCCCCGTGCACGATCAGGGCCAGGGAGGGACTGCAGGAAGGCTCCAGGTGTGTCCAGCCCATCTTGCCCAGTCCTAATCAGCTGGACCCCAGCAGCAAGCCAACCTACCGGTCAGAGCATCTGCCCCTTGGTGGTCAGTGTGCATCATAGCAACTGGTCAAACGGTTGAACGAATGGTCAGACACTTAGCATATTAGGCTTTTATTATTACAGGATAGTTCAGTTTTTGTGCTTTCTTGAGGGTGGTCATGCCTGCAAGGGGTCTAAAAAAAAGGATTACTCTGGCATTTAAGGTGTGTTAACCTAGAAGCACAGAAACAATGGACAGAGTTTGCTTAAGGAATAGATATACTGAAGAAGTTATATGTTTAAGACGTGGCTACCCACCATGACATGCCCATAGAGTAATGTATGCTCAGATCACCCCGTGAGGTTATTTTTAGTCACTAGACCTGTTGGATTTATTAGAGTCTCGATTTCATTCACATTTCATTCACAAGAACAATGGACAGGACTTGCTTAAAGCGAAGATAAAAATTTTATAGGCTTGGGGTGTGACTACCCACCATGATCTTCCCAGCTAAGAATTTATGATCAGGTTACCCTAGCAACTGATCATACTCACTACAGAATCCCTTTTTCATCCACAATTCCTCCTTTTGGTCATAAATCAATCCAAAGGATGCATCAATGACCAACCTTTTAGAGAGTGTGGTTTCACAGTGGTAGGAAGGCTCATTCCTAGGAAGTCTCAATTTTGAAATCATCTTGTCAAATTTTTCCAAAAAAGAAGGGCATGTATATGGAAGGCAGTCATGTCTCATGGCCATCATTGCACAAACACTCTAGATCAGGGGTGGGCAAACTTTTTGACTCGAGGGCCACAATGGGTTCTTAAACTGGACTCAGAAGAAGGAGCTGCGGCTGTGTTTCCCGACGTTGCCATGTTAACACTGCTGCTGGTGAAGGAGCGGAGGGGAGAGCAAGAGAACCCTCCGCTCTTTGGGCTCCGCGGGCCGGATAGAACAAACAGCCAAACGGGCCGGATCCGGCCCGCGGGCCGTAGTTTGCCCACGGCTGCGCTAGATCATTTCTATCCTGTGAACTATTATGATCTGGATTTTGTCACCCTTCTCATTTTTCTGTATTTTGCATCTAGTTCTAGTACAACGGTTCTCAACCTGTGGGTCGCGACCCCTTTGGGGGTCAAACGACCCTTTCACAGGGGTCGCCTAAGACCATCGGAAAACACATAATTACATATTGTTTTTGTGATTAATCACTATGCTTTAATTATGTTCAATTTGTAACAATGAAATTGGGGGTCACCACAACATGAGGAACTGTATTAAAGGGTCATGGCATTAGGAAGGTTGAGAACTACTGATCCAGTATAATATTTACATAAGCCCTAAAAGGAGAATTAAAAGTTATTAATCATTAACAATTGGAATATAAAGAAAAGCTCTCAAAGAACAAGTAGTGTATAACTATTATTATGACTAATATTATTAGCAGACCGGTAAGATAATCAAATAATTGGTTATTCCTACATATATTGATATTTTAACCTTTAAAACCTCAATTTCTAATGAAAACTAAGAAGCAATTAGCATTCTTTAACTTGGCCACTTTATGAAGACACTTTATAACCCCTGGAAACATATTTCATAGATGTCAACACATGAATTATTAACATGGACTTATTTTTTTAAAACTTGGTTAAAAATATTTAATATCAATAACTCAAAAGATATGTCTGTTCTCCTTAAACCAACAAATTTAAACTAACTTTTAAAGGATTAACTTTAGATTACATGAACTTGAAAAGCATTTGAGTTTTTATATTTCTGAGAATTTTAGAATACCTAATCCTTACAACCACTTGCCTTCAAACCAGTTAATTTTAATTTATTAAATTAATTTTAACAATACCACCCAGAGGTAGAAAAATTATCTCACATTTACAACATACATACATAGACATTACATAGACATAAACAGAGACCTTAGCCTTAAGGAAAAACACACTAGTTTATAAAAATTTGGATCCAAATTTTGTTTTGGGAGTTGGGATAAGAACTTACAAAAAACAAAAAGAAAACAACAGACACAGTTTGTATCTGTCCTTGACAAGTTAAGCACGTTTCAAATGTTCTTTCCCTTTTAAAGAACAGCTATTTTTAATACCTTAAAAGAATTGGTTTGCCACCTAAACAACATCATAGGTTGATCCATTTATTTAAATTCTCTTTTTCAATCTTTGAGAGACCAATTAAATATGCTTTCCATTCATTTTGCCGAATTTTATAGCTGACTTTTTCTAATTGTGCATGCAAAGATTAGTTGAGAAGTATCAAAGGATCCTCATTTCGGCAATCTTCCTGCAGGAGTATTAATGGGAGGCTGACTGGGTTAGGCTTGCCGATTTCCCACATTAATTTTCATTTCCTTTGAGATCTCTAGAGTCTGAACAAACTTCGAGGGACAACCAGCCTTTACATGCAAGGTCTCTAGATGATATGGTAGATATCCCGATAAGACTGTTTCACACTCTAGAGCCGTGGTCACCAACTGGTGGTCCATGAGGTCCGGAAGTTTGGCAACCGCTGCTCTAGAGGACATTTTTCCTCAGGCAACCTCACGAAGATCCTTAGTCATCTAAGAATCCCCAAGATTGGGTTGGGGAAGCAAGTGTCTTTTCTCCTTCAGAGCTAAAGAGAGTTCAGTCTCTCATTTAACCAGCAAAGATTTCATTCAGACTTTTCAGTAAGCAAAGCCCAAATTAAAAGCAGTCACCCACTTTTTCTTTTCCTTTTCCTGGGTTAGCTCAACCCATATCCACCTCGAGGATTTTATAAGAACAGCTCAAATAAAGTTAGGGCCAGCCATTTAAAGTTAGAATTCCAAGAGAAAACGCACCCAAGTTCACCCCATGCAAAGCAGGGGCTGGTGGGGCACAAGGGGCCCACGTGGCACCTAGCACCAGGTTTGGGTCCACAGGGTGATCCTGCGCGGGCTTCTTCAGAATCCTGCTCACTACAAGTAAATTTCAATTTCAGAGATGTCCAAGCCTGGAGCAATTGTTTGTAAGGGTTTATTTGAGTCAAACTGGTGACATGCTAGAGCTCAGATGCTCTGGAGAATGACAGTTTGGCAATTTCTTTTATACTTTGGGGATTAAGGAGGGATGTAAGGAAGATTACATGAAGTGGGAGAAATGGAGGTACACAATAGTTGAGATTATATATGCTCCCTCAAGGGTGGTTACAGGGAAGGTCTGGGAAAGATGATTATTGTCATTTCAAAAGTATGTAAACCTAGTTGCACAAGAACAATGGACAAGGCTTGCTTAAGGCAAAGATAAACCTTTCATAGTCCTGTGCCTGACTACCCACCATGACCTGCCCAGTTAGAATTTATGGTCATGTGTATAATGTTACTTTTAAAAATATATATATTTTTATTGATTTCAGAGAGGAAGGGAGAGGGAGAGATAGAAATATCAATGATGAGAGAGACTCATTGATCACCTGCCTCCTGCATGCTCCACACTGGGAATCTAGCCTTCAACCCAGGCCATGTGCCCTGACCGGGAATCGAACCATGACCTCCTGGTTCATAGGTTGATGCTCAACCACTGAGCCCATTGGGCTGTATGTTACTTTCGGTCAGACTTATTACTAAGCCCCTTTTTCGGCCTTGCCTTTATATTCTTTTAAAGGGAATGTAGAAAATCAAGTTGTGTGTGAGAGCTGGACTCTTTAGGATCCATTTCCATGAGAAATCAGTGGATCTGTATTTGTTTTCTAATTCTTACCCAAAAGTCTATCTTTAAAAATGACAGTCATATTACAAACATGTTTTGGGAAGTCTTAGGTTACACCATCAGTTTCAAGGGAAAGACAAAGGGTTGGGTGAGAGTGAAAGGGGTTCGGAATAAGCCTCCCCAAAATTGCCTCTTTGGCATGTGGGTTACTTTCAGCTGAAGTCAATTGAGGCCCAGAAGACTCAGCAAGAGCTTTTCACTTCCCCTTTAACTACCCAAATGAATTTAGATAGAAGGTCTGGTCCAGGAAGAGAGTTATCGTCAGAGATAACTGCAAAGAGTATGGGCTAGGTGTGGCAAGCTGGAGGGAGGTCCTGTTTGTTCAAAGTCCAAGGTCCTCTATTTCTGCCTAGTATGGCAAACATTTGTTTACCAAAAGTTGGGTCTTCCCATCTTCCTGTGAATTGTCTTCTTTCCCTTTAAAGCCCCAGTCACCTACCCCCTTTTCCAATTGTCTAGGGCCGTGGTCAACAAACTGCGGCTCGCGAGCCACATGCGGCTCTTTGGCCCCTTGAGTGTGGCTCTTCTTAAGCCTTAGGATACCCTAATTAAGTTAATAACAATGACCTACCTATATAGTTTAAGTTTAAAATATTTGGCTCTCAAAAGAAATTTCAGTCATTGTACTGTTAATATTTGGCTCTGTTGACTAATGAGTTTGCCGACCACTGGTCTAGGGGAGTTGATTTAACCAGACAGAGAACCTAGAAGGGAAGAAAGGAGACCTTTTCTTCCCCTGCAGGAGGAAGACCACAAAGATGCCTCATCCAGTTAAACTGAACATAATTCTTGGCATGTATGGGCTTTTTCTTATTTAATCCTTGTAACAACTATAACAAGGCTTATTTTTGCCCTAAGCAAGCCTTGTCCTTGAGGTAGGACAAGCTTAGAAACTGTACTTGGTTGGACATCTTGACTCTTCTAAGAGGTTATGGGCCAGGAATTTTTCCTTTGCATCTTGTGTGGCACTGGACCCACTGTGGTGAGATGGGCAAGAGGCGATGTTGCAGCACTCTGCTCTCAGCCCAGAGTAGTATGGAATGCGTTCCAATCTGAGGTTCTTGGAGAACACACATCAGGATGCTAGCCCAGGGTCTGAGGCATGGAGCTACACATCTGGACTGTTAACTGGCAGAGCCATAGTCACTAGCCTGATGCATCTCCCTTTAAATCCTTTCTGGAACAAGGTGAAGTATCAATTTAAAAAGGATCACATTCTGAAAAGCAGTACTTTATCCCCAGAATTCTTGCTATCTCTTCCTGTGGTTATTAGATATTGGAATAGCTTGAAGTTTGTCAGCAGATCATTTTGCAGTGACGTTCAACAGTCTTGTCCTGAATGAGGGAAACTGGTTTTGTTGTAGTGACTTAGGAAGCCAAAGGAACCCTTCTCTTACCCCCGTCCTGCCTGCACTGGAACCAGGCTGCTAGGGTGCCGTCAGCTGACAGTCTGCAGAAGACAGAGCTGATTCACTAGGCGTTCAGAGGGTTGACATGAGTTTGGTTCATAGCAGCATACATTACTAAGCCTACCTTCAGACAGCGATACTCTGTTCTCCTCAGGAAAGAAGGACAGATGTAGCTGGGGGAGCAATTATCAGGAAGCCTAAATGGTGTTGCAAGTCATCTCAGTTACATGTCTGGAGCCAAGTTTTCACGTTTATTTTTTTTTTACTCAAGAATCACATTTATGCAAAGGCATTTATTAACACCATGTTTGTATCCGTTGATCTTAACTGTGGTATATGTTAGATGGACAGGTCCGAAATCACTGGCCAGGATGCCCGGGGTCACCTTCTTATCAGGGCCAAAGGTGACCTCTGGGTCTAAAAGGTCTTCCTAGTACTCAGTGTATTTCCATTGCCAGCACCGGGAGGGAAGCACTGAGGCTGCCGTCTGCACAGAGCGTTGCTTTTTTTGCAAGGCAAACATGAGCGCTCTTTCACGTCGGTTCCAAGTCCGTTTGTCATTGGAGCTCTCCGTCCCTCTCCCTGCCACGGTGGTCCGCTCCGTGTCTGACAGCGCCTCGCTGTTGCGGAGACAACAGGAGAGCGGAGTGAGGAGGAAGGAGATGTTGAGAGTGCTGGCTGGAGCCTTGCCAGGAATGGTGAAGGAGTGAACTAGAACAAATATGTGTACTTGCATGATATGACCTCTTTCCTAAACTTACCAAACATTTTGGAGACTGGGCCTGAGGAAGCAAAGAGTTGATATCCAATTAAAAAAAAAAAAAAATATATATATATATATATATATAAAATATATTTTTTATTGATTTTAGAGAGGAAGAGAGAGAGAGAGAGAGAGAGAGAGAGAGGAAGAAAGAAAGAAAGAAAGAGAGAAAGGAAGAAAGAAAGAAAGAAAGAAAGAAAGAAAGAAAGAAAGGAAAGAAAGAAATATCATTGATGAGAATCATTGACTGGCTGCCTCCTGCACATTCCCCAATGGGAATTGAGCCCGAAACCCAGGCATGTGCCCTGACCGGGGAATTAAACTGTGACCTCCTCATTCATAGGTCAGTGCTCAACCACTGAGCCACACGGGCTGGACAACGAACTGATTTTTAGATACCCCAGCACATACTTCATGACTGTACAGCCTTAGGGAGTTAAATGAACCAAATAAAATTCAGACGTCTTCATTTTATTGGTGGAAACCAAATGAGTTTACCTTAAATAACAGTCTCTTCAAAAGTTATTACCCAGATCACATTTTAGGGACAAGAGCCATTTTGCTTACTTCAAATGGACTGAAGGACCTGTGGCACTCCCTTCCCAGACGGCCTCCAGTAACATGGCAGCTTTGTTTTCAATGAACTGATTTTCCAGGCACAGCTTTGGGGTTCTAAGAATTAGCAGGAGCAGTCCTTTAAAATGCTAGAATTCCTTCTGCATGGAGCTAGATCTGTCTTACAGAGCGTTTGAGTCTGTAATTGTAAAAGCCATGAGGATTAGTACTCTCTCAGCACCAAGTGAGATCTCAGCATCTTTGTTTTTCTCCAAGTTTTACTGACTTGTTACTCCTGACAAGTCATAAACACTCTATTCTATTTCAGGCACAGCCTAAAAAAAACAACCCTGCACACTGATGGGCCCTGAGCTTTCCTCCAAATCCACTATTCTGCCCATGGGGCTCGGTGGATCATCTCGTGTCAGCCCATCTCTCTCCACTTGCTGGGAGCCTTGGGAGCAGCTGGAGCTCCCCATGAGTGGAAGTCAGCAGGAGGGAAATGAGTTACCTTGATGCTGTTGACAAGTGCCTGCTCACTTGTCACACTGCCTTCTATGAGTCTCCATCCAAAGGGTGACTCAGGCTGGCTCTAAACAGTAGGAGCTGTTTAACTGCTGAATTTCTCCCTCTCAAGTATGTGAAACCCATGAGGGTGTGAAGATTAGCAGCTACCTGTAAAGCCGCTAGCTGAGTGTGGTGTGCGAGGCAGATCCTTATACTCCTTTTTCTCCTCTCCTGTCCCTGGCTTCTTGCAGGGATTCCCTAGTGATCAGGACCCTAAATAGAAGTGCTGTCTGCAGACACTGCTAAGGTCAGGTAGGGCTGTTTTGATTTCTTCCCTAGCAGATGGTTGCATCATTCTGTTGATGCACTTGTGTTCTCGTTTCACTCCAGTGGAGCCTGGAGATGTTTATCAGGGCCAAAGGTGACACCTGGGCCTAAAAGATCTTAATAGTATTCGGTGTATGTTTTATTACCAGCACTGGGAGAGGAGCACTGCGGCTGTCAGTCTGTGCAGAGCTTTGCTTGTCACTGCATGTCAAACAGCAGAGCCCATTCAAGTTGGTTCCAAATCTGTTTGTCATACGAGCTTCCTTGCTGTTTCAGGTTCATTCTGTCCTACAGTGCCTTCTTATAAGAGAGGAAAGAGCAATAATAAAACATTATGTCTTAAAAAAAAACAACACACATTGTCTTGCCATGGTGGGTTTTGTCCAGTGATTACAGTGTTGGCCCACACATCAAAGGATCATGGGTTCAGTCCCCAGCCCTAGTCAAGGCACATTCGGGAGGCACCCAATTGATGTCTCTCTCTCACATCGATGTCTGTCTGTCTGTCTATCCTCTGGTGAGGGTTAACAACAAAACATTGTCTCATCTGATCTAGATCTGCAGATGAGTTGACCTGAAGCACAAAAATAGTTTAAGAAAGGGACAGCTCCCTCAAGCATGACAGGCAGACATTCCTTCCATATTTATAATATTTGCTCTTTTCACTATTACTCTAAGATTCTTTAGAAATTAATGAGAAGAGCCCTGGCTTCAGTGGATAAGGCGTCAGCCTGCAGACTTAAGGGTCCCCGGTTCAATTCCCATCAAGGGCACACACCTTAGTTGCAGGCTCCCAGCCCTGGTCAGGGGCATGTGAGAGGCAACCAATCAATGTGCCTTTCTCACATCAGTGTTTCTCTCTATCTCTCCCTCTGCCCCCCACTCTCTCTAAAAATCAATGGGAAAAATACCCTTGTGTGAGGATTTAAAAAAAAATTAATGAGACCATTTCTTGTGCCTTTTGAACTAGATTTGCCACAGCACCCTGATAAAGGCATAGCTTCATTATTACTCAATTCACCGGGCTCTTACAAAAAAATAACTTCCCATTAGCCTCCCCACTTCTCACAAACTCTGGCCTGTGGGTTGCAAATCATGTTCTCTACAACCTCATACTGCATTGCTCCAATATGTAAACTTCTCATTTCTATTAAATTGCTTAACTGTTTTTCCAAACATGGAATGTACAGTTCTTCTTTCAGGCCCTTGTTCATCTTTAGAAACTAATGCTGTAATGCTGTGCTCTACTCCACTAGTCCTTTGGGTGCTACAATGCTATGGGAACAGTAGGTGTTAGAGGAGAAAGCTCCTAAGAGGCTATAGCAGGATGGCATAGTATGTTCACTGATTTAGCTCTGCAATGATTAGAATAGTTAGGATTACCATAGTTAGTATCTACAACATAAGCTTTAGTATTTGAGTTCTTAATTATTAAAGACTATGGCAGCTGCTCAGGCAGGTGTGGCTCAGTTGGTTGAGTATCATCCCATGCACTGAAAGGTTGCTGGTTCAATTCCCTGTCAAGGCACATGTCTAGGTTATGGGCTCTATCCCCAGGAGGAGGTGTTGGGAGGGGTGTGCAGGAGGCAGCCGATTGATGTTTCTCTCTCACATCAATGTCTCTCTGTCTCCTCCCTTCCTCTCTCTCTAAAAAAATAAATAAAAATATTTAAAAAACAAAAAGGTATGGCAATAGAATTTAAAAGAACTCATTTTGCTATCTGCCCAAATCCATTCTCATCATCTTCTGGACATGGCTTAGACCTGTACTTGCTGGCTAATGCCATGTGAGCAGGAGTGATGTGTCACTTCTAGACCAGGGCCTTTAAACATAGAGGTGTGCCTTCTCAATGTTTTCTTCCTCTCCCACTGCCTTGAACCTGGGACCCTAGGTGTGGCAGAGCCATAAGCGAAAGAAGCCTGATCTCTCAATCACTGTGTGAAGGAAAGCCTCCTGCTGACCTAGAATGTCTACCTGGATGTTAAATGAGCAAGAAACCAATTTACTGTGTTTGAGCCATTATTTTGGGGAGGGTTCATTACAGCAGTTTAGCCTACTCTAACAACTTGATTTAAAAGAATAGTACACAAAATAAAATAAAGACTGGTACAGATTATGTTTATGCATAAAGGTCTGCCAGGATAGAGTAGTCAAGCCTAGAGAGTGGGATAGGGGACTGTCACGCATAGGCACTTCCTTAACAATTTTACAAAAAATTTCTATTGCCAGTAAGGAAAGAAAACAACGGAAGTTAGCAAAATAGTGCTGGTACTAACTTTACTTGTTGTGGGAGTCATTCCTTGACCACCCCAATTGTCACTGAATTTCCTTTCACTCCTCTAGCACTCATTTTCCCTAGTTCTTACCTGGAACTTATTGTGGAAATGAAAGAGCAGAGTTGGGAGTCCCATAGGGTAGGCCACTCAGGTAGGGCCTCTCAAGACATTAATCCCTTCGGGGGGTCTGACCATCCATGACCAGAACTCTTGCTATGTGCAGAGTTTAGCAGGCTCTCAGACCCGGAGACTCATGCTAACCATGATGTATAACCCCAAATGCGTATGCGTAATTGTGGTGAGCAGCAGCCTTTCGGGATCCACTGTCAGGAAGCCCTCTTGCTTATATGAGGGCAACTGGGGAACTAAGTAAATAACCAGAGGGCTATTCCCTGAACAAGCAGTCAGAGAACATGGGGTGGCATACTCATGAAGAACTGACCATCCAGCCTGTGAGTTAATCTAGGGATCAACTCCACAGTTACACACTTAATGGCCAAAATCCTTTTAGGAAATTCAGTCTCTCTTCCTTGGAGTGTTGTTATAAGACCACCAAATTCTCTTTAGGCTCCTTTGTAAGCTTTCCACAGTTCTTTCTAAGTTCTTCTGATAAGTAAGTAATAGTCAAGTACTGTTTGCTTTCACACTTCTCTGAGTCTACATCCTAGATTCCATGGTTGGACTTGAATGTTCCCAAGTTCTGTCACTTATCCACCAGGTTGATCGCTTTAATGTCCATGTACTACTTCTTGGTCATGTGAAGATTAAATGAGTTAAAAGTAGTTTTCAAAAGTTATTTCATATGAACATTATTAATTAGATTATACACCTCATATAAAACACCAGACATGTCCTGATATCTTAAACCTACTATGAACCTGAATGCTTGATGCGGTTTAAGGAGGTGCTGAGATAAACAAGGATGTGGAAGTAGAAGCATCCAAGTGTAGGTACTGCCATTCAAAATCTGCCCGTCCCATGACTGTGTTGTCAACAATGGCAAGACCTGATATTGATTTGAAAGTTAGTTAAAACTTCATTTCTCTTAAATCTGAAGTGTCCTGCATATTTTGAGATTTAGTGCATAATGACTTTATGCATGGCTTTTTCCCCTTGATTTTAAAGATTTTTATAGATGTTTTATTTGGTCTTTTTTTTCTCGAGATTTCCAATGTCTTTGACCTGTTATCATATTTTTCTCCTCCTACTTCAACACCTTCCCCCTTTCTTCTATTTAGTTGTACAGATCATCTCTAGTTCTAGGCCTTTTAAATAATTATTTTTTAAAAATTCAGTGACCAAAGACACACAGAATTCTAGCTGAAGGTGCATCTTACCTTTAATTGAAAATAGGATAAGGTTTTCTGTTTTGCTTCCAGTATCCCTTTTAGTGGTGATCCCTTGGTTGATCTTATATTTCAGGTCACTGTTAAGCTGGAGTTACAGGCCACTGCTTCTCAAATTTTTACATTTATCAGTAGTTTGGCTTTGGATTCAAGCAATATCCAAAACTGTACAAATTAAAGATGGATCCATGCTGGTCTCGATCCAAATCTTTAACACAAATTTCTGCAAATATTAAGAGTCTATCCTGCCAAGCCAGTGTGGCTTGTGGTTGAGCATCAACCTATGTGAACCAGGAGATCATGGTTCGATTCCCAACCAGGGCACATGCCCGGGTTGTGGGCTTGATCCGCAGTAGGGAATGTGCAGGAAGCAGCTGATCAATGATTCTCTCTCATCTGAGGTTTCTATCTCTCTCTGCCTCTCCCTTCCTCTCTGAAATCAATAAAAATATATTTTAAAAAAGAAAAAAGATGTCTATCCTGTGACCACTTCCCCTCCCCCAACATACGTATACTTCAGTTTAAGAAGCAGGACCTTAAGGATACAATCTATGGTAACGTTCTGTTCTCTGGTGATTCAGATTTCTTCCTGATAGAGTTGGATTATTTAGTCCTCATCCTAAACATGGCTAAGACGGAAAGACTAGTATTTACACCAAAGATAAAAATTAATGTGTAGTGACCAGTATCCCAGTTCTTTGAAATATGTGAAACTTTAGTGGGGAAATGTTACAACTTATTGTCAAAATATATCACTAGTTCTTTTTTATTTATTTTTTTAAAGAGAAGTCAGTGCCTTCATTGGCTGAACAAGCTACTTGAGGTGGATGAAGCAGGAGTGGGTGTCTCCAATGCCAGGCCAGCCTTGCTTCATGGCTTTGTAGGCAATGCAGAACTCGCCCAGGTAGTGCCAATCATCTTGGGCTGGATTCCCACCTGGGTGAAGGTCTTGCCATTGGAGACACCCACCATGCTGTCCACTGTCTCCTGCAGGATGATCTGTCCCGCAGGTGTCTTCACCTTGGCTTCTCTCTCCTGGTTGGCTTTGTACAGGGGCTTCAAATGCTGCTTCGGTCTCTGCTGCTGGGTGCTGTGCAGCTCTGTCACGGTGACAGCTGCTAAGAGGCCATGACCAGCAGCTGGTCAAGGTGCACACCATGGAAGGTTTGCTTCTGCTCCAGCTCCATGTCCACTATCTTGTTGGTTCTTCAGAGAGGACTGTCTAGTTCTTAAAGTGGTGTAATCAAGAGGGACTCTTTGGGCCCTAGCTGGTTTGGCTCAGTGGATAGAGCATCGGCCTACCGACCGAAGGGTCCCAGGTTCGATTCCGGTCAAGGACACATATCCAGGTTGTGGGTTTGATCCCCAGTAGGGGGCATGTAGGAGACAGCCGATCCATGATTATCATCATTGATGTTTGTCTCTCTCTCCCTCTCCTTCCTCTCTGAAATCAATATATATACGAGAGGCCCAGTGCATGAAATTCATGCGCTGGAGGTGGAGGGTCCCTCAGCCAGGCCTATCCCCTCTCACAGTCCAGGAACCCTCACTCCTTACCACCTGCCTGCTCTCTGCTCCTTACCGCTCAGCTCGCTGCTCCTTAGCACTGCCTCGGAGGCAGGAGAGGCTCCTGCCACTGCCGCTGCGCTCGCCAGCCCTGAGCCGGCTTCTGGCTGAGCGGTGCTCCCCCTGTGGGAGCACACTGACCACCAGGGGGCAGCTCCTGCATTGTCTGCCCCCTGGTGGTCAGTGCACATCATAGCAACTGATCGTTCTGGTCGTTGCGCCGTAAGGGTTGCTTAGGATTATATAGATTAAAGGAGGACTCTTTGGGATATAACTGCATACTCAAGAATACAAACTTTGGGAGCAGATGGCCTGGATTTGTTCCTGAGTCTGGCACTTAGCAGCTGTGTGACCTTGAGACCTAGTTTATGACATTCACTTTCTTTAAATCCTGTTGGCATTTTACTTCCATACTATAACTCTGGAATAGAGGTTTAATTGCTCCAAATTTCATGATTGTTAATGTCAGTTAACATTTCTGGGCTTCACTTTCCAAAACCTCTTCTTCATCTGCAAAACGCTGTTCCTGATGGAATCTACCCCACAGGATTGCTAGGAGGTCATCCTGACAGTCATGTTACATTTTGAATTTTACTGAGACAAAATGAGGTTGTGTACTTTGTCACAAGTTATTATTTGTGAACCAGGCCAGTAAGAGTTGGAATTTCCAACTAATCTTATTAACCATTTCCAATTAATCTTATCATCCTCCACTTGTTTCTAGGCTGCCACCTGAAGGACTTTGGAGATTTGAGTTTCACTCCAGTCCCCAAAGATGATCTGTACAACAACCTGATAGCAAATCCTCGCTCGGTGGGCCTCGCCAACCAGGAACTGGCTGAGGTAGTTAGTAGAGCAGTATCAGGTGGCTACAGCTGTGTCACAGTGGGAGGAGACCACAGGTAAGTTGGGAGCCAGGGGTGGTGGTGGTGGGGCTACATTGCATGGTGCTTTGGGCTAATC
Organism: Myotis nattereri; assembly: GCF_964212035.1. Classification (NCBI taxonomy): domain Eukaryota; kingdom Metazoa; phylum Chordata; class Mammalia; order Chiroptera; family Vespertilionidae; genus Myotis; species Myotis nattereri. The sequence continues at coordinate 29,038,263 of NC_138075.1, read as the reverse complement.
AATTAGCTTGTCTCAGTTTCCTGAGTAAACTACCCTTCAGAATTTTTAAGTTATGATGGAAAAAAAATAAGCAGAAACTCATATGAAATAGAGAGGCCAGAAGTAAAAGCTGTCATGCCCTGTCAGTTGATCTTGAAGCACAGCAGGAGGAACTCTTTGTAACAGCCCTCCCAGCTTCTTTCCCCCTCTATAAAAGAATTCCCTCTCCTTTGTTTTAGTAAACTTGCATGTGGCCAGCCACGGTTACATGTTCGGGGTTACAATTCTGTTGTTCCTGAAGAAACCCGTTTTCCTGGGGGAAAATCTGGCTGACTTTTCAAGTTAACAATGCATAACAGCATTTTTTTACATAAGCATTTATTTATTTATTTTTATTTATTTTTTGTGTGAATCCTCATCCAAGGATATTTTTTTCCATTTATTTTTAGAGAGAGTGAAGAGAGGAGGAGACACACACAGAGAGAAACATCAATGTGAGAGAGACCCATTGATTGGTTGCCTCCCACACATGCCCTGACCAGGCCACATGCCCTGACCAGGGCTGGGGATCAAGCACGCAACCAAGGTACCTGCCCTTGACTGGAATCAAACCCGGAATCAAGTCCTCAGGCTGATGCTCTATCCACTGAGCAAAACCAGCTAGGGTCATAATAGCATTTTGATGTCGAAGATTATGAGCTGCTGGAGGCACATGTAGTTTTTTTATATAGTAGGACAAGTTCAGAAGTAAACTAAGCAAAGCTTTTAGACACAGTCCAGTGTTTCATGCTTACCTCTTAGAAAGCTTTCTTAAGAAACTGTCTTACTGCCGAAACCGGTTTGGCTCAGTGGATAGAGCGTCGGCCTGCGGACTGAGGGGTCCCAGGTTCGATTCCGGTCAAGGGCATGTACCTGGGTTGCGGGCATATCCCCAGTGGGGGATGTGCAGGAGGCAGCTGATCGATGTTTCTCTCTCATCGATGTTTCTAACTCTCTATCTCTCTCCCTTCTTCTCTGTAAAAAAATCAATAAAATATATTTTAAAAACAAAAAACAAAAAAAACCTGTCTTACAACTTTCATTTGGCTATTGGGAGGATTGGAAGGATAGGCTGGACTTTTTGGGTCTTTTTTTTAAAGCATTTCTACTCATAGGTTTGTTCCAAATTCCCCACTTGTCATATGAATGCATTCTCTATCTCCAGTGACTGACCCTAGGTGACTGACACAATAGATTCTTCCTCTCTTAGTGAATCAGCATGTACTGTGTTGAACACTGTTCTGATGTGTTCTCAAGGGATTGTGGGAAACTTGTGACCTATTGGGCCTAGATGAAAAAAGTACGCATGGAATGAAAGAAATTAACTTCTACAGAATTTCAGAGATCAGTCTGGACTAGAGTAGTCAGATTTCACAGGGGAGCTAAGAAATGAAAGTTTTTGTTAGAAAGAAAAAAAATGTTGGTATTAAAGTACTAGGAGTATTAAGCACTGCATATATATTCTCAGTTAGTCATTTGTTATTCCCCAGGATATTTTATATTTTTCCACTGACTTTTAGGGAGGGAGGGAGGAACCGGGGGTTGGGGGGTGGGTAGGGCATGAATGTGAGAGAGACTCATCAATTGGTAGCCTCCTGTATGCATCCTGATGGGGGTGGGGGTGGGGGAATCAAACCTGCAACCCAGGTATGTGCCCTTGACCAGGAATGGAACCTGAGACCCTTTGGTGCACAAGGCCAATGCTCTGACCCTCTAACAACTGAGCAACACAGGTCAGGGCGAGGACTAGGAATTTTTAGGGTCACTCTGCTTCTTTTATATACAACATACAGTATGGACTTAATCATTAAACCAACTCTGACTTAAACAAACTGAGATTAGTATCCCTGCCTTTTATTTTTATTTTTTAATATATTTTTATTTTTCACAGAGAGGAAGGGAAAGGGATAGAGCGTTAGAAACATCGATGAGAGAGAAACATCGATCAGCTGCCTCCTGCACACCCCCTACTGGGGATGTGCCCGCAACCAAGGTTCATGCCCTTGACCAGAATCGAACCTGGGACCCTTCAGTCTGCAGGCCGAAGCTCTATCCACTGAGCCAAACCGGTTAGGGCAGTATCCCTGCCTTTTAGAAAAGGAAAGTGAAGTCTAGAGAAATTAGATGACTTATCCTAGATCATACACCTCTTCCTGGGGGGTAGAGGAGGGGAACAACACAGCATTCTGACTTAATCCACTGCTTTTAGCACTAAACCATGCTATTTCTCAAAAAGGCCCTACGTGGGGCATGCAGGTTAAAATGCTATCACATGCTATCCTGACCAAGAAGGATGACTGCAGTTAGTTCCTAAGATGCTTAAGATGCATTTCCCATCTATGTCAAATTCTTTGGTTACAGAAGATGGGAAGCTTTCCAACCATTTCATCCGCTATATTTTTACAGCTGAGACAGGACAGTGGGCTAATGTAAGAAGATACCAAGGATAAGGAAAGGCAAAAACAGAAACAATATTTGAATGTCATACTAATGTATATAACAGGCAAATAAACTTGTATTTTATTCAGTGCTTTAAAAGAGGTCTTTAATTGGGTTGCTCTGTTACTTTAAAGACTTAACTTTGATTTTTCATTTTAGAAAGTATCACTTATTTTTAAAAGCTGTAAGGCTGATTTTTACCCTTAAAAAGTTAATGTAACTAATTCTTTGAAAGTGATTAGATCTCCCTGGTTTCCCTTAAAGAGGCATTTATGAATTGTCACATATAGACCACATCCTTTAACTGGATTTCCTTCTTGAACAAATTAAGGTCCCTTTCTGGGTCAAGGCTAATGGATCAAATTTTAGAGATGTGGGGCAGTCTGTCACACTGCAGGGGATAACCAGTGGTCAGCTTTAAACGTTTAGAGCCTTCCATTTCTCCCTATCTATCTAACTCACTTAACATAGCCCTGCAGATTCTGTCTCATCCAAATCCTGCTTTAGTCTGGGGCCCTGACTTTGCCCCGAGGACAAAGTATGAGCTGCATTGGCTGGGGATATTTGTTATTGGTGATGTTTGCCAAGCAGAGGGCCTTGAAAATTATTGGAGACTAGTGACCCTTGAACAACTCAGGGGTTAAGGGCACCAACCCCCCTGCACAGTTGAAAATCCAAATACAACGTTTGACTCACCAAAAACTTAAGTTGTCCCTTGTTATCTGCAAAGGATTGGCTCCAAGTCCCTCCCGCCAATACCAAAATCAGTGGATACTCAAGTCCCTTATCTAAAATGGTATAGATCAATGCATATAGCTGACCTCTGCACCCAGATTTCCAATCGTGGATTGAAAATAGTTATGGTACTTATTTGCCCTGGCCTGTTTGTTTCAGTGGTTAGAGCATCGACCCATGGACTGAAGGGTCTTGGGTTTGATTCTGGTCAAGGGCACATACCTCGGTTGCAGACTTGATCCCTGGCCCCAGTTGGGGTACATGCGGAAGGCAACCAATCCATATGTCTCCCCCCCCTCCCTCCCCCTTCTACTCTCTGGAAAATCAATGGAAAAAAGACCCTGAGGTAAGGATGTTTAACAAAACAAACAAATAGTTACAGGTATTTATTGAAAGAAATCCATGTAGTTCAAACCTGTTGTTCAAGGGTCATCTATATTTGTTCTTTACAGCTTGGCAATTGGTACCATCAGTGGCCACGCCCGGCACTGCCCAGACCTTTGTGTGATCTGGGTTGATGCCCACGCTGACATCAATACACCCCTCACCACTTCATCTGGATGTCTCCATGGACAGCCGGTTTCATTTCTCCTCCGAGAACTACAGGACAAGGTCAGTAGGTCAAGATGAAAAGAAAGTCGAATGGCTTGCAGGGGCTTTGAGGGTCCAGTTCAGTAAGATTTCTGTGAAGGATGGGTTGCCAGTGGTAGAAATGCTTACAACTCCTTCATTTGTTCATCAAACATTATTATGGGCCAGGCAGTCTGTTAGATGAAGATATAAACATGACTAGGGATATAAAGATGGTCCCTGCTCTTGGGGGGTTTATAATCATCTAAGAAAGGAAGGTGGTAGTGGGTAACTCTAGTGATTGATACACCCACAGCTTGAGGACTTCTTGGTTACAAGCTCCCAGGCCTCACTTTCAGATGCATTGGTATAGAATCCAAGTAAAACCATGATTACCTCTAGGTAATATTTTTCTAGGCTGTGCAAAAGACACTGGAGTCTAGGCATAGACTAGAATCTGTTTATCCCTCCCCTCAGTGAGGGGCCAAGTTAAACCAGGAATAACAACGGTTATTCATTAGGCAGAATTCATGTTTTGGCTGTTGGCAACTTGAGATGACAACTGGGTTATGTTCCAAGAACCAATCTGTAAATAATTCAGTAATATGAAAAGGGCTAATCAGCAGTATTCCTGCTATTTAGGTAAGTTAATGAGAAACCAAGACCACCTTAGGAGAAAAGATTTTTATTCTGCTTGAGAATGCTTTACTGTGTTCTTCAGTTGCCTTTCTGAATCATTTCCACTTGTATCAATTTTCTTTCCCAGATCAAGTGTGTCTTGTGTTGCTTAAGCATATTTTGTAGATGGATGACAAAGCAAACTGCATGTAATGGGAAGCACATGGTGACTTTCTTGGCGAGACCAAAAATCCTTAATGAATCCTGTTCATTCCTCTCTACATAGGTGCCACAGGTCCCAGGATTTTCCTGGATCAAACCTTGTATCTCTTCCCCAAGTATTGTGTATATTGGTCTAAGAGATGTGGACCCTCCTGAACAGTAAGTTGAGATATAGGATTATAAACTTTGGGCCCATCCTGGCCACTTATTTGATATGTTGTTCCTTGCCTTAACTTGTTGTAGACCACTGTAAGGACAAAACCCCATCTAAATGTGCATTTAACTTGCTATTTAAACGAACGATTCCTTCCTTTATATCTCATTACAGTTTTATTTTAAAGAATTACGATATCCAGTATTTTTCCATGAGAGACATAGATAGACTTGGTATCCAGAAGGTCATGGAACAGACATTCGATCTGCTGATTGGCAAGTAAGTAACTACAACAGATGTCTACTCTAGGTTCCCAGGGTAATACAGCAGCGCCCAGGGGGCAGCATACTTTAGCTTTTCTCTTGAGGATAGTAGCTTTTCTTTCAAATAAAAGCAAAACATGTACGTTTAAAAATTTCAAATAATTTAGAAAGGGAGAATATGAAACATAGGTCATATGCTTCCTCTGGGGTTGCGAGGGGGTTTCCTTGAAATCACTGCCCAGATTCTCTTTCTCATGGGTTTATCTTTAGCTCCATTTAAATGCTTATCTTTTGAGATGAGAAGCATTCATTGTTCTAATTATCCCATTTTTCTTAGCCTCGCTATTTCTTCATCTGAATGGAGTTTTTTGTTTTGTTTTAATCCTCATCTGAGGATATGCTCTTTCAATTTATTTTAGAGAGAGGAAGGGACAAGGGAAAGGAAGAGAGAGAAACAGAAACAGAAACATTGATGTGAGAAACGTCAATCAGTTGCCTCCTGTACATACCCCAACTGGTGATCAAACCCAAAACCTGGGTATGTACCCTGACTGGGAATCAAACCTGTGACCTTTCAGTGTACAGGATGATGCTCCAACCAAGCCACACTGGCCAGGGCCAACTGAAAGAAGTTTTATAATAAGCAAAACTTGGTAGTGAATAAAGATGGCAGGTGAATGCTAACCCAAATGCTAGTTTTAAGAGCATTTTCTCAGTGCTGAGTCTTTATAACTGCCATCTACTAAGAAATTTAGTTGTTTAGCATATAGGTGTTATATGTTAGTTTCAGTCATTGGACACCTGGGATAAATTAAAGTTAGAATTGGGAGATGATAAGATTGCAGATCTAGCCCTGGCCATTGTGGCTCAGTTGGTTGAGCATTGTCCCATGTGCCAAGAGGTCACCAATTCGACTCCCAGTCAGGACACATGCCCAGGTTGTGGGCTTGAACCCCAGTAGGGGGAGCGCGAGGGGCAGCTGACTGGTGATTCTCTTTCTCTCCCTTACCCTATCCTTCCTCTCTCTAAAATTAATAAAAACGTATTTTAAAAAAAGATTTCAAATCTAAAGTCAGTTAAGTTCAGCTGCTGTTACACTCTGAGAGAATAAAAGCAAATGTAATACAAATGAAATTAGAATCTATCAGGGCCCAAGGTCATATTGAAAGTGAAGAATTCCCTCTACTGACAATTGTTAATTTAAGAGGCTTTAATTTAATGCTCAGGGTAAGTCAGAAATATAAACTGGATTTAGTCTGAGGCACACAGAACATGGAAAAATTATGAAATGGAGTATAAACACTAATAGGCAAATACTCTAGTAACTTCTAAAATAGAAAACCTGGAAATCTGATGCATTAACAAAATACCAGGACTAACAGCAACAAAATCAGGAAGTTGCATCTGCAGGGAGCATGAATGTTCAGGCACAAATGACTATTCTCTTATCCTTCTCCTTTCAAGAAGGCAAAGGCCAATCCATCTGAGCTTTGATATTGATGCATTTGACCCTACACTGGCTCCAGCCACAGGAACACCTGTTGTAGGGGGACTGACCTATCGGGAAGGCATGTATATTACCGAGGAAATACACAACACAGGTAAGTAGTGATTAACCTGTTCACTACATAGGTAATTATGGTGAAGCCTCTTGTCTGCCAGGGGAATCTTTTCTATTATTCATGTCATTGTAGACATTGTTTTTGCCTAACCTGGTTATTGCTAAAAGTCATGTGGTTAGGCTAATAAGGGATAGTCATTTAGAGGCATGTTTGCATCTGGCTCATACCAAAATATGGTAATACTGAATAAAAAGTTGTCGTCTTAAACATTTATTAGGCACAAGAATAACCTGCCAAACTAATGCAGTTCTTTGCATCTGAACTGTCCAAAGGCAGATTAAGATTAAAACTCAACACCAGCTATAATTTTTACCTTAAATTAAGAAGTTGGTTCTCCTGGAGTTGGGAATGTGGAGTTAAAGCTTCTCTTGGAGATATTTCAAAGCTACATGTAGGGCAAGTCTTATACTGGAGCTTATTTAATAGGAGCTTTAATACAGGAATAGTGGAAAATGAATGGCTGACAGAAAGATTAATAAAATGAATGCTAGGTTATTGAGAGTGGCTACCAAGGAGTTGCTGTCCCAAAACTCATATTTGTCTACAAACAGTTTCTTTCTTTGAAAAATAAAATTTTGTTTTGTTAATCCTCACCTGAGAATATTTTTTTCCATTGCTTTTCAGAGTAGAAGGGAGGGAGGGAGAGGAAGAGAGAAAGAGAAACATTGATGTGAGACACACATCGATTAGTTGCCTCCTATGCGCATCCCAAAGGGGGGTTGAGGGAATCAAACCTGCAACCCAGGTACATGCCCTTGACTAGGAATTGAACCCGAGACCCTTTGGTGCGCAGGCTAATGCCCTAACCACAGAGCAACGTCAGTCAGGGTAGCTGTTTCCATTTGCCTGAAAGCTTCTTAGTTTTAAGGCTACTTTAAATGACCTTTAATTGCAAATTTTTTTAAAAAATATATTTTATTGACTTTTTACAGAGAAGAAGGGAGAGAGATAGAGAGTTAGAAACATCGATGAGAGAGAAACATCGATCAGCTGCCTCCTGCACATCTCCTACTGGGGATGTGCCCGCAACCCAGGTACATGCCCTTGACCGGAATTGAACCTGGGACCTTTCAGTCCGCAGGCCGACGCTCTATCCACTGAGCCAAACCGGTTTCGGCTAATTGCAAAATTTAAACTTCCGCAGGATACTTCAATATCATCTCATGAAATTAGGGTCTAAACAGCATAAAGACCCCAGACTGAAAGGTCCAGCCAGGGCTATAGGAAACCCTTGACCAGCTGGGATAGATGTGGCAATTGAGAAATGGTCTCCCTGGCTCTGGAGCCAACTAGACTCTTAGGCACTACAGAAAGGAAAATAATGCTTATCTATCAGATCCGACAGAAGCAAGGTAGTCTCATTCTCAGGCCCACAATCTTAGACGTTAATCGTCCTTGGGTTGGTGGCAAGTGAACCTGGGAGTTCAATCCTCCATTTTGGTTCCCAGTGACACCACCAGAGCCAGGGCTTAGTAACAGCTAGTACTTAGAAGGGGTGGTGGTCATACCTTGACCCTCTCTCTCCTGTTGCAGTGTTACTCTATTCTAAACGACTGTCTATCATCACACTGTCAATTAGACACATAGAAGAGTTTGCTTAAATAATTTACAGGGTGGCAATAATATAAAACCATGGGTAATATATATATATATATTTAAGAGCTCAAACCCTCTTGATTACTTCTGGGCTCTGCTGAAGGCCCAGCTTTAGTCGGTGGAATTCAGACACACAAATTATCAGAGATGCAGATGCATGTGCAGGAATTGGTAGAAGTGGTACCGAAGTTTTGCACAGTGCACTGAATTATGCATTATTAACAAGGGACGGCACACTGAACAGATGTCCTGGCAATGAGCATATCATCCTATATAATAAAAGTCTAATATGCTAAGTGTCCAGTTGTCCGGTCAGCTGTTCAACCAACCAAAGTGTAATATGTTAATGATATGCTAAGGCCGCTCAACTGCTTGCTATGATGTGCACTGACCATGAGTGGGCAGACGCTCTGACTGGTGGATCAGCTTGCTGCTGGAGTCTGGCTGATCCAGACTGAGCGATAAAGGGCCGAACACGCCCTGGAGCCCTCCCGCTGTCCCTCTCTGGCTGGCCAACCTCCCGCGTCCCTCCCTGGCCTCAATTGTGCACCAGTGGGGTCCCTCAGCCTGGCCTGTGCCCTCTCACAATCCAGGACCCCGTGGGGGATGTCAGAGAGCCGGTTTTGGCCCAATCCCGCAGGCCAGGCTGAGGGACCCCACTGGTACATGAATTCGTGCACCTGGCCTCTAGTGTACTATAATGTAATACCAATAAACCATTAGCAATATTCACTCATGTTTCCAGGCTTTATGGCCACTCTAAATATTCTCAGATACTTGTATTCTCGAATACTAGTTTGTTCAGATAAATCTTGAAAAGGTAGATTAACTTCACTCAGAATACCCAACTAAAAAGTTAACTACCCCAGAGAAGTGGGGTGAGGGAGTTGGGGGGGAAATAAATGTGGAGTCTGCCCTCAGAGCTCAGACCTGCAGAAGCGAGAATAAGATCTGCAGTAGTAACTATACTTCAGAGCACGTGGTGCCTTAAGTATGTGGATACAGCATCAGAGTCAAAAGTGGGAATAGAATTTTGGCTACATGCAGGCAGGCATCTGGAAAGTTCCTTAATATTGGAAATGGCACATATTTTCTCAACAAGTAGGTTGGGAACTCCTTGACCCACAGCCCCCCAAGCTCTTTATTCTCTTCACAAAGCCTGACATCTATGCCTTGTATGTCAGTTAAAGAGGGATGATTGCTTTTATTACCTTAAAGGTTTCTTTCAATTTTACTCTAATACAGCAGTGGTTGGGTGCTTTGTTGTTTTGTGTGTTTTTTGTTAATCCTCACTAGAGGATATTTTTCCCCCATTGATTTTAGAGAGAATGGGAAGGCAGAAGGGGGAGAGAGAAACTCGATGTGAGAGAGTCACATCAATTGGTTGCCTCCCCCACCAGCCAGGGTAGGGAACCTGCCACCCAGGTAGATGCTCTTGATCAGAATTGAACCTGTGACACTTTGGTTCACAGGCCGATCGATGCTCTAACCACCAAGCACGCTGGTCAGGGCTGGTATGTGCGTGTGTGTATGTGTGCGTGTTTTTATTGATTTGAGAAAGGAAGAAACCGATCAGCTGCCTCCTACATGCCCCCTATTGGGGATTGAGCCTGCAACGTGGGCACGTGCCCTGATGGGGAATTGAACTGGTGAACTCTTGGTGCATGGGATAATGCCCAACCACACTGGCCAGGGCAATATAACAGTGTTTTAAAAATAAATTCAGGCCCTGACCGGTTTGGCTCAGTGGATAGAGTGTCGGCCTGTGGACTCAAGGGTCCCGGGTTCAATTCTGGTCAAGGGCATGTACCTTGGTTGTGGGCACATCCCCAGTGGGGAGTGTGCAGGAGGCAGCTGATCAATGTTTCTCTCTCATCCATGTTTCTAACTCTCTATTCCTCTTTCTTCCTCTCTGTAAAAAAATCAATATATTTAAAAAATAAAATAAAATAAATTCAGGCCCAAAGAGAATGAGGTATAAGGGGCTTCCTGACAGTGGATATTATAGTAGAAAATGGTTGGTTTTTTACCTTGGTTTATTCTGTCCAGGTGGTATGACCCTCACTGAAAGCAGCAGCTAAGGGATTTTCTGAGGTTTTGTCAAACTTTGTTCTTTTAGGGTTGCTGTCAGCACTGGATCTTGTTGAAGTTAATCCTCAGTTGGCTGCTTCAGACGAAGAAGCCAAGGCTACCGCTGGCCTGGCAGTGGATGTGATTGCGTCAAGTTTTGGTCAGACAAGGGAAGGAGGGCACAATGTCTATGACCAACTTCCTACTCCCAGTTCACCACATGAATCAGAAAGTGAAGAACGTGTGAGAATTTAGGAAATACTGTATGCTGACACGTTCGTCACAATGGGCATTCCAGAATTGTGAGGTGTTTAAGGGGGCAGATACTACATGGTCATCTGGGTCAATACTGCCTTAATGAGAACATTTGCGTATTCTCACAATTGTAAAATTTCCTTTCCCTCTCCATTTTGGTGACCAATGATACTACTGTAAATGTATTTGTGGGTTTTTTGGGGTTTTTTTTGCAATTCACAGGGTATAAATATGTTGGAGTACCATGTAAATTTAAAGAAGTCATAAACAGCATTTATTACCTTGGTATATCACACTGGTCTTGTTGCTGTTTCTTCACATTAACTGGTTTTCCATCTTCCCTCCCTCTTCCCACAGTCTGGCTACACAGTGCATCCTTGAACCGTTAGCTCACAGCAGCAATACTTATTCCACATCTGTAACACTATTCATTCTCAGGGTCAAAGTTCTGGTCCACAAACCCTTCCGTACAGGAAGTTCAATGCTTGCGAAAGAATTTGTAATAAACCAGGCCTCCCAGGATGGCTAACTCCAGTAAGATGACAATGGAAAGTAGCAGCTTGTTGGTTGTCACTCTACAAACACAAACAAGTGAGCAGTCAGAAGTCTGTATAACCTTATTTCTTTCCATTCTTTTTTTTTAAATACATTTTTTATTTCAGAGAGGAAGGGATAGGGAGAGAGAAATAGAAACATCAATGACGAGAGAGAATCATTTATCAGCTGCCTCCTGCACGCCCCACACGGGGGATCTAAGCCCACAACCCAGGCATGTGCTCTGACCAGGAATTGAACCGTGACCTCCTGGTTCATAGATCAGTGCTCAACCACTGAGCCATGCCAGCTGGGCTCTTTCCATTCTCAATACATTAATGTTTGACTTGGGACCAAGGCTAGACACTGTGAGGTAGACTGAATTTTTGTTTGATCTCATAGCCACTTAGCAATAAGTATACACAGGCATACCACAAAAATATTGCGGGTTTGATTCCAAACCACTGCAATAAAGCGAATACAGTAACAAAGCAAGTCACATAAATTTTTTTTGTTTCCCGATGCATATAAGTTATGTTTACACTAGACTATAGGCTAATAAGTGTGCAATAGCATTATGTTTAAAAAAAAACACAACACATGCATACCTTAATTTAAAAATGAGCTTATTGGAAAATGGCACTGATAAATTGCTTGACACAAACCTTCAATTTGTAAAAAAACAAAACAAAAAACAACGCAGTATCTGCAAAGCGCAATAACTCAAGGTATGCCAGTATAAGGTTCTTTAGCTGGTTAAGTGACAACTCGAAAGCTTCTGTAGCTATCACAGAGAAAAAACACTATCTACCTCCCAGAAATGTTGAAAACTGGGACAATATATATCAAAGGTATAAATGGTTTTTTATTCTAAAATGTCTTCAAATAGTAGTTACTTCCTCACTTTATTTTTTTAAAACCTCACCTGAGGACATGTTTTTATTGACTTGAGAGAGGAAGGGGGAGAGAGAAACATCAATGTGAGAGGTTGCCTCCCATAACGCAACCCAACAGGGATGAAACCATGCAACCTTTTGGTGTACAGGATGATGCTCCAACCAACCGAGCCACTCGACCAGGGCTGCTACTTCACTTTAGAACTAGCTTTTCTAGGAGGGTCTAGTTAGGAAAATAGTATTAAATATAATATGAAAATAATACCTATTCTGAAATCCGGTTGAATCATATTACAAAATTAGCAGTAACACAGTATCATCTAATCATATAGAGCCGTATCAGTTACATACTACAGTTGTGAGCATATGTTAGAAAAGTATCTGTGGCAGACTCGCGAGGGCTGACGTGCAGCTCGGGGACAGGTGCTAAGTAACCAGAAGCTGGGTAGTACCTCTCTTACTTTCTCTTTCCCCCAGGATTTCTCTACAAAGGCAATATAGGAGCTTCAAAGAAAAATCTACTGTCTTTTGTTAATACAAAGAATCCAATCTCTGGTTCTCATGTTCACTCTAAACTGAAGGTTTCCCCCTATTCCATAAGGAATTTACAACTGTTTAGGAAAATCTCACTCTCCTGATAATTCCATGACTCAGTTGTGACTTTGATCCATGCATACTACCACTTACCCCAAATTCACTTTGTTGTCAGCACGTACATCAAGGATTTTTAAACAACTTTTTGCTAACAACACAGAATTCCCAGGTAAGGGATTGACTCTGACGAAGAGCAAGCAGAGCCAAAAGCGAGTATTAAGCAGTAGCAGTGAAAATAGTTTTTTAATCAAGTTTTTACGAATATGAAGCTGTATTACTCCCATGTGCTGCTTTCTCTAAGGAATGTAAGCTGGGAATAAAAGTAGTTTCAGTGGCCCAGCCAGTGTGGCTCAGTAGTTGAGTATCAACCTAGGAACCAGGAGGTCACAGTTTGATGCCTGGTTGCCGGCTACAGGGCATGCAGGAGGCAGCGGATCAATGACTCTCATCATTTATGTTTATCTCTCCCTTTCATATATATATATGCTTTCAGTGGACAAACTTTACACGGTTCCAAATCAGAGCAGCATATACTTTTAACAAAAGATTTTGTCTTGGGATATTTAAATACACAAGACAATATTCTTTATTTCTTCAGCTTTATTAGAATCTCACCTTTGCAAGTCACAGTTTAAAGCTTTTACACTCTTGGCCGAAACCGGTTTGGCTCAGTGGCTAGAGCGTCGGCCTGCGGACTGAAGGGTCCCAGGTTCGATTCTGGTCAAGGGCATGTACCTGGGTTGCGGGCGTATCCCCAGTAGGGGATGTGCAGGAGGCAGCTGATCGATGTTTCTCTCTCATCGATGTTTCTAACTCTCTATCTCTCTCCCTTCCTCTCTGTAAAAAATCAATAGAATGTATTTTAAAAAAAATAAATAAAGCTTTTACACTCTTGGTTGAAAGGCATGAGAGTTAAGAGAAATTAATTTTGTGACTATTTCTAAAACTTACTTTCTGGACATTGACCGGAGAATCTTTCGACTTTTGCTCAAGTTTTCATTTGTGTTTACCAGCTGAGAAGAGAAAATAGCAATTATTTTCCCCTTCTTTCAAAAGTATACACTCTAGAATTTGAACACTCCTAAACTGACAGTGGGCATTAAGAAGGATATGTTGAAATCAAACCAATTTAAAAGATGGCCTCTGAGTATAATTAGAAGAAACTGGAGAGGACAAGATACTTTAGTACTTGTCAAGTAGGTTTAGGAATTATATCCCAAGGCTGTGTGAGGGACTTCTGGGACAAGAGCTCATGCCTGGCTACTCAAAACAGAAAGGCTTCAAGTGTACACCTTGCCAGTAACTGAAGCAATTTAAGGTTTGAATTTCACCAGTCTAACTCCAGGAGAGCTTCTTGAGTTCCAGTTTGTTTTCATAGGCTGGTGGATTACCATTCTTGGGGTATGGTTATTTTTTCTTTATCCCTTTAAGAGATACTTACATTGAATTGTGAAAGGAATTAAGCCTTTTTTAAAAAAACAAAACAAAAAACAAAAACAAACCCTTTCCCTCTTGCTTGCCTGGTACTAATCTAACAGCTGGAGGATATTTCAACAGATGCCACCTGCCATCTGTCTCCAATCCCCAGTGGCCTTGGTAAGTTGATCTCTCGGGCCATTCCTTGGCTTTTGAATTCAGCCAATTCACCTGGTATGTACAAAAGTAAAAAATCAAAACAGTCTGTAAGCAAGCTACCTTTTCTAGAGTTTACCTTAAATTTAGTACTTTATTGTGAATTTTTACAGAGGGAAGGGCATCATTCCGACTCATTGTAAGAATGGAGAATTACAGCTATTAAGATATATGAGAAAATTATCTCAAACCCACACATTGAACCATATTTTCCCATTTAAGTCTTGCCCACAGTATCTGTTTTTTAGTCTGGATTTGCCTCATGCCATTAAGGGCACAGCATTCCATTGGCAAGTCATACTATTTTCAGAATTTCCATGCAGATGTATGGAAAGGAATGTTAGTTTTCAGAGTCTTTTAGAGTGATAGATTATAGGCCCCAATACAGCCATCATTGGCCTATTTCCATTTGCTTCCCACAAGTATACAGCTTACCTCAGGTAACAGTACAGACTTACAGTCCAGGATTGAACCTCTATAAATTGTCAGTGGTACTATTTTATGACATGTGGAAAATAGCCTTGGTTCTAAATGACAGGAAAGCTAGGATCTTGTGAGATGATACTTTCATAAGAATAGCAGAATATCCCACTAGATGTAAGAGAAATCAAAACCTCAGAGTGGTAATACAGGAATAAAAGGATGGAGTGGCTGTAATCTTATGTTTATTTGACAATCTTCAATAAATGCAGAAATCCAAGTTTCTTTTTTCCCCTCCAATGATCTCTAAATCTTAGAGTTAAAATTACTTCCAAGGGAGATCTCTCAGCCATGCAAACTAGAAACTGAGAAAAGCATAAGGCCCTAAAAGGCCATTTACTCTGAATTCAGAATTGCTGAAGCTCTGGGGAGGAGCATGCCATCAGGGTTTAATGGGCCCACCTACTTTACTCACTCTTGCCCCTTTCCTCATTTGCCCACACTTACTCTATTTTTGGTGCGTTCCAACTGGTCACGTTGCTCCCCCAGCTCTTCTATAATTTCCGAGCCAATCTGGTCAGTTTCTGTGGCAATCCGATGAGAACGCTCAATACTCTGGGTGGCCCGGTTCAGGCTGTCAGTGCCTTGCAAAAGCAATACCCTCTGAGACTGTAGCTGATTCTGACAGGATTATGAAAGAGAAATGTTAAAGTTCTTCCACTATAAAGTAATTGCCAACACAATCCTTATGACCACTCTTATGTAAGAAGGGATATAGTATGCAATAATTTTCATTATTTTTTAAAATAAATTTTTATTGATTTTAGAGAGAGAGGAAGGGAAAAACCGATGAGAGAAAAACAGCAATTGGCTCTCTCCTGCATGCCCTCTCCTGGGCTGAAACCTGGGCATGTGCCCTGACCAGGAATCGAACCAGTGACCTCTTGGTGTAGAGGACACTCAACCAACCGAGTCACACTGGCCAGGACTAATTTTCATTACTATTATTTGTTAAATATATTTTTACTGTTTGGCTGCCTCCATGCCACCTACTGGGGATTGAGCCCAAAACCTGGGCATGTGCCCTGACTAGGAATCAAACAGTGACTTCCTGGTTCATAGGTTGACACTCAACCCTTGAGCCATGCTGGCTAGGCTAATTTTCTTTAAGACATACAAGGATGGTAATGAACTCTAAGATCCCATTCAAGGTCAGACTAAAGCAGAACTTGGAATCCAATCAGGATCACAATACCTCTCACTGCACTTCTTGTTACACTTAAGTGAGACAAGGTAAAGAGGATTAAAAACATCAGAGCATGTTCCCTTGTTTGTAATGAATTTGAACTGGTTCATGTGCTCCTGAACTAGCAACTTCTGAGAAGCAGTGGCCCAGATTTGGGGTGCAGGAGCTACCTGAAAATGATAGCTTATAACTGATGGGCAGCAACCAAGCCAACTAAACTCTACAGCCCTAGAACATATTAATTCACCGAAGATTCCTACCTGATTGATACTGAGGATTAAGGGACCATGCATAAGCTAACCATTTTCAGTTCATATAGAAATCAATTAGAAGTCTGGGTGGGACACTGCCACATTCTGGAAGAAAAAACTTAAGTGGCCACACTCTTGGTAAGCCTCCACAGAATTTCACTTCAAGACAAACAGAAAACAAAAACTCTGAAAACACTTAAGTGGCCACACTGGTGATTGGCTCTCAGGGAAGAAGGTATTTAGGGCCGAGTAAGATGGTCTAGCTGCCCTAATTTCCCAAGTGCCCTAATTTTCTAAATCCCCACCAAAGTTTTACTCCACCTATAATCCTAAGCACAGAAGACATGAGGAAAGAAGTAGCCTTTGTCAGGCCAGAATTAACCACTGACAGAAATGGGTGTAGCTCTAGTTCCTAGCTATGGCCAGGTAGCTCAGTTGGTTAGAGCATCGTCCCAATACGCCAAGGTTTTGGGTTTAATCCTGGTCAGGGCACATACAGGGTCAACCAATGAATGCATAAATAAGTGGAACAATGGATAGATCTCTCTCAAAACTATAAATACAATATTAATTTATTAAACATATTAAAATTAAAAATATTATTTTAAAGTAAACATTTTTAAAAGCATACATGTACACACACACACACACATACATACACACACACACATTAAAAAAGGGGCCAGTTCACAGGGCATATTACTGAGCACTAGACACCACCATCAAGAAGTCAAAAATGGGCCCTGGTTGGTGTGGCTCGGTTGGAGCATTGTCCCGTAAACCAAAAGGTCATGGGTTCAATTCCCAGTCAGGGCACATACCTAGCTTGCAGATTCAATCCACAGGAGGCAATCAGTTGATGTTTCTCTCTCACATCGATGTCCTTCCTCCCACCCTCTCTAATCTATAAACATTAAAAAAAAAAAAAAAAGGCAGCCAAAAACAGGTTCCCAGATCAGAAGTAACAAGAATTCCTCATACATGTTATATGGACCAGTGGATGAGGAAACTACTGAATGAGGTTGAACTAAACCCCACCTACTTTAGCTTAAACGAAACAGGAATAACACTTTTTAAAAATAAAAGATAGGGGTTTTCAACTGATTAGGTTGAGAAAGAACAGGAAAAGATAGTAAGATTACATAAATCAATCTCAGATTTGGAATAATAATTCTACTCAAAGTGGTATATATCTAAATTGTGTTTCTAATTTCTGAAACTGATCATTTTAAAGCAAAATTATTCTCTAGACTGATCTCCCCCTTTTTTGTTTTGGGTGTGTGTGTGTGTGTGTGTGTGTGTGTGTATAATAAATGACCAAAGTCACTTTCACCTCTCATCTCTAACACAGTGGTTCTCAACCTTGGCTGCACATTAGAATCACCTGGGAATCTTTTTAAAATCCTGATTTCTGGGCCTCATCCTCCGAGGAGTTTAAAAAGATTCCCAGGTGATTCTAATGTGCAGCCAAGGTTGAGAACCACTGCTCTAACAAGCTCCACCTGCCTTGTCTGCCTTTTCCCAGTCCCTCCCTTCACAAGTGAACTTTGAAATTTTACACCATTCTCAAATACTCTAGTTTTGACATCGGCAATGTCAGGCTAGCAGCATCTGAACATCTCTTCAACTATAATAAGGATGCATCATGAAATGGGATTTGTTTAAAATGGTATTATCAGCTTTTCTACATATGTGCAATCTGCACTTCCATTTCTTTCCTAGGCTACTTGCCAGGCCATTTCAACTTTGCACTATGGAATACAACCCCAAAAGCAACCCATTAAGTTTAAGCTTTGTGAAGTTTTATTCCTTTAACTCTCTAGCTTCTCTAGAGTTTCAGAATATAGATTTTTCTACCCAGTCAGTCTAACTTTATAAATCAGAATACTGAGGCAAGAGGCAATCTGGCTCACTTTCTATTACAAGACAGCAAGGTATTAGCCCCTTCTTAAGCATCCTGCCTTCTCTACTGTATCTGGGCTACTGGGTCATCATATAAATGTAAAAGAAAGCTTGTGTTAATTTTGTAACAATACTATGATAAATTAAAAATCTAACTGAATTTTTGGCATATGTGAGAAAGAAACTGGATCAATGGGTCAGAATACAGAGTTCAGATATAATAAGATTAGATAACACTTGCCTACCACCACTACATACCAAGCACTGTTTTACATATAAAGGATACAAAGAAAAGTAAATAAGTATGTGGTTTGGAAAGATATGCATTAAATACAGTAGGGTAAATACCCAGGAAAAGGGGAGCTGGATGCAGGAAAGAGGACGGTGGGGGAACAAATGTCGTGTAGTATACACTGTAACATGAACTGCACTCCACAATATGGTTAATTCTTGTACACAGGCCCAAAGGGGGAAAAAACAGCTGAAGCTTACCAAATGCTCATTCTCTACAGTGTATGTGCCATATTTCATGTCTCCTCGGCCCCCGGGTGTGGCTGTCAAAGGTGTGCTTCTCACTTCCCTGTGGAGTTTGGCAAGGTCCTTCCGGTAGTTTCGAAGCTTAGACATCATAGGGTTACGAAAAGACAGGGGTGCATAACGTAGTTCCTCTTCCATCTCTGCCAGCTAGGAAGGCAGAAAATAGTGAGTGGACAGCCTGGTTCTTTTCTGTTTCATCTTGACATTCCCTAGTTTGGACTAATCCAACTCCAGACAACCCAAAATAATCACTCAGTGATATGCTCCACAGGGGCAGGGACCACATGACACACTCACTCCGCTGCTCCGATGTCTACCCAGTGCCTACCAAGCACAGGACAGGTTTTCAAAAAGTATGTGATGAATGAGTGAAAAAATGAACAAGTACCTATAGCTTATTAAACATTTTTATATGCATTCATTTAATCCTCACAGCAAATCAACAAGGCAGGAAATATTATTTCTATTTCATATATAAGACTTGAAAAAACTGCCCTGGCCAATTTGCTCTGTGGTTAGAGCATCAGCCTGCAGACTGAAGGGTTGAGAGTTCGATTCCCAGTCAAGGGCGTCCACGTACCTCGGTTGCATGTTCAATCCCCTGCCCTGGTTGGGGCACATGCAGGAGGCAACCAATCAATGTCTCTCTCATGTTGATGTCTTTCTCTCTTTCTCCCCCTCCACCCTCCCTTCCATGCTCTCTAAAAATCAATGGAAAAAATATCCTCGGGTGAGAAAAGAAAAAAAGGACCTGGAAAAACCTCAAGATTACACAAAAAGAGAAGTCAGAATTCAAAATCTTCAAGTTCTCTTTTTAGAATAATGAGTTCTTAGCCTGTTTTGGTTCAGGTGCCATCATGAAGCACTTTGAGGTCTACTGTACAAAAATGATACGGATCTGGCATCAAGGTTCTTCCCTTCCTCCTCCTCTTTCTGAAAATCAATGGTCTCCATGTCAGAGATTTCCATCTGTTTGGGATAAGTAAAATATAAAGCCTGAATATGTTCTCAAGAGGACATAAATTATTTTCATCTACCTAGGATGGGTTACTTTTGCTAAGTTCAAAGAAAGAAAGCACCAAACAAATAAATCGGTGTAAGCTAAAAGATTTTTTAAATGCTACCAAGATGTTAACCAAAACAGAAGACTGGCTCTGTAACAGGTGCCATGAATATGCCCATCTATACTCAGGTATTAAGAAAAGTTTCTAGCTCAGCCAGCGTGGCTCAGTGGTTGAACGTTGACCTATGAACAGGGAGGTCATGGTTCGATTCCCGGTCAGGGTATATGCCTGGGTTGTGGGCTCAATCCCCAGTGTGGGGTGTGCAGGAGGCAGCCGATTAATGATTATCTTCATTGATGTTTCTTTTTCTCTTTCCGTCTCCCTTCCTCTCTGAAATCAGTAAAAATATGTTTGGAAAAGAAAAGTTTCTAGTAGTCCCATTATGAAGGAGATAGGTTCCACAGTCTGATCCTTCTTAAAATAGATGTAAAACAGAGAAAAGGATGCAGATAAACTTAACTTCTCAGAACTTCCCTGGAATAGGGAAGTTGTTCTTCAAGCAAGAAGGAAGTTCTCTGGTTTAAAAGCTTCTGACAGCTTTGGGTTATGATTGAGAACTCATCCCACCCTTGCATGTCTTACCCAAGATGCCAAATCCAGTCACAATGTTATCTTTTAAAACAGAAGGGAAAGTGACTTAGAACCACCTGTGAGCTACATTTTGTGACAGTAAGTTTAACAAAGAAAATGAATGATCCTGGTGGACATCTTTTTTTTTAATGTATTATCAAAGCCTCACTTTGGGACAGTCTTCTAGCTTTACCAATTTGTGTTTGTTAACACCTACCCCCAACACCCATCCCCATCAATTGGTCTCATTTAGTAAAAAACTAGGGGCCCGGTGCACGAAATTCGTGCACTGGGTGTGTGTGTGGGGGGGGGGGAGTGTCCCTCAGCCCAGCCTGCCCCCTCTCACATACTGGGAGCCCTCAGGCGTTGACCCCCATCACCCTCCGATCGCCTGATCGGCCCCTTGCCCAGGCCTGACGCCTCTGCCAGAGGTGTCAGGCTTGGACAGGGGACCCCCATCTCCCCCCAATCACTGGCTCTGGCCCCCGCCCAGGCCTGAGGCCTCTGGCCCAGGAATCATGCCTGGGCAGGGGACCCCCATCTCCCTCTGATCGCTTGCTCCACCCCCCGCCCAAGCCTGATGCCTCTGACCCAGGCTTCAGGCCTGGGCAAGGGGACCATCATATCCCCCCAATCCCCGGCTCTGCCCCCCACCCAGGCCTGATGCCTCGGCCAGAGGAGTTGACCCTCATCACCCTCCGATCACCAATCACCGGATCGGCCCCTTGACCAGGCCTGAGGCCTCCGGCAGAGGTGTCAGGCCTGGGCAGGGGGCCCCCCAGCTCCCCGCGGTTGCAGGCTCCGCCCCTGCCCAGGCCTAACGCCTCTGGCCTAGGCGTCCGGCCCGGGCAGCGGGGACCTGCAGTGGCAGCGGGGGGCGCCACGATCGTGGGCTTCGCTTTAGGCCCAGGCAAGGGACCCCTAGCTCCTGGGACTGCCAGCTTCGACCGTGCCCAGCTCCCATTGCTGGCTCCACCCCTACTTCCTGCTATCACTGGCCAGGGCGGCAAAGGCGCCTGATTCTCCGATCATGGGGCCGCCTTTGCCCTGCCCCCCAGCTCTTAGGTCCCCCCTGGGTTTCCGATCACTGTCAGTGGCAGGGGGCTTCTTCCTGCTTTCCCTTTCGCCTCCCTGCATTGTGCCTACATATGCAAATTAGCCGCCATCTTGTTGGCAGTTAACTGCCAATCTTAGTTGGCAGTTAATTTGCATATAGCCCTGATTAGCCAATGAAAACAGTATCGCCGTACGCCAATTATCATTTTTCTCTTTTATTAGTGTAGATAATCAAAATCAGGATCAATAAGCAGGAACAATTAATCGGTGATCAGGTCATAAGCATTCGTTTTGAAAAAGATGAACACCAGATAAAAGAAACAAGACCTGTTCTCTGTTCTCACCGTTTCATTTGCTTCTTGCTGCTTTTCATCAAAATCTCTGATCAATTTCTTCTTCTCTTCTGGAAAAGATAAGACCAGTTTCAAACGCTCAGTCCTGCTTCCATACATTTGTAGATCCCATTCCCTCTGAGTAGAATAAACTCCCCATTCCTTCCTTGTTGGGGGTAATAGTTCTTAATCACTTCTAAAAGGCATTTAGAAAAGTATGGGAACTTGTTATGACAATGACTAGGGGGAAGGGAAAGGGAGAGTATCAGTGCTGGCATTTAGTTAGTGCCTAGGGAACAAGAATATCCGTGCTTGGGACAGTCCTGCATAGCAATGACCTGGCCCCAAAGGCTAATAGTGTCCCTATTAAGAAGCATTATAGGTCTAAGTTAATCACTGTTACCCCATCTCCCCCAATCCTGAGAGAGAGACCAGACACACTATCATCAATGAGAATGCTTAACCATACTGGTTCTGAAATCCGGGTTCCCACCTTCACGCACACCCTAAAGCACTTCTCTATTTAACCCTCATCCACTCCTTTTCTGCAAAACAAGTTAAAAGTCCACCTATTCTGCTCACTGGGGAAGCTGCACGCTGTAGCACTTGTTTCTCTGCCATACCCACTGGTGGGGGCATGGAACTGACTCAGTGAGAAAGCCACCCCTTCTGTTTCTCTTTCAATCCTTCATATCATGTCTTTTGGTGCTAGTATGTCTTTAATTAGAGGCTTCAACTTCAGAGCAATTGACATCAAACTAAAACAGCATTGTTTTGCCTTCTTGTATTTTTCTGACCATTTAGATAGGTTCTACAGATTTCCCATTTAAAATAGTGATATAAAATTCCATTTTAAATAACTTCATGTATTAAAAAATGTATTTTACATGAAATAAGTTGATATAAAGAAAGCAATTATGCCCTGACTGGTTTGGCTCAGTGGATAGAGCATCGGCCTACGGACTCAAGGGTCCCAGGTTCGATTCTGGCCAAGGGCATGTACCTTGGTTGCGGGCACATCCCCAGTAGGGGGTGTGCAGGAGGCAGCTGATCGATGTTTCTCTCTCATCGATGTTTCTAACTCTCTATCCTTCTCCCTTCCTCTCTGTAAAAAATCAATAAAATATATTAAAAAAGAAAGAAAGCAATTAAGTAATAGTAAAATTGGTACTTGGACATGGCAGAAAGGATGAAGGGAGTGCTGGCATGCTGTCACCTGGTAAACACAACAGGAGAACTGCAATAAAACGAGGTATGCCTGTGTTGCTCTTAACAGGGTCTCTTCAGCCTATCCTAGCCTATCTATTAAAAGGCTAATATGCAAATCGACCTAACGGCAGAAAGACTGAGCTGTGACGCTATGACACGCACTGACCACCAGGGGGCAAATGCTCAACACAGGAGCTGCCCTCTGGTGGTCAGTGGGCTCCCACAGGGGGAGCAGCTCAGCCAGAAGCCGGGCTCACAGCTGGCAAGTGCAGGGGCAGTGGCAGGAGCCTGCCTTCGCAGCAAAGCTATGGATGTCCCACTGTCCACAAGGAGCCCCAGATTGCAAGAGGGAGCAGGCCCAGCTGAGGGACCTCTCCCCGCCCCCCTGCCCCACAGTGCACAAATCTTGTGCACCAGGCCTCTAGTATTTACATATTATCAGCAGCCCACTAAAACAGGGATTGTAAATCTTTTCACTGCAATTTGAATTATTAACAGCATCTGTAGCAGAACTGGGCACCCAATAACCGCTCCCAATAAATACAAGTTAAACAAATGTATGAATTTCACTCTCATCATTCAATTCATATGACTTTGGATAACTCACATAGCTAACACAAACTCTGAGCCCTGAACTTATCCACCAGACAAAGAACTATGCTTCCTAAGTATTTAACAGAACAACTCTAGCGCCTCCAGGCAAGCTTGCAGCAACCTGAATTTTGAAATAATGGGGCAGGACACAGTCTAGCAGAAAGTTCCTAAGAGGACCACACACCTACATGCCACAATCCTGATTTTAAAGACCAACCCCCAAAACTATGATTCCTTTGGGGGTTCTCAACCCTTTTGGTGCTACGGATCCTTTGCCAGTCTGCTGAAAACTGTGGACCTCTTTTGAGAATAACCACTTAAATATATAAAACAAAATACAGAAGCCAATCAATTCTACCGAAATACAGAACCTAATCTTTGAAGTCTCCTATACTTTTCTTGCCGCAGTGAAAGTGAGATGAGAAAAATTTGGAGGATGAAGAATCCCAAGGAAACGACACTCCGAGGTCCACCACTGAGCCCCCTACTTGGACGGGGAGGTCCTGGGCGCCAGTCCTGGGCGCGCCCCGCCAGCTGCCAGCTCTAGAGGGGGCGTTGGGAGACCAGGAGGGCAGCCAGGGCTCGGGTCTGGGAAGAGGGTGGGGGCTTCTCCTCCCAGTGCAGCGGGCCGAGTTCCCAGGGCCCAGCCTCACCTGTCCGTCCCGCTCCCCCCCCCCCCCGTCCCCGCCCCGCCCCGCTCACCTGCCCCCAACCCCGTCCCTGCCCCGCCCCACTCACCTGTCGCCCCCCCACCCCGTCCCCGCCCCGCCCCGCTCACCTGCCCCCCCCCCGTCCCTGCCCCGCCCCACTCACCTGTCCCCACCCCGTCCCCGCCCCGCCCCGCTCACCTGTCCCCCCGGCCCCCCCCCCGCCTCATCTGTCCCCCGGCCCGCCCCGCTCACCTGTCCCCCAGTCCCCGCCCCTCCCCCCGCCTCACCTGTCCCCCCGGCCCGCCCCGCTCACCTGTCCCTCCGGCCCCCCCCGCCTCATCTGTCCCCCCCAGTCCCCGGCCCACCCCCCTCACCTGTCCCCCAGTCCCCGGCCCCCCGCCCCCCGCCTCACCTGTGCCCCCGGTCCCCAGGAGCCGCTCCGGCACCCCCCGGAGGTCTTCATGGAGGCCGCGGAAGATCTCGTGCAGCTTCTCGAAATGCTCCGAGGAGGCGGCGGAGGTGGCCATGGCGCAGGCCGCGCTCGAGCAGCGGCCGCCGAGATTCGGGACCCGGGCCTGCTGCACCCACGGGAGTCAGCCACCCAGCCCCGCAGACATCACGGCGACCACCACCACGGCCGCCCAGCAAGAGGCGCTTCCGGGGCCGCGGCGGGGGCCTCCCGGACCGGAACGCCCAACCTCTTCACGCCATCACTGCGGGGGCGCCGGGCGCGAAAGCCTGACGGAAAGGCGGGCGGGCTGCGCTGCCCGGAGGCTCCTGTGAAGCCGGCGGCGCGCCCGGGCTGGCGGGAGTCTCACACCTCCGGAAACACCCAGTGCGGGCTCGGGGAACGCGCCACAGCTAGGGGACTGTGCGGGCCGCGGATCGGGCAGCGCGTCCGCCCCGCTCAGGGTCCCGCCTCCGCCCCGCTCAGGCCCCGCCTCCGGGCGAAGGGCGGACGCCGCGGTGCATGCCGGGGGCTGTAGTTCGGCGGGGAGGGCGGGCCTACCCGGAGGTCACGAGTTGAGGGGCGCGGTGGACCCCAGCGCCGCGGCTGCCGAGCGCTGACGCTGAGCGTATTGGTTGGGTGTCGGCGTGCGACTGGACATTACCTGTCCTCGCACTTTTCGGCCCCCTGACTAACTTAGTTCGCGTCCTGACCGAATGGTCGTTTTCAGCCCTTGAAAGGTACTCGGGCCAGGTTCCGGCCTGCCCTCCAGGGGGGGACACCTGCTTTCAGAAGTGGTCACCGGGCGTTGTGACCCCCGAAACATGAACCCGGCGATGTTTAATGTCAGCAGTCACTGTGCAGGGGTCGGGCCATGCGCTGGCGATGAAAAGAGTCACTCTGCGCTTGGCGATGTATAACGGGGTGAGCCGGGGCGACCCGCCTCCAGTCTCGTTCCCGTGAGTGTAAGGTGTTCCAGTCCTTCCGGTTTTCGTGGTTCGGCGGAAGGGAATTCCTATTTTCACCGATTTCATGGTTTGCCTATGGAGCCCGTTATGAAATGTTTGTTTGGCAGTCCAGTATTTAAAACTGCCCACACACATTAAAAGATACCTGTCTGTTCAGGAGGACGATTTGGTGATTTTAATCTCCTGGGCCCTTATTTTTATTAGACTGAGTTCATTTACCATTGATTCAAGAAACTTGTTGACCTCCTAAAATTAAGCACATAGAGCAAAGCCTGAGATTGTCCGGCAGTGTACTGTAAAATCCCAGTTATCGAAGGGGCGGGCACAAAAGGAGAGCTAACCTGGGGTGGAAAAAGTAATCTTTGAACAGCATCACCAAAGGAAAGTAGAAAATGGGTGAAGGAATGGTCAAATTATCACACAACTGAAGTTAATGGCATTTCAATTGAGACTGTAGTGTAGAAAGACTGGGACAGATTATTATTAGAATGAGAAATGATTGCATACCCGTAATAATGAAGTGTTTCTTCTTTCAACTATAATTAAACGTCAATTGTTTTCTTCTGTTGACTCTGTTTAAACTTTCTTTTAATTCTTATAGTTTTTATTCTGGTAAATTAAAACACAATAAATAATCAAAAATTTTTATTTGTCATTGACAGATAAATATAAATTAAGTAAAATATTAATTCAGTTATTCCACTGCACTATTACAAAAAGTTTTCCATAAAGTGGCTACTTCTAAATATAGTCAAAACAAGTTCAACAAAAGATTATTAATTTACAAATATGAGAAGACTTGGTCCTATAACTCTTTTCCCCACCAAAGTATATATATAATTGTTGGTCCAAGAAAATCTCAAACTCTTACTAGAATAACATACTGTAAACAAGTGATGAAAACAGTAGCAATTCTTCAGATTTCCTTTGGCAACATTACTTTTTAAAAAATATATATGTTTTTATTGATTTCAGAGAGGGAAAGATAGAAATATCAGCGATGAGAGAGAATCATTGATCGGCTGCCTCCTGCACACCCGCCACCGGGGATCGATCTGGCAACCCGGGCATGTGTCCTTGACAGAAATTGAACCCGGGACCCTTCAGTCTGCAGGCTGACGCTCTATCTACTGAGCCAAACCAGCTAGGGCTGGCAACATTACTTTTGATAAAAAGTTCTCCAAGTAAGCCCTGGCAAGTGTGGCTCAGTTGGTTGAGCATCATCCCGTGCACTGAGAGGAAGGTAACCGATCAATGTTTCTCTCTCACATTGATGTCTCTACCTCTCTCTCTAAAAAAATCAAAAACACATTTTAAAAAGTTCTCCAAATACAATGTAGCTGTTTTTTGTTTTGTTTTTAGCAAATAGCCATTGTATGCTTGTCAAGATACATAAGGAGATAACCCTAAAAAATTATTAAATTGACTACCAGTATCAGTCCTTAAGATAATTTTGCTAAATAAGGAATTGGGGTTTTTTTTGTTTTTTTTTTCTGCCACATTGGTTGACTGGTGTTTAAGATAGTGCTCTATCAGCCTTGCTAACTCGGGTGCTCACCCTTAATTCTATAGCTGGATATTACCATCTTCAGCTTAAAAAAAAATCCTTTAGTCCCTTCATTACCTTCCAGGCCTATTATCTTTGAATTCCTGCTACCCATGTGCTTCTTGGTGGGTAGCTATCAACATAAACAGAATCTGCTTCCCCTTGCAGCTCTAGCCATTTGTATCAAAGACTGGATGGCACTGGCTTGCTCCATCTCTGATCATTTACCTGCATCAGGGTCCAGTTTAATACTGTTCCTTTGTGGCTACTTCAAATTTTGAGACAATACTCCCAACTGCAAAAGTACATAGGAACACATATATTCAATAACAATCACCAAAGAGAAACTACAGCACAAAAAGGAGGCCTCCATGGGTCTGGGGTCAGTAACTGAGGTCAGGAGGCCTGCCTACCTTCTCAAACGGATCCTTTCATTACCTCCTTGCTGGTCAGAGAAATAGCAGGGAAATGAGAGTTTAAACTTCATTTTTATTTCTGCCTTCCCCCATGTTTCTGCCATCCTCCCAAACCCCCAAACTTCTTAGAAAAGGAAGCTTTTCCATGGTCTAGGCCTGGGAACGTGTCTGAGCAGTGGCTTCAGGTTGTCAGAGAGCCATCCCACAATCCAGATTCAGTTACGTTTCCTGGAAGAATCCAGATGTTGGCCCTACGACGGTTTTCTTAAGAGGTGAGGGACAAGCCCTGCTCTTGAGCCAAGCGAGCCAGCGTCACTCCCGGATCCAGCTCAGGCTGTAGCGTGGCCCTCTCCAAGTGAAGGTTGTTTGGTTGGGAGACAGTACACCGTGAACAGAGAGGGTAGACACGAGTCCAAACTGCCACAGATCAACCCTGCCAGAGCTTAGCTTCTCCTAGGCGGTGGGTCTCAGAGGGAGCAGATGAGCTGGCGGTCCCGAGGGGGTACTTGTTCTGTGACATCTCTAGTAACTGGCAAGGAGGGGAGCAAAGTCGATCTGGACAGATGCAAGGCGTGGCAATGCCGGGCAGTGCGCACGGGCTTCTCTCAGAGAGCTGCCAAGGCTGGAGGTTTGCTCCCTTTGTGCTCAAGGTCTGGCCACCCTGAAGGAGAGTCATTTTGGCAGGGAGCACTGAGTAGTCTGCTGCACACTTCTCCTGGGTCCAACGGCCACCACCTGTCAATCCAGAGGGATGCCCAGCAGGTCACAGCTGACGTCCCATAGCCGCCTTGCTATTGTCATATTCCGAGCCTGGGCAGAGACCCACGTCACCCGGCAGTCACTGGAAGGGAAAGAGAGGGGTTGAGAATGGAGTCCGTTCTCTGCCTGGGATGAGGAATACGACAGAAAAATAACCCAGGGGTGGCATGTCCTCTAGGCACTTCACAGATCCAGTGTTTGTCCTAGCTCTTCATCCTCCAATCTTACCCCAGAGAAGATGTAATTACCATTTTATTTTATTTTTTTTAAACTGCCATTCTCTGGAGTATTATCTCAATCCATTGAGATTTCCTTAATTGATTTCAGAGGGGAAGGGAGAGGGAGAGAGAGATAGAAACATTGATGAGAATCATTGATCAGCTGCCTCCTGCACGCCTTGAGCCCACAACCCGGACAAGTGCCCTGATCGAGAATTAAACCGAATTGAACTGTGACCTCCTGGTTCATAGGTCTACACTCAACCACTAAGCCACGTCAGCTGGGCTGTAATTACCATTTTAGATCACACTAGACCACCTCTGATCAGAATGCTTTGTTTGATATAAATGCGTATCATTTAGTCTTAACATTCTCCTTTGTATGTATATATTTAATTGTATTATCAGTGCCTGCTTGATACCTATGTCCATTTTGTTCAAATAAATCTCTGAGGTCCATTCTATAGGACCTGTACAGTGTCATGGACCTGAGATCCTGCTATTTACATTGGTCACAGATGCTTAGAATGGTAAATAAAACAACACAAAAACACTTATTTCCGGTCCACCTGTTTTTAAACTAAAAACAAAAACATACAAACAAAAAAACAAGTAAAGTCAGCTTCATAAATAATGAAAGAAGGAAAAGATGATAGCAGAAAAGAAATGGTAACAAGGTACCCAGTGTTTCATATACCTTTTCTTCATCGCTGTAATTCTAATTATTTTAAGTCTCCATTAAACGCAACGTGGATATCTCAACTTTGCACCACCCAGAAATTTTTTTCAAGGATAATACTTTTACTCAGTTTTGTATTTTCTGCATCTCGTACACAGTAGGTATTCAATGGAGGTTTTTATTTTTTTTTTTAAATGATTGAGTAAACAGATCACAATCTTTGAAATAATATAAAAAGCAAATTTTAAAACTTTTCTCAAGAAAACTGCTTCCTGGACATACTAAGCAAATTCCAAAGGTGAAAAGCTGAGTTGATAAGTCTGAAGTAATGACATGAAGCAAACTCCTGACCCTGTGTCCACTGAGGCCGTGCTGCTCCAAGTGTGGGCTGGGGACCAGCAGCCGGAGCGTCGCCTGGAAACCTGTGAGGCATGCCAGGCCTCCTCAATCAGAATCTCTGGGGAGAGCCCAGACTCTGTTCTTAGCCAGCTCTCCAGATGGTTCTTAAATGCACGAGCGTTTGAGAAAAATGACTTAAATGAGTCTGCATTTAAAAACAAGCCTTACAAATAAAGCACTTCGGTTTAAGGGACCTCGCCGGCACGGCCTGCCATTTCCGAGTGAAAGTTCATCACTGAGAAGCAAAGGCTCTGTGTGCCTCTGGGAATGACTTGGCCTCTGCAGCCTCCACTGCGCTGAGCCTCACACTCTTCATAGTTTAGGGTGAAGAGCAAAAGACACAATAGGCAGGAAGGTGCCTTGGGAGCTACGATGTGCGGTAAAAACTATTCAAATACTACAGCCTGGCTCTTCAGTCTTCTCTTTGGACCGGGGAGTATCCTCATATTTTAGTAAATTCCCTTCTTGCTCATGCTAGCTAGAATCCAATTCCACTGCTTTGGAATCAAAGAGCCCTGAGTTATACACATTATTTTTCATGTATGCTGTCTCAAATCTTCCCCTACTCTCTCACTCAGTTAGTCAACAAATGGCAAAAATTCTGCCTTTCTCACTTAACTGCTCTTTTCATTCCAATCGTCATTACCCTAAATCAGGAACTCATTATCTCTCACTTGGGATACCTATTAATTCATTAAACAAAGTCACCACCAGGGATGATTTTCTAAAGCACAGACCAGATTGTCTCTCTACTGAAAACTGGCTCCTCTCGGTCTGGCATTATAGGCCTTTCATGATCTGACTTCCTACCTCCCAATCCAACCGTAATTTATGTATAGTCCATCCTCTAAAATTTCAGGTCATGAGGAGAACCAAGATGGCGGCATAGGTTAACGCCGGAGTTTGCTGCCTTGAACAACTACTTCAAAAGTGAAACCAAAAAACGGAAGGGACATCACCCAGAACCACAGGAACGCTGGCTGAGTGGAAGTCCTACAACTAGGAGGAAAGAGAAACGCATACGGACACTCAGAGGAGGCGCAGTGCTGAAGTCAAATTCTGAGGTGCGGAGTGCGCGGAGCGGGCTGGCGGCGGAGGGCGCGGTTGGCGTTTTCAATCGGGAGGGAGTCGCAGACTCTGAGCTCCAGATACAGGCGAGTCTTTAGGGACCCAGACTCAAACGGGAGAAGCGGGACTGTCTGACTTCGGTCAGAGCGAGTGCAGCTTTCTCTCCGAGCTTTGCAGCGGGTGCTGGGACTCAGAGAGGCAGAGCCCCTGGGGACAGGACTGAGAGCCGCCATTACTGCTCTCTCCGGCCCACCCTGTTGATCCTGTGCGACCCGCCCCGCCCAAGCCCTGCACAGAGGCATTTGCCGGATAGCCTCAGGCAAAGGCTAGATTAGCACCTCCCTAGAGGACAGAAGTTCTCTCACTGCTGACACAGCTGATTCTCATAGCCAGTTGGCCTGGAGGTCAAACCCTTCCTGGAATTAGCTACAACAATCAAGATTTAATTATAAGACTGCGAACAAAGACCACTAGGGGGTGCACCAAGAAAGCATAACAAAATGCGGAGACAAAGAAACAGGACAAAATTGTCAATGGAAGATCTAGAGTTCAGAACCACACTTTTAAGGTCTCTCAAGAACTGTTTAGAAGCCGCAGATAAACTTAATGAGATCTACAAGAAAACTAATGAGACCCTCGATCTTATATTGGGGAACCAACTAGAAATTAAGCATACATGGACTGAAATAACGAATATTATACAGACTCCCGACAGCAGACCAGAGGAGCGCAAGAATCAAGTCAATGATTTGAAATGCGAGGAAGCAAAAAACACCCAACCGGAAAAGCAAAATGAAAAAAGAATCCAAAAATGCGAGGATAGTGTAAGGAGCCTCTGGGACAGCTTCAAGCGTACCAACATCAGAATTATAGGGGTGCCAGAAGATGAGAGAGAGCAAGATATTGAAAACCTATTTGAAGAAATAATGACAGAAAACTTCCCCCACCTGGTGAAAGAAATGGACTTACAGGTCCAAGAAGCGCGGAGAACCCCAAACAAAAGGAATCCAAAGAGGACCACACCAAGACACATCATAATTAAAATGCCAAGAGCAAAAGACAAAGAGAGACTCTTACAAGCAGCAAGAGAAAGACACTCAGTTACCTACAAGGGAATACCCATACGACTGTCAGCTGATTTCTCAACAGAAACTTTGCAGGCCAGAAGGGAGTGGCAAGAAATATTCAAAGTGATGAATACCAAGAACCTACAACCAAGATTACTTTATCCAGCAAAGCTATCATTCAGAATTGAAGGTCAGATAAAGAGCTTCACAGATAAGGAAAAGCTAAAGGAGTTCATCACCACCAAACCAGGATTATATGAAATGCTGAAAGGTATCCTTTAAGAAGAGGAAGAGGAAGAAAAAGGTAAAGATACAAATTATGAACAACAAATATGCATCTATCAACAAATGAATCTAAGAATCAAGTGAATAAATAATCTGATGAACAGAATGAACTGTTGATTATAATAGAATCAGGGACATAGAAAGGGAATGGACTGACTATTCTTGGGGGGGAAAGGGGTGTGGGAGATGCGGGAAGGGACTGGACAAAAATCGTGCACCTATGGATGAGGACAGTGGGTGGGGAGTGAGGGCAGAGGGTGGGGCGGGAACTGGGAGGAGGGGAGTTATGGGGGGGAAAAAAAGAGGAACAAATGTAATAATCTGAACAATAAAGATTTAATTAAAAAAAAAAAAATTTCAGGTCATTTCCATAAAATCTTGAAGGTAGAGGTAAAAACACCCTAAGAATTTGATCTTATGTAATATCTGGGATTTTCTTCCAAATAATATGGGATGAGAAAAATATGGGAAGGATAGTGGTTTCGTGAGGGGTTGTAGATTGGGATGGGGCAGGATTGGCCATGGGTAATGGTTGTTGAGGCTGGATTATGGGTATATGGGGATTCGAGATGCTATTCTGTCTACTGCTGTGTATATTCAAAATTCTCTAATAAAAAGTTTAAAAAGTCTTCACTTATTCAAGAAATGAGTCCATTGATACTATTTCAGTCCTGAAGACAATAAAGAAATATAGGTTCAAATTCTTTTTAAAAAATAAAAATAAATAAAACTAGGATTCTAACGAGGAACAAAGAAAATTGGATTGACAGAACAAAATATAGGAATAAAAGAAACAACCAGAAAACATAAAATAAAAGATGGCATGAATAAAATCAAACCTAGCAATTACCACAAAAAAAAGTGTGAATGGGTCCAATTCCCCTATTAAAAGGTAAAAACCCTAGAATTAAACGACAAAAACTATGTTAGACAATGTGCTTTTTAAAAAGGGTATAGAACACCAAACCCAAATTATTTCCTTTAGGCAATAGAATTTCATCTTCAAAAACAGATATATTCATACCTGAAATGATTCCCACTTAGGATCTCAAGACCTTCTGCTAAGGCACAGTGCAGGCTGGTCTGGGCTCCCTGCTGAGGGGTCTTGATGAAGAAGGAGAAAAGCCGCCACATACATCTCATGAAAAATGAGTGCCGAACCAATTCAGAGTGGACTGTGCCAGGGTGTACAGAGTACACTGAAACGCCAGAGCCTGAGGAGGGTGTGCCATAAAGAGAGGGGAAGACAGGATTTAATGTTGCTGAAGGGCCAAAGAGAGAAGATGACATGAGTACACACTGCCCCGTTTCAAATCCTAGCTCTACCACTCATTAGCTGTGTGACCTTGGCAAGCTCTGGATGTTGTGATTCAGTTTCCTCATCTATAAAATGGGGATAATCATAAGATCTGCACCTCACTGGATTGTTCTGAGGTCTAAATGAGTTCATATGTACAAGAGCTTAGAATAGTGTCTAGTGTTGTCCTGGGGGTGGGAGTGGCCGGGGAGGGGTCAATCGGGGGAAAAAGGAGACATATGTAATACTTTAAACAATTAAAAAAAAAAGAATAAACTGTTTTGAATACTAAAAAAAACAAAAAAGAATAGTGTCTGGTACAGTTATACATTTACCAGTACAAATGGCATTTATACATACACTATTTTTGGTCCCAAATTCTTCACTGGAATTCTTGGGGCCAGAAATGTTTCCGATTTTTTTCTGTATTATAAAGCGAATATGATACACATACATATTCTGTCTATTACCTACTCTTCCTAGTACAGATGAAGTTTTGCTGCCTAATGTGCTCTGGTGTCAACTTATACAAAAACTGAATTTTTAGTCCTTTGTAGATTTCACAAGTGACAGATAAAGGACTGTGGATTATTATTTATTTTCAACTCAAGATCTACTCTAAATGACCCATATTTTATATTCTACGTTCAAACCATACCGCCCTCTCTCTCTTTCTCAAACTGAGCCCAGAACTTCATTCATTCTCCCCTTCTACCTGGAACGTTCCTCAGCCCCCTCAACCCGCCCACACTGTAACCCATTTAATTTCTAATCAGAATGTCATGTCCTGGGCATAGACTGGACATGTGAACTGAGCTGACCAATGGGGGCTCCTGTGTCTGATTCCTTCGGCCTGAACTCTGCCCAACTCAACTCCTAAGCAACTCCAACTGTCCACCCTGGATTTCCTTTGTCTTTCCTGGAAATCCAGAGTGGATGATGCTAAGGAACTGTGTTTATCTGTGACTGGAGAGTCCCCTCCTCAAGCATACATTTCCCTCTTATTTGACCCTTTGCTGTTAGGAGTCACTCCACTCCCCTCCCACCCTTGCACTTGCTTTATCCTAATGGCTGTATCTAGTGCCAGTTCAGGTCCCTCGCTTGTACTTAGTTTCACTATGAGTAAAAAACCTTGACTTGCTCATGAAGCCTGAATTAATTGACAACAACCTGTGAAGTGGTCCCATTTTACATGAGGAAGTAAGCCTCGAAAAGTTAACTTGCTGC
The DNA here is from genome assembly GCF_964212035.1 of Myotis nattereri. Taxonomy (NCBI): domain Eukaryota; kingdom Metazoa; phylum Chordata; class Mammalia; order Chiroptera; family Vespertilionidae; genus Myotis; species Myotis nattereri. The sequence goes on along the minus strand of NC_138075.1, from coordinate 29,003,837 downwards.
AGGTCACACAGCTAGGAAGTGGTGAAACCAAGCCTTCAGCCTCAATCAGAATGTCTCCATCCCGTGTCGGCCATCTCCAATATTCACTGATGGGCGGTTTACTAAACCTAGACCCAGCTAGTCATGGAAGCAGGCCCTGGCCAGAGGACAGGCTCCAGAAAACAGTTTCTGTTCCTGTGGCTTTGAGCTCCTTCCCCGACTCATGTCTCCACACTCATTTCTTCTAAGCCTACCTTCTAGCCTCCGGGCCAGTTCCTTGGTGAAGAGAATGTTGGCTAACTTGCTATGGCAGTAGGCCAGACCTGCACTGTAGAATTTCTCGCCCTGAAGATTATGGAAATGGATCCTTCCCAGGGCATGTGCTAAGGAAGACACGTTCACTACCCTTGATGGGGCTGATTCCTTCAGCTTCTCTAGCAGCAGATGGGTCAAGAGGAAGTGACCTGTAAGAAAAACTAGAATTAACAGAGTTCAGGGCCAGTGCAGGGGTGAAGGGAGCAGTGGTGAGTAGGGCTCAGCTATGGGGAGCAAGAGGACTCAGGAATAAGGCTTTTTGCCTCATTAATTCATTGTCAACTACAGAACAAGTTCAGTGAGGGTTTGGGGAAACAGAAACAAAGATTTTTAGCTGGTGTGCCGCAAGAATTTTTAAAACATGCAATACCTAACTATTTAGTCAGATGCACTGACCTTTTTTCACTTAGACTGGCAAACAAAAAAAATGACAGCAGCTGGTGTGCTCAGTGGTTAGAGCGTTGGCTTGCGCACCAAAGGGTTGCAGTGTGTGCAGAAGGCAACCAGTCGATGTTTCTCTCTCTCCCTCTCTCACCCCTCTCTTCCATTCTCTCCTAAAAGCAATGAAAAAAAATCCTCAGGTGAGGATTAACAAAAATGAATGAATGAATGAATGAATGAATGAATGAATGAAATGACAACAGCTTACACAGACAATAGCCCTCTGGTATGTAAGCCCCTGTCTTGAACCAAAAATATAATAGAGTTTCATCTTCTTGTTCACATTGTATAATAAGGTTGTATCTGCTTGGTTAATTGTTGGCACCAGAAATCCTTATATAGAAGTATAGGCACCTGATTTTTTATTTTAATCTTTATTGTTAAAGTATTACATATGTCCCCATTTCCCCCCCATAGCTCCCCTCCAGCCCTCCTTGGCACCCTGCCCCAGGCCTTCACCACCCTATTGTCTGTGTCCATGTGTTATGTACATATGCATACAAGTTCTTTGGTTGATCACCTTCCACCCACCTGCCCTCACCCAAGATTCTGCACTCTGTTCCATGCTTCCACATCTCTGGATCCATTCCATTCATCAGTTTATTTTGCTAACCAAATTCCACAAGAGTGGGATCATATGATACTTGTCTTTCTCTAACTGGCTTATTTTGTTCAGCATAACACTCTCTAGGGGCACCTGATTTTTTTAAAGTTACTTTGGAATAAAAAGTTAATTACTATTATTATTATTTGTAAATCAATCAAAATTATACCTTTTTTTGGGTCAGATTGGCAAAAAAATATATTTTTTGGTGTGCCACAGAATTTTAGTAATTAGTCTATATGTGTCATGAGATGAAAAAAGTTGAAAATCACTGTTGGATGAGGTAGGTCTGGATTATGTGAATATGAACATGAAGTCCCATCTCATTCCAACTTTGAGTAACATCACTCTTTAAGAGCAGGCAGCCTCTATCTGATGCTGGCCACAAGGGTCACTACAAAGAATGTAACACAACCCTCGATACAATTATGCTGTTCAAAATGCCCCACGGTAAACGGAATCTGAATCACAGATTAAAACGTGGTGGAATTGAGTGAGCCTCGAGTTTATCCCTGAGCTTTCAGGCAGGACCATGATATTTTAGTGCACGAAATTCGTGCACTCATGGGGAAAGGGCCCTTAGCCAGGCCTGAGTCGTCTCACAGTCCGGGAGCCCTTGAGGAATGTCCGACTGATGGCTTAGGCCCAGGGAGGGAGAGGGCCTACGCTGGCAGTCGGACATCCTTAGTGCTGTGGAGGCAGGAGAGGCTCCCCCTGTGGGAGTGCACTGACCACCAGGGGGCAGCTCCTGTGTTGAGTGGTCAGTGCACATCATAGCAACCAGTCATTCTGCCGTTTGACTGATTTGCATATTAGCCTTTTATTATATAGGACTAGAGGCCCAGTGCATGAAATTTGTGCATGGGTGAGGGTGTCCCTCAGCCCAGCCTGCACCCTCTCCAATCTGGGACCCCTCGGGATCAGGCCTAAACTGGCCGTCAGACATCCCTCTTGCAATCCGGGACCACTGGCTCCTAACTGCTCGCCTGCCTGCCTGCCTGATTGCACCTAACCACCTCTGTCTGCCAGCCTGATTGCCCCCTAACTGCCCTCCCCTGCCAGCCTGATCACCGCTAACTGCCTCTGCCTTGGCCCCTGCCACCGTGACTTTGTCCAGAAGGACATCCGGAAGACATCCAGTCTAATTAGCCTATTATCCTTTATTAGTATAGACCAGCCGTGGGCAAACTACGGCCCACGGGCCGGATCCGGCCCGTTTGAAATGAATAAAACTAAAAAAAAAAAAAAAGACCGTACCCTTTTATGTAATGATGTTTACTTTGAATTTATATTAGTTCACACAAACACTCCATCCATGCTTTTGTTCCGGCCCTCCGGTCCAGTTTAAGAACCCATTGTGGTCCTCGAGTCAAAAAGTTTGCCCACCCCTGGTATAGACGGTCTATTATGGCTGAGAGGTCTAAACACACTATAGAGATGGCTCAATCTCATCCCTAAGTTTTTCAAGGGGAACTTCAGGCTCCTTCTAGCTTTTGTGATGAGACCAGATTTCTTACCCAAGTGGTTGACTCCTATATGCATCTCAAAGCCATCTGCAGTCTTGGAGTAGGGACACATCATCACTCCTGCATTGTTGATCAATATGTGGAGATGCTTTTCGTCTGTAGGGAAGAGGGGATGGAGCCATAGCTATTACATCTTAGAAATCTGCCTCACACCTAAGCTCTGAAAATGGAGATGCAGGACTTCAATCTTTCCTCCACGTTCCCTTCATACTTATTTTGTATTGTTTTTATTCTAAGACTGTAGTTGAATCTTGCATACTTTTACTATGCAGGACAAAAGTCCAACCTACACTATCAAATGGCCTTTCCAAGCTTTCCAATTCAGGAAAACTTACTCTCTGCTTCTGGGAAGTGTTCCATCCACCTCTCCCAACAGAAAGACTTCCCAGCTGGATGGGAAGATTCCAAAGCAAGAGAAGAAAGGACATACTGTATGCACCCCCACCACTGGGATTCAGGCACCAAAAGAAATACTGGCTTCACCTCTTTGTTGCATCTGCCAACTTTCTCTCAGGTTTCCCTTTTTCATGTGGTTAGTAATTTCTGACTAAAAGCTCATTATGCTGGAAGTTCCTTTCCTTGGGAGTCCTAGCTTCCTGGCTTATGAGGGGCTATGCCTACAGAATGCTCTTGGATGTGCTTTTCATGTGATACTACAGGGTTTTACATTAATTTCTCAGCTTAAGATTCTTAACACTATTCTGAGGTGTAGATCCCCCCTGCCCCATAGATGCCAGCTGAGGGGTTCTAATTTCCTGAAGATGATTCTTTACCCATCTGTGTCCTGAAGAGATGATAAGCTTCTTTGTCATGTTCCTCAGCTGGTAGCCTGGGCTTTTTTAAGCTCCTGTACCATGGACCCGATGGCCTTTTGCGAATCCCAACCTTCCGTATGTGGAGCCTCAGATACAGCTCCCCAGCTCTCAAGGGCCTAAAGCCTCATCTCCAGACCCTAAAACCCATGTTGAGTTCTGACACTCCCGTGAGATTTTTGGTTTTAGTTCTTACTCACTGCCATGACTTTTCAGAATTCACTTTATATGTCTGCCTCTTGAGGATTTCCCGTTGTTACCACTGAGTTCTGCTGTGAATCAAAAGGTGTTTTTGTTTTGTTTTGTTATATTTTATCTAGCATTTCTATACATCAGACAGAAAGAGGGATCTTTTCCTTTTAGCTAAGTCGCAAGACCCACAACGTAGTCTCAGGTTATGCACTCACCTGCTAAGAAGCCCTCAGCGAAGGCTCGAATAGATTTAGTATCAGCCAAGTCCAGTTTCCGCACGAATACCTGTTGGTTCCCTGTCACGGTCTGGATCTCTTTCGCCACCAATTCCCCCTTTTGCACATCCCGGCAAGCTATATAGACACGCGCTCCTGCCAACCAATGCATAAGAGACAAACTGTCAGCTCTGTTGTTGAGTGGGTATTATAGACTTAACTAGAGGCCTGGTGCACAGATTTGTGCACCGGTGGGGTCCCTTGGCCTGGCCTGCACCCTCTTGCAATCCAGGACCCCTCGAGGGATGTCGGAGAGCCAGTTTTGGCCCGATCTCCGCAGGTCAGGCCGAGGGACCCCACTGGTGCATGAACCCATCTGAGATTCATCAGTCTGTTCCATGTTTCCATGCCTGTGTGTTGAGCGTCTGCCCCCTAGTGGTCAATGCACGTCATAGCTACGGGTCAAAAGGTCTGCCGGTCGCTTAGGTTTTTATATATATAGATACTGATGCTGGATGTTATTTCTACTGTTTTATTTATTTTATCCCTACTTCACAACAGAGGCAACTGAGGAGTAAATGAGGAAAGAAGATTAATCAACAATACTCATTAACTGCTCATTATATAGAGAGCATTGTACTAGGATCACACCAGCAAGTCAGTGGGGCACTTGGAATGTTCTTGAATTCCAGGATTGGGAGGAAATAAATGAGAATGGCCATCATTGCAAGGTAAAATGGCAGCAGAGAATTAGAAGTAGATAAACTTGCCTCTTTGAGCCAGCTCTTTGGCTGTCTCCTTCCCGATGCCTGTGTTGGCACCAGTAACCACTGCCACCTTCCCTGGAAGCTGGGCAGTCGATGTACACACCCCGTTGGATAGCATTTTCCTGTAGACACAGAAGGAAAGCCCATCAGTTCTTCATTTTCCTTGTTTCAACCAGAGGATCCTGCAAACCCCCGTGTCTTCAGATCTCAAGGATAAGGCTTGCTTTGGTTCCTTCTACAGCTGTCCTTTTATAGGTTTAAGGAAGGTCAGAGGGAAGAAAACAAAAGTTTTCTGTCCTCACTCAAGAATAAAAGTGAGGCTATTACAGGGCAATAATAATTAGAGCGACTCCCTACAGTACAAGAACTGAATGAATATTTGATTAGCCCGGCAACTGGCTTCGGTTTGAGTTCTTCTATGATTTAGGCCCTAAATTTTCCTAAAAATTCCCTAAATTTCAGGGAATCACAAGACTCAGCCTGGAAGAAGAAAGAACTGGTCCACTTATGTCAATATGTTTATAATTAGCACTTAATGGCCTTGAAAAACAGCTAATCCAACACAAAAGTTAAAATTATGAAAGCTTGTCAACCTGGGACAAAACAAACAGGAAAACACACACACACAATTAAAAATAAGACAAAAGGAAACAGAAGTACAAAAGGGAGCAGAGATTCAAGTTCTGGTTTAATTCACTAGAGTCCTTGTCCGTAAGCACTGCACTATTCTTCATTTCTACAGAAATGAATATACAAACAGTAATTAGCAGGCCTCAGATTGTTCTTTTCTCTTCTCTGCAAATCTTGAAGCTCAAATTGAAAGAATCCATTCACTAAGAGATGCATTTTTAAAAGGCATTTCAGCCTTTTACATTGAACTTGGAATTACAAGGTACACACCCTTAGCCACTAAAGTTCCCCTGCTTAGTGCAAAGAAGGCAGATAAGATGTCAGCCTCCCCCACCCCGTTTCCCACCCCGTTTCAGCGTTAGCTCCAGGAGGGACAATGTATTAGGACCTCTACTCAGGCCTTTCTTCTCCCGAACCAGCAGGAATGAAAGCCAGCTCCGGCCTAGGTCCCATGACCTAACTAGGCAGCTGGGAACATGACTCTTGGAGTATAATCTTCCTCAGGAGCATCTCACTGAGGTCTGAGCACTATTTTCTTTCTTTCTTTCTTTTTTTTATTGCTTAAAGTATTACAAAGAATATTACATATGTCTCCTTCCCCCCCCCCCCCCTTGACAGTCCCCTGGCCTCCCCTACCCCCCAGTGTTTTATGTCCATTGGTTGTGCTTATATGCATGCATACAAGTCCTTCAGTTGATCTCTTACCCACCTCCCTCCTGCCCTCCCAATTTTCATTTCAGGTTCAACTTTCCATTGAGATTCTATGTAGATACGAGGTTCTGGTGTTGGAGAGAGAAAAAGCAGCCCAGCGGAGTGGCTCAGTGGTTGAGCGTGGAGCTCACACAGTTCAATTCCCAGTCAGGGCTCCATCCCCAGAGGGCAGGCAGGAGGCAGCCAATCAGCGATTCTCTCTCATCATTGATGTTTCTATCTCTCTCTCTCCCTTCCTCTTTTTTTAAAAAAGCAGCCATTGTCTTCTGAGTATGGGCACCCAAGGGTGCCTAAAGGTAGGAGCACTGAGTGTTCAGAGGGGAGGAAAAATACAACTGGATGAGGGGCCAGAGGAAGGTGGGGAGGAGGGGAAAGAAGAGGTGAATTCAAGAAGAAATAAGAGTGAAATTTTGCGCGCCTTCACGTTCCAACGGGCAGCGACTGCGTCCCAGCTTCCGCCCCTGCACCGCCCAGGAGGCTGTGTCCTTCCAGTCACTGGTTCATCGTCACTACTGGTGATTTACTCAGACCAATAGGCAGGCGGCCTGCTCGGCAGCTCGCTGCTGAGTCTCTGCGGCCACTTAGCCAGCTATTGCCTGATGCATCACCAGGTTAATGGAGCGCTACCCGCGTCCTCGCCGCCCCACCCTGAAACCCCAGGGATGGACTCCGACCCCGATAATCCTGCTCTGAGGACAGGGTTGGGTGCAGGATATAACTTTTTCTCCTTTACAACATCGCCCAGAGAAAGAGCGCATCTAACAGTAACAAGAGAGCAGGCATGGGCGGCAGATGTCACGATTCCCATCAAAGGCCGGTTTCGGAAAGCAGAACGTTGAATGGCTCCATTGTACTTTACAGGCTGGAAGCAAGAGGCTACAAAGGGCCGGTTCAAGGCGTGGGGGCTACGGGGAATAGAGTCTTGGGGTGCACACCTTATTTTGGGGTCTGAAACCCCCAACGCTGTAAACTTAAGTGTCTGAGGTAGCCCTGCACTCGGGGTTTGCTGGAGCCGGAAGCAAAGGCTGCTTAGAGGAAAAAGGGGGGGCAGGAGAAACAAAGCAGGGTGCGCCGGTATGCAATCCCTTCCCTCGGCCTGGGGTCTGATGGTGTCGCCCTCCCCGCATCCCGGGCAGCCGGACCCCCTCAGACCAACCGAACCCGGCCTAGGCCCACATGGAGCCCACCGGGGAGTTCTCCTTTTCCTTCTTTTGAAGAACAGAGCTTCCGTGAGGATTGATGCCCGTCCCCCCGCCCCGAAGATTCGCAAGAAAAGACATTACATTTGCACAGACCTGATTTGGGGTGCAGCGATGAACAGGAGAAGGGGGAGAAGGAGGAGCAGGAGCAGGACCCCAATCATCTTGCAGCAGCACAGCGAGGTGCCCCAGCGGTGCTCACCAACCGTGGTTTCCCCTCCCTGGCGCGCCCTAGTACTTTACATCAAAACCCGGGAGCAAAGCCCTCTGGGAAATGTAGTCCAAGCCCTGGCGTGGGCTAGCAGGCGGGGAGCTTGCTGTTCCCAGTCTCGGAGAAAAGTTGAACCGTGCGCCAGGTACACTGCAGATCCCCAACCATCTAGGGTCCAAGGCCTTTGGGACCATTCAACCAACTCTCCCACAACCCTTCTGGCCACCTGCGGTTTTTGGGAAATCTCCCCAGACCTCTATCTCCCGGTGCCTAAGTCTAGTCTAGAGTCTGGTTCACTTTTCCCCAAGCATTGGTAGGCAGTTACCACATCGTTTGTCCTGGACATCAAACATTGGCCTCTGGGATATGTTTTAAGCCGATTACACAGAAGAGGAGCGGTTGGAGGCTGACAGTTGGTAAGGCAGGGAGAAGTGAGAATTCTTCCTCCTTAGGGATTCCAGTGGAGCTGAAGCAATTGGTTCCTGAACCCGATCCCAGGAAAACCACTTGATTGTGTCTATTTTGAATTATAATGGTAACTATGATAATTTTCCTGGTGTTTGGCGATTAATTGATAGTAGAATATAGTTTTCTTGATGACTTCAGTTAGTTATGTTAACTCCCAAGGTAGCAATGAATTTCTCAGGTGGGCAAACTACGGCCGCGGGCCAGATCCAGCCCGTTTGAAATGAATAAAACTAAAAAAAGAAAAGACCATACTCTTATGTAATGATGTTTACTTTGAATTTATATTAGTTCACACAAACACTCCATCCATGCCTTTGTTCCGGCCCTCCGGTCCAGTTTAAGAACCCATTGTGGCCCTCGAGTCAAAAAGTTTGTCCACCGTCGCAGCACAGTTGGTTTTGCCAATTCGTGAAACTGTTTAATCCTGTCTTCAAGTCATGTTATGACCTGAGAATAAGCAGGTTCCCTGTCAGTCATTTATTTAAGCTTTGCCATCTGAGGCTTATATCTGATTTCCAGGGGTTGAAGGTGGGGGATGTTTAAGTAGTCAATATCTGGCTGTGATTCCTGATTGCACCACCCTAATGTATTCTGGATCTTTCTTCCAGATAATTCATTTCCATTTTTTTGAAAGACATATGCTCCAAGGTCAATTTGAGTGATGAGAATGTGAAGCAACTGGCTTTCTCATACAACTTGGCAATTTCTCAAACTGTTAAATATGTTAAGCATACATTTATTATTGTGACTCCTAGGTAATTTTCCAGGAGAAATAAAAGTTATTCATAAAGATGTGTATATGAATGATCATAGAAGCTTTATTTGTTATAATCAAAAACAAGAAACAAGCAAATGTTCATCAATAGGTGAATGGATAAACAAATTGTGATATATCCACATAATGAAATACTACTCATCAATAAGAAGGAATAGAGTTTTGATGCACTTAACAGCTTGAATGAGTCTCCAAGTAGTTATGTTGAATGAAAGAAGCCAGGACTGCCTCCCTCCTCCCCCCCCCCAAAAAAAGAAGTACATACTTATGATTCCATCCTATATAATAAAAGCCTAATATGCTAAATGTCTGGTCACCCGGTCATCCATTCAATCAATCAAAGCGTAATATGCTAATGATATGCTAAGGTCGCTCAACTGCTCACTATGACGTGCACTGACCACCAGGGGGCAGATGCTCCCACCAGTAGGTTAGCTTGCTGCTGGGGTGCCAGAAGCTAATTCCAGTTTATCATAAATGTAAGAAGTTTCATCAAAAGGTTGATGGAACCTTGAGGATTGCCTGCTGGAAATGGCTAAGGGCATTTCCCCACCCCTAAAGATTTGCATAGATGATTGCTTGCTACCGGACACCTGTACAGCTGTAGGCAGTTTCCCCAATCAGACAATGGATTCTGTATACAGTGGGGCCTTGATTTAAGGCTCCTTAAGGAGCTCGTTAACTCAAATTATTCTATCAACTCAATGCAAAAAATCAGCAGAGAGACAGCTGGTACCTCAAAAAACTCGTTAGTGCCGAAACCGGTTTGGCTCAGTGGATAGAGCGTCGGCCTGCGGACTGAGAGGTCCCAGGTTCGATTCCGGTCAAGGGCATGTACCTGGGTTGCTGGCATATCCCCAGTAGGAGATGTGCAGGAGGCAGCTGATCGATGTTTCTCTCTCTCATCGATGTTTCTAACTCTCTATCTCTCTCCCTTCCTCTCTGTAAAAAATCAATAAAATATATTTTTTTAAAAAAAACAACTCGTTAGTAGGGACACTCGTAAGTCAAGGCCCCACTGTACTAAACCTTGCCTTTGATCTGTATATCTACTTTGCCTTAGGACAATTTGTGTTAATAAAAAGCAAGGGGTCCAGAGAGACAAGAGAACTTGGTTCCTTTAGCTAAGTCTTCTCTGGCTCCCCAAAATGCCTTCCAGAATTATGTTTCATCTCTAGACTCTTTAATAATTTACAGCAGCCCCTTCTCCAGATTCCTGAACCCTTCTAGATGCACTGGGGTCAGGCCGATGAGGACTGAGTGAGACAGGCTGGACATGCCCTGGAGCCCTCCCACAGTCCCTCCCCAGCTGGCCAACCTCCTGTGTCCCTCCCCGGCCCCGAGTGCACTAGTGGGGTCCCTTGGCCTGGCCTGTGCCCTCTTGCAATCCAGGACCCCTCAGGGGATATTGGAGAGCCGGTTTTGGCCCGATCCCGCAGGCCAGGCCAAGGGACCCCACCGATGCACGAATTTGTGCACCAGGCATCTAGTTTATAATTCTAGAAAATTCACACTGCAGATTTTAGAATTTGGTGATAAAAAGTACACCACTGGTTTCCCAGGGATTGAAGGAAGTGAAGAGGGATGGGAGGGTTTTACCAAAGGAAATGAAGAAACTTTTGGGGGTGATGGATATGTTCATTGTCTTGACTGTGGTGATAGTTTCAAGACTGTATACAAATTACAAGACCCATCAAATTGTGTACTTTTAACATGTGCACAATATTACGTGTCAGTTATACCTCAATAAAGCTGTTAAAATCAGAGAAGTAGGAACTGATCAAGTACCATACTACTGAGAAGTTAAGAAACATAAGAACTGAAACTTGTCTGCTAGAATTAGCATCATATAAGTTACATGAGTGACACTGTGGAGAACAGCTTCAGATAAATGGTGGGTGGAAGCCTGATTGGAATAGGCTGAGGAGTGAGTAAAAAGGAAGTGTAGCCAACTCTTTCAAGCCGGAAAGAGAGAAATTAGTATCAGGAGGTCTAGGTGGGATGGTAGGAGCATTTTTAAAGAGGAAAACATTTAAGATAAAGGGGAATTAGGAGATAATTAATTGAGTCAAGCCCTGAGAAGAGGATGGGCTAGAGAGAAATTAATCTTAGGAGGAAAGGAAGATACAATGAGCACAAATTCCAAAGACCAAAGACTTACAAACTTGTTACCAGGATAATAAAGAATTGTCATTCTGATGGTGTGTGTGTGTGTGTGTGTGTGCCCACGTGTGCATATGTGCACCAGAAAACTTGCTGAAATTGAGGGGGGTAGGCAAGAAGTTTAAGAAGGGTAGCAAATGTTTGAAATAATTATTGTGGAGATTAAGGAAATAAAAACAGATTGACAGTTTTATTGGAGGCCCTGGGTGATGTTGGTGGCTATGTACAGGGTGGGACAAAAGCAGCTTTACAGTTGTTCATATGGAAAATAATACAGTAATTAATAAATAACAATACAAGAATAAACTCTGTGTTTCACATACTAACAGCTGTAAACCTACTTTTGCCCCACCCTGTGTTTAAAATGGCATCAACATGCAAGGGATGTAATTTTTCTTTAGCAGTTCTCTTCAGCCAGCTGCACAGAAAAGACAGGCAGGGTTTATCAGCCTCTGGGGCGGAAAGGCAAAAGGGCCAGGAGGCTGAGGACATTGGTAAGAGAATGACTGAAATGATGAAATCTCAGTTGGATAAATCAAGTAATTGATGACAGTAGGGACTTATAGTTGTCCGTAGGTCCTCCTGGGGTTAAAGAACTGCTATGCTGGGATTCATGCCACACGAGAGCTAGGTGAGGAGGGCAGTAGCAGGTCTGAATGTAGGACTTCAGAGGTGGATGGTTCCAGGTACTGTCAGACTGAGGGGCAGGGATGAGGTAGAGGAGAAAGCTCCTGGAGTTGAGGAGGCCAAGGGCCTGAGGGTCTAGGGATTTGCTGGCACATCTGTAAAGGTAACGACGCCACTATAAGCATGCGTGTACAAGTCTCTGTGTAGACCTAGGTTTTCAGTTATTTTGAAGCTATATCTAGGAATGGAATTGTTAGGTCTTATGTTAACACTGTGTTTAATTGTTTGAGGACCTATCAGACTGTTTTCCAAAGATGCTATACTCTTTTACATTCCTACCAGCACTGTATAGGGTTTCAATTTCTCCACCTCCTAGTCAACACTTGTTTCTGTCTGCTTATTGATTTTAGTCATCCTGGTGGGTGTGATTTACATTTCCTTGATGACTAATGATGCTTGAGAGTCTTTTTTTGTGTATTTATAAGCAAATTTATATTATTGGAAGCATTTCTCTGGATATATGTCTATTCTGATCCTTTGCCCATTTTTAATTGGGTTATTTATAATTTCATTGCTGAGTAAAGTCAAGTCAAGATTTTGAACCCAGGAAGTCTGTCCCCACATCTGTAGGCTTAAATCTCATGCTCTCCTGCTTCTTGCTATGCATCGTGGTTGCAAAGTGGTACAAATTTTGTTACTATTTATGCTACGTAAGAAGTTGAGTGAAAAGCCATTTAAAAGCTGGAAAACAGTTCCTTTTTGAGGTGAAAACATCTTGGTTTGGGAAAATATGCTTATAGCACCTTCAGGAAGGAAGGGTAAGGGGAGACAGTTGAATAATTAGACATAGCTACATTTAGACATAGTTAAATTGCCTCATATGAGAAAATAAAGGAATTTGGCAGGGCGGGGGTGGTGGTGGTTAGGTGAACAATCAAAAAGGATAGAAGACTTAAGAAAAGAGTTAACATGGAACAGACTGTTGAATCTCAGAGGGAAGGTGGGGATGGGTGCGTGGATGGGAAGAGATCAACCAAAGAACTTGTGCTCATATATGCATAACCCTTGGACACAGACAATGGTTTGAATGCTGGGGTGGGGGTGAGGTGGGGGGGTGCTAAAAGGGATCAATGTGGGGGGGAAAGGGGACATATGTCATACTTTCAACAATAAAGATTTTTTAAAAAAGAGTTAATAAATCATCATGTTGTAAGCTTTAAATATCTTACAATTTTATTTGTTAATTAGACCTCATCAAAGCTAAAACGAGAGAGGGGGGAGGGAGGGAGAGAGAGAGGGAGAGGGAGAGAGAGAGAGAGAGAGAGAGAGAGAGAGAGAGAGAGAGAGAGAGAAGAAAAATGTCAGGAACTAGAGCTCATAGATAAAAGTGACTGGTGAAAAATGTTCAGTGGCTAGGTCACTAAAGGACTTTAACATGTTTAAAGTTTAGTATTGTTATTTATGTTGCTAAACTCTTCACATTCCAAACCTTTTTGGAAAGTCTACTATACATACAATGCAAGCCCCAGGGATTCACAGAAATCTGCTGTTTTAAAACGAGGGAAGGGGAGGGAGAAAAGGAGAGGCTTACAGCTCTTCCTCCTGCTCTAATTTGTAAGAGGTTACTTTCGAGAGTAAGGAGGACAGGGATGACCAGGCGGCCAGTGCATTGGGACCCCATTTGAATTCAAACCAAAGGTCAAGTCATGGGGCAGCTTTCCAGCTTCACAACATGCCCTCCCCTCCGAGGATGGCGGTACCTCCTGACCTGTGATTCATGTAGCAGGGAGAGTGCTTCTCAATTCTTTGCAAGCCCTAAGTGAGTTCTTCATCGGTGAATTTCAGGTCCATTCCTGCACTGGTTCCTCTGGTGTTTTCATCGTCCTCTCTACTGAACCCCCAGGTCCAGCACAGCCAGGGTGAACCTGCGGAGGAGTGGTGAAGGATTAAAGAAGACAGAGAAGAGAATACAGTTGGGGTTAGGTAGGATCACTGTGTCTGGATGAGTGATACAGCCTGTAAGCCGAAGCTTTATCTTATAGTCAGATCACGAAAAGCAAAATAAGGGGAGTGGTCGTTACTCAAGCTTTGTTTTGGCAGCACTTGCTGTACTTCCCCCAGCCCATTAGCTACCTAGGAACAAGGGAGCACTATAAGGTCAAGCTTAATTGTGCTAGGAGGGCTCTGCCCTCCCAGCGGGGATTTGTATGTGGCTCTGCCACAGATCTTTCCAAGGCTTGACCCTATAGCCGCTCCCGACACTCTACTACATATTTCTATTCTATCTTGGATTGAATGTCCCTAAAAAAGCAGGTATTGGGTTGGCCCGTGATCCTTTTGGTGTCAATTACAGTGATAAAGTAGGTCATGATGATGGCTTTGCTTATGTCTCAACACCAGTTTGAGAAATAGCTTTGTTTTGTGATTAATTAATCACCATGATTAATTTACCAAAATGAACAGGTTGTTTCAGAGTTACCTGGTTTTTGTTATAAATTTTAATATTTAATAAGCCATAGGTTAGGAGTTCACAAGGTGCGAAAGGGTACTTTCAGTGAAAAGCCATCTAACCCTGTTCCCCTGTTCTCCTAGAGACAGCCATTGTTATTCCTTTCTTTTATCTTGTTTCTTGTCATCTTGTTATACAAATACTAGAGGCCCCGTGCACAAAAATTTGTGTACTGGCAGGGGGTGGGGGGGTGGTCCCTCAGCCCCACTTGTGCCCTCTCACAGTCTGGGACCCCTCGGGAGATAATGACCTGCTGGCTTAGGCCCGCTCCCGGGTGGCAGAAGGCAGGCCCAATTCCTAGGTGCCTGCCCCGCAGCTCCTGGTTGGGCTCAGAGCAGGGCCGATTGGAGAGTTGGGGCGCCTTCCCCCTGTCATACACAGAGCAGGGTGGATCAGGAGGTTGCGATGCCACCCTCAGTCACGCTCAGGGTAGGGTCGATTGGGGGGTTGGGGCGCTGCCCCCTGTCACACTGAAGGCAGGATCGATGGGGAGGTTACGGCGCCACCCCCTGTCACGCACAGAGCAGGGCCAATCAGGGGGTTGTGGTGCCACCCCTGTCACATACAGAGCCGGCCGATCAGGGGGTTGGGGCACTGCCCCCTGTCACACATAGAGCAGGGCTGATCAGGGGATTTGGGCGCTGCCCCCTGTCACGCTGCTCCAGGGGCCAGGAGGCCTCGCTGCTCCGCTGATCCCGGTGCTGGGAGGCATATTACCCTTTTACTATATAGGATAGAGGCCTGGTGCACGGGTGGGGGCCGGCTGGTTTGCCCTGAAGGGTGTCTTGGATCAGGGTGGGGGGTCCCGCTTGGATGCCTGGCCAGCCTGGGTGAGGGGCTGAGGGCTGTTTTCAGGCTGGTGGGTGACTGAAGCTCCCAGCCTCTCCTTTTTTCCTTTTTTTTTTTATTCTTGGATTTATTTACCTTCTATGGCTGTCACTGGAGCTGAGAGCCGGCTTTAGCTGTGAGACCTCAGCTGCTGAAAGCAGGTTTCTGGCTTTGTTTACCTTCTGTATTTGAAACTTTGTTGCGACTACAGCTCTGAGATCCCAGCTGACTGAAAGCAGGTTTCTGGTGTTTTGTTTAGCTTCTATATTTGTAACAATGTTTCTTAGAGAGCAGCTCAGAGCCCAGCAGTGGCAGGTGGGGAACCTTGGCTTCCCCGTCACTGGAGCAAGCAAGCCTCCTGTTCGCGTCAGTTCCCTGGCTGCCGGCCGCCATCTTGGTTGGCAGTTAATTTGCACATTGCCCTGATTAGCCAATGGGAAGGGTAGCGAAGTTATGGCTAATTACCATGTTTCTCTTTTATTAGCTAGGATGTCCATCTATCCCCTCCATTTTTTTATCCTAACCCAAGGATATGTTTAGTGATGAGAGAGAGAGAAAGAGGTAAGAGAGGAACAGTAATTGGTTGCCTCCCGTACGCACCCCAACCGGGACCAAACTCACAACCTACGTATGTGCCCTGACCAGGAATTGAACCCAAGACCTTTCGGTGTATGGGATGATGATCCAACCAACTGAGCCACATTGGCCAGAGCTATTCCCTCCATTTTTAAACTAATGGTTTAAAGCATGTTATAAACCCTGTTCTGCTCCTTGTTTTTTCACCAAATATGTATCAAAGATTCTTCCATATCAATATGTTAAAAATAGTATTTCATAACTATATAGTAGTCATTGTGTGGCTGTACTATTGACAGGCATTTAGAAGGTTTCCAAACTTTTGTTATTACACACAATGGTGCAATGACATACGTGGAAGTGGAAAGTTCAGGTCAATGAGTACGTGCATAGCCTTATTAGATGTTACCATACTTCTCTCTGGAGGCTGTAACAATCAACTCTCATACTAGCAGTGCATCATTATTTCTTCACACTCTTGTGAATGGACTGTGTGAAAGTCTTTTTTTTAATCCTCATCGAGGGCATGCTTAGAGAGAGGAAAGGGAGAGAGACAGAGGAGAGAGAAACATCTATATGCTGCTCTCCCCACATGTCCTGACTGGGAATCGAATCAGGAACCTTTTGGTGCACAGCATGATGCTCAACCAAATGAGCCACTCCAGCAGGGCTATGTGATGGACTTTTTGACCTTTGTCAATCTGATAAGTGACTCCCAGTATAATTTTAATTTGCATCTCTTTTAATCTGAGTTAGGTTGAAGAGCCACTTATATTTCCTTTTCTGTAAACTGTTATTTCCATTGGGCTGCTTATTCTTTTCCTTAGTGGTTTGTAAGAGTTCTTTATATACTAAATAAATTAAACTCTTGTCAACAATCTATGTTGTGAATATTCCCCACCCATTTCCCCAGTTTCTCTTTTGTTCTGCCTTGTGTATGGTGGTTTTTGTCATGCAATTTTTATTTCCTTCTTTCATTTTCTGGGTTTCCTATCTTATTAGAAAGATCTTACTACTCAAAAATTATTTAAAAGTTGGCCCAGCTGGCATGGCTCAGTGGTTGAGCATCGACCTTTGAATCTGGAGGTCACTGTTTGATTCCCAGTCAGGGCACATGCCCGGGTTGTGGGCTCGACCCCCAGTTGAGCCCATAGTGTGGGGCATGCAGGAGGCAGCCAAACAATGACTCTCCCTTGTCATTGATGTTTCTATCTCTTTCTCCCTCTCCCTTCCTCTCTGAAATCAATAAAAATATTTTTAAAAATTATTTAAAAATTTACCCCATGGGTCTTCTTAATATTTAAATGGTTTCATTTTCCATGTTTATATTGCTGATATATTTAAAATTTTTGTGTAAATAGTAAGGTAAGGATCAAGTTCATCTTTTCCTAAATGGATAGCAAGGTATTATAATACTTGATTAAATAATTCATGTTTTTAAAATTATATCTAAATTTCCATATCTATTTGGGTCTATTTCTTGGTTTTACCTTCTGTTCTAGTGATTTGTCTGACTATTCACCTGCATGTACCACATAAATTATTATAGCTTTGTAATATAGTTTAACATTTGGTAAAACTAATCAATCACCTAATGGTAATCTTTGGGTAATAATATTTAACATGTTTTTAATAAAACTATTTGTATATGTCCATAATTCTAGATGTCTCATATGCCTTCTATATCTTCTCTATGTTGCTCTAGAGCACTCCATGCTGTCTTTTAGGGTTCTTTGCTTTGCAAACAAACTCAAGATAAATTGAGCATCATCTCTACAAATTCTGGGGATCTTGGATTTGATTCAGAAGAAATTCAGAGCCCAGAAGACATTTTTACAAAGGTACCCTTACTTGAGCTATTAGATGTATGTCCCTTGCATTGTGTCTGTCCCATTGGTTGACTATAGCCTTGATTACATGGGAAAGGGAGAACTCTAAGCAGAAAGCACCAACAGATCTTGTTTTTACCTATAATCTACAAGGTGTGGCAGACCCAATGTGTTGGGAGAAAAGGACTCTGTCCAATCAGCAGGGCCATGTTGGCCCAGTGGACATCGACTTCTAGGAGGCTCCAGCAACACAATCACGGGAGCTCCTGGAATGTTGAGGTCTCTGGAGTTGACACTAGATTTCTGCAGGGAGCTGGAGCCAGAGTGAGAGAAGTGGGAAGAGATGGGAGAGGCCCCTGGGAATCAAGAGAGTTTCCACCTGTAGATGATCTGATTACTCCTTGTTCTATTTATCAGGTCCTTGGGATTCCCAAGAGGCAGGAGTACTTGGAGTACTTGGCACGATGCCTGGCACCAAGAAATATGCAGTAAGTATATTTTAAATGGATGGATGAATTGATGAGTGAGGGAGTGGGTACCTGCATGCCACAGGAGCCTTCTTTCATCGCATGTGTCTTCCTGGAGCCTCTAGTAACCTCACAGGAAAGAGCAGAACTGGGACATGACTAGTAGGGTCTTGTCCTGATTCCTTTGTCTTGTCCTGTTGTCCTGTGCAGGAGAGAAATGCTGAGTGAGCAAGTTCTGTGAGCCCTGCTCATCCACCTCCAGAGAGCTCCGAGAGTTTCTGCTAACTTTTTTTCCCTTGTGTTTCCTCTCTTCTTCAATAGCATTCAATATTGAAATGTCACCCTCATTCATACCTCGCCCTTTTCTACACCAAAACCTTGGGTAATGCGAGTGAGACAGCTAATTTTAACAGCCAACTCTTATACAGTGTTTACTATGTGCTTGTCTCTGACTCAAATTATCTACCTATTTAATTATCTTTTTAATACTGAAACCAGGTTGGTATATACTTTTATTAAGCCCTTTGTACAAGTGAGGAAACTGAGTTAACACAGTTTAGTAACTTGCCTGGGACCATGGAGTTTGTAAGAAGATCAGTTGGGATTTGAACCAGGAAGTCCATGCACTGAAACACTATACCTTTCCTTGGTATGTACATGGATGTGTTCACTGAAGTGTCACATAAAGCACAGAAAAGTGCACAAATCAAGCGTGTGACTCAATAAATGTTCACAAAGTGAGCACACCTGGGTAACCAGCACCCAACTCAAAGAACAGAACACTCCTGGAGTTCCCAACATATATCTTCCCAATCTCTACCCCGTCCCCACCAAGAGATACCACTTCCTGACTTCTCTCACCATTCTCCTGGGGGTTTCTTCCTTGTCTTCCTATTTTAATCACATTTGTATTTCAAGTATCATGGGGTCTGTTGCTTAAGCTAAAAATATTCTGTCTTTCAGGAGTGGAGGTGGGGGTGGTTGGAGAGAAAACATTCCCTAGATAAGAGAAATAATAGAGGGTAGGAAAGGTAGGGGGCAGTTGCTGCATTTCCCCCTCATTCTCTTTGCTGGTTCCTGTGAGGTTCCACTCCTTCCTCCGTCCTCCTCTCTCAGGACTACATCTCCCAGCAGGCTGTGCTCTGACAGCTCTCGGATTTAAATAGGATTCTGGGCTAGGCTTAGAGCCAGGCTGTTGCTGAGAGCTCTGAGAGGAGGTAGAAGAGGGAGAAGCAGCCAGAAGCAGACAAGAGTTGGAGGCAGACCAGGAGCCCGGACCCGAGTTAGAGTCGAAGGTGTTTTTACTAAGGAGCAGAAACTAAAGAAGTTGAAAAGATGATGGTTATCTTGGGACTGCTCACCTCCTTCCTTTCCTTCCTGTATGTGATAGCTCCATCCATCAGGTTTGTCTTAATTTCAGTGACTCATACAGTATTTTACAAATCCCTAAATTGGGAGCCATGGAACTCGTAAGTAGATGAATTCTCTCTCGGCTGCTGAAAGAAGAGGAAGGGATAGAGGTTAAGGGAGAGAAAGTCAGGACAGAAGAAACAGAAAGGAAAGAGGTAATTATGGAAGCCATGAAGGAAAGTAAGAAGGAAGCACCTGGGCTGGGAGTAGAGGGGCTGATTTGAATGCTGATGCTAGTGGAAGGCTGAGTGGATGAGTGTTAAGTTGCTTGACAGACAACTCATGGGAAAGTCCTTCTCTTTCACTCTGTTCCCCTGGGTTCCTTGGAAGGTCTTCCTTTCTTCACTGTTTCAAGTTAAGGTGGCCCTGCTGGGTTACTATGGGTGGTCATTGCTGAGGGACTCATTAAGTACCAGGCATTTGGGAAAGGAAACAAACTCTCGTTCCTCAACTAAAGATGTTTTGGGATGGCTCTTTTGCTGTGGGATTTCTGGAAGTGTCCAAGAAACGTGTGTCTGAGCAGAGAATTTTCAAATTGCTGATGGTAAAGAAGGTTACATGGACATATGAGGGACAGAGTGTTGCTCTGGGTCCTGGCATAGAAACCTGGGTTCACATGACAGTTTTGCCACAATTAACAAGCGACTTGAACTTCTCTGAGCCTCATTCCCCGCCCCCCCCCCCCCCCACTGTAATATGGGGGTAATAAGAGAGCGGTTGAGAGGATTAAAATAAATTCCCTCCGGAAAGTGCCGGACAGTTAAATGGTGCTCAGAAAATCATCTGTCCCCACCTCTCATCCTCTTTTTGGAACTTGTCAAGTTAACTTTATGTAAAAAGATGCTCTCTGCACAGAGGTCTGAAAAGAGGGGGTTTCTCAGTGTGCTGATAGCTAGAATGGAATCTCTGAAGATGGCAAAAAAAAAAAAAAAAGTGAAGATGCTGGCTCTCTAAAACTGGAGAGGGAGCCCAAGAGCCACATTTGTATGTGGGACCCTCTGAGGTGCCATTCCTCAGTTATTCACTGCTGGTGCTTATTGAAGACGGAGGGCTCAGGACCAGCGAATCCTTTAATGCTCTTTGCATGTTTTAATGCAGGTTAGAGGCGGCAGCTGACCTCCAGGAACCTCTAGCGATAAGAGCTTTGTTATCTTTATCTAATAAGGAAGGTCTCCCTGGGCTCCAGCTCAAGAGCACTTCCACTGTTTGCCTAGATGGCCATTTGTAGCTTCTGGACACATGACCTTCCGACCTGAGCTGACGATCAGGAGACCCCCTTCCTCACTGGGAACATGTCCCCTGGAGATTAGCTTGTTTAGGTCTCCCGATGACAACTGTAAGAAATTCTTCTTTGAGGCTGGACGGGTGTTATGTATCTCAGTCTGGGGTTGGGAAGGACGGCGCATGAGTGCTTTTGCTTCCCTTGCCTATAGGAAGTTCTTCGCTGGTGGGGTTTGTAGAACAGACGTGCAGCTTCCTGGGAAGATAGTGGTGATCACTGGCGCCAACACTGGCATCGGCAAGGAGACGGCCAGAGAGCTCGCTCGCAGAGGCAAGTCCCTCCACTTCCATGTCCACAGGGCAGCACCTCCTGCCTTTCTCACCTGGGCTCTGCCCACATTTCCTTGTCTTTTCTCCTGGGCTTGGAGGCTCTGGTCAGGAATTCAAGGAACATGGGATTCAGGCCCAGCTGTGACGCCAACTCAATCTGTGGCCTTAAACAAACTTCCCTTCCTCCCTGCTCCGTTACTGTTTGTCTTATATAAAGTAAGACAAACAATGATGTCCATGTACAGTGTTGGTCAAGTCCCTTATTCTAAAAGGAGATTCTAAGCAACATTAAATATCAGAGTGTAAAAACCTGGGTTCCCAGCCGAAGTTAAGCTAGTAGCAAGGAGAATGAGCAGGGCAGCAGTGAGAATCCTGAAGAGTGGCAATACAACACTCACTGCTTTAGGGGTGGCTGGAGAACGCTCTGTGTACCAGTCCCAAGCTCACTTACTCTACTCTTTCTCAGCCTACGGTCTGAACACATTGCCCTCTTTTTTTTTGCCCCAGGAGCCCGAGTATACATTGCCTGCCGAGATGTACTCAAGGGGGAGTCTGCTGCCAGTGAAATCCGAGCTGATACAAAGAACTCCCAGGTGCTGGTGCGGAAACTGGACCTATCGGATACCAAATCCATCAGAGCCTTTGCTGAGGGCTTTCTGGCAGGTAAGGCCCTGGTGGGTAGCCAGAAAAGCAAGAAGCTGGGTGTGGGAGGGGTTGCCCCACCCAGACCTGTCTCTGACCCTTACATCAGAACCATCATGGATTCCACTGGACGGGTTCTGCCACATGAACCAGCAGGGCAGGGAATTGGCAAGGGGATGGCAGGTGGACCAGCTGGGCAGGATCCTTATCATCCTTTTGCCTTTGCAATGGGAATGTTGGAGGTATCAGCTCCCTGTCTGGGCTTGTACCTTGGCATCAAGGTGTGGCCCTGATGCCACTCTCCTCTTTCATTCTGAGAAGCAGCCTTCTGTGGCCACAGGCACCAAATGAGGTTGTGTTGCTTCCAAAATTCTTGTGTATCTTGAAAAATATCCAGCTTTTACTAATGACTATGAAATTCATGAGGTTTAGGGACCATGCCTGTCCTGTTTTACCACTGTATGCCCAGCAGAGTGGGCCTGGCCCAGAGTCAGTACTCAGTACATATTTGCTGAATGAATGAATGAATGAATGGTGTCCAAGGAGATATCAATTACTAAAGTTAGAAACCCAAATAACAGTGGTTACTGAATATCACTAAGATAGGTCCAAAGGCAAGGAGTAAATACTCAGGACTGTGCTGGGCAGCTAGCAGACTTCTTGCTAACTACAGGGTCTCCTTGGTTGTGTTACAGAGGAAAAGCAGCTCCATATTCTGATCAACAATGCAGGAGTGATGATGTGTCCATATTCCAAGACAGCTGATGGCTTTGAAACCCACCTGGGAGTCAACCACCTGGGTAAGTACTTCTGAGTGACCGAAAAGCAAGGCTGACCCCATCTTGTTCTCTGTAGGTGTAGATGACCGTACACTAGTTCTGAGAATCTCCAGTGGTCCTACTGGAGGCCAGGGTTCCAATAGACTGGACATACTGGATTTTTGTCCACTATCCCTCTCCTGACTAGTCCAAAAAAGTGAGGTCCTCCTACACATACCATTAAAAAAACCAAACAATTATCAGAGGGAAAGGAGGGTGGGGGGAGGTAGGAAAGGGTAGGAGGGGATAAATGATGATGGAAAGAAACTTGACTTGCTGTGTTGAACACACAATACAATAACAGATGATGTATTATAGAATTGTATACCTGAAACCTATATAATTTTTTTAACCAATGTCACCCCAATCTATAATAACAAAAGTATAATATGCTAATTAGACCAGACGTCCTTCCTTCCTTCCGGACAAAGCCGCAGTGGGCAGGGGGCAGGGGGTGGGGGGTGGGAACCCACGGCAGAGACCCTGCAGCCCGCAGAGGCCCTGTGGCCGCAGCGGCGGCAGGCTGGGGGCCGGGGCCAAGGCCCTCGCACGAATTTCATGCATCGGGCCTCTAGTAAATTCAATAATAAATTAAAAAGAAAAAGAAAAAAAGAAACCCCATAACTTTGAAGATACCAGGAAGAAAAATGCCATACTTGGATGAGGCTGTGGTAGCACGAGGCTTGCCAAGCAGAGCCAGGCATGGGGGCTGCAGGAGCCTATGTTTGGCTGGAGGGAGTCACATCTATAACTGAGGGTTCAGAAAGCCAAGGGTTGGTCGACGGAGGAGGCAAACCCTGAAGACTTGAGGTATGAGAGAGGCTGGGGTTCAGAGTTCAAGGTGATGGCTCTAGAGAGGAGATCATGGAATATGTTCTCTGATCCTAGACAAATGTAATTTTCCCTAACTCTTCCACTCTTCCCTCTGTACACGGGTGTACCTGGACCCACAGTTGTGTGATCATGGCCATAGTGGGGTCAGAAGCCAGCAGGTAGCCTTTCTCCGAACTGGGGCAAGGGCAGAGGTTCAAACAAGTACAGATTAAGTCTATATTGCCTCACCTATAGTCTAGCTCTGGCCCTTGCCTTAAAGAATTCACTAACTCATTCTGCCTGACCATTAGCACTGAGTTACATAAAAATTTGTTTGCACCCAGAAGATAGGGAGCTAATGCTGAAGTCCTGTCCTCAGCTCCCACATCCTGAGCCTTGGCAGCTACTCCACTCTTTAAAAACAAACAAAATTAAAAAAATATATATTTTTAAATTGATTTCAGAGAGGAAGGGAGAGGGAGAGAGAGCTAGAAACATCAATGACGAGAGAAAATCATTGATTGGCTGCCTCCTGTGTGCCCCTTCCTGGGGATCGAGCCTGCAACCTGGGCATGTGCCCTTGACCGGAATCGAATGGAACCCTTCAGTCCGCAGGCCAACACTCTACCCACTGAGCCAAACCAGCCAGGGCAGCCACTCCACTCTTCAATCTTCCCTGCTGGCTCTCCTTGCAGGCCACTTCCTTCTCACCCACTTGCTCCTGGAGCGGCTGAAGGAGTCTGCTCCTGCACGGGTGGTGAACCTGTCATCAGTGGTCCACATTGCTGGCAAGATTCGCTTCCACGACCTGCAGGGCGAGAAGCGCTACAGCCGCGGTTTTGCTTACTGTCACAGCAAGCTGGCCAATGTGCTTTTTACTCGTGAGCTGGCCAAAAAGCTCCAAGGTAAGTTGGGAGAAAGGGCCAGGGTTCAGGTAGTGAAAGCAGGGTTTTCAGTCCAGATGAGAGGTTCACAGAAATTTCTGAACACCTCAAACATGAACACTACAGTGGTAGGTAGCTCTATGCCCTAAGGAGGATGCCCTTGGGAAACTTAAAATTGAGTAACAGTTAGGAACCTAGGAAGTTACCTTACATTTATGTCAAATCTTATATCTATTATCTGATATTATTTTTCACAACAACCTCTTGCAACAGGCAGAGCCGGTATTATTATTATATGGGTCCAAACCGAGGTCCAAAGAAGCAGCCAGCCCAGGTTTATACAGCTTTCAATCCAGGGTACTTCCTTCTGAGTGCTATTTGCTGAGATTCATGTGGTTAGCTGAGCAAGAGAGGTGCCACTGCCCGAAGTCAGGGAGCTAGGGCTGGATGTCACCCCCTGGGTCTGAGTTCTTGCTCTAACACATGGTAGCCAGGTGTGTATAAGGACATGTCCCTTTATCTTCTCCTGACTTCATCCCCTCAACTTTAAAATGAGGTGAGGCCTCTCTTAATCCTATGATCCTTTCCCTTCCTGGAGTTTTCCTTGAGTTGCTGGCTTTGGGATCTGGAAATCATGGGGACTATTTGCTACGCTGAATAAGCCAGAGTTCGGGAACAATGGTATTTGATATCAGAACACAGAAGGTAGAGGAATAGGGCAACCATTAAAAGAAATAATAATAATGACAATAATAATTGAGAGTTTTGTGTGTGCCATGGACTATACATGTCTTAACTCATTTAATACAACATTCCTATGAGGTAGGTGCTACTGTTTTTCCCTGCTCTACAAGCAAACAAACAAGATAGGCACAGATATATATATATGAAACTTGAACAAACGAACAGAAGAGACCAGCACAGATATATATGCAACTTGATCAAGCAAGTTTCCTAGCTGAGCCAGGATTTAAATCCAGACAGTCCAGCTCTGGAGTCCATGCTCTTTACATCAGAGTTCAGACCTTGACTTTGCAACCTGCTAAGGTATGACCTTGGGCAATCTTAACTTAACCTCACTGTGATGAGACTTCAGCTTTTTCCACAGTAAATGGGCATCTTAATAGAACTTACCTCATAAGCCTCTTGGGGAAGCAAATGAGATAATGCAGGTAAAGCATGTAGTAGTCTCTTGCATGTACTAAGTACTAAAAATAGTGGAGGCACCAGGGGTGTCTGGGGGGCATGTTAACCCCCATCATCTTCATCAACACCCCTCAATCTACACCTCATAAAATGTGCTTGCCCGGCAAATGTGGCTCAAGCCACTAACTTCCTTTCTTTCAACCACATTGCTTCCCTTAAGTCAGGAGTGGGAAACCTTCTTTCTGCCAAGGGCCATTTGGATATTTATAACATCATTCGCCGGCCATGCAAAAATATCAATTTAAAAATTAGCCTGCTATATTTGGTCAAATATTTAATTAACTCACCCCTAATGCCTTGGCAGGGCCAGACCAAATGATTTCACGGGCCTTATACAGCCCGCAGGTCAGATGTTCCCTACCTCTGCATGCCCTTCCTATAGAAATTCCAAAGATGCCACTGTCAGTAATTGATACTACTACTACTGCTACTACTAGTGGTATTAGTAGTGCAACTAGTACATGTTGTTGTTTCCATTATTAACTAGAGGCCCGGTGCATGAAATTCATGAAGGGGGGCGGGTGTCCCTCAGCCTGGCCTGCACCCTCTCCAATCTGGGACATCGTCTCATAATCTGAGACTGCTGGCTCCTAACTGCTTGCCTGCCTTCCCTCCTGATCGCCCCTAACTGCCTCTGCCTGCCTGCCTGATCAACCCTAACTGCCTCTGTCTGCCTGCCTGATTGCCCCCTAACCGCTCCCCTGCCGGTCTGTTGCCCCTAACTGCCCTCCCCTGCCGGCCTGATCACCCCCTAACTGCTCTCCCCTGCCGGCCTGATTGCCCCTAACTGCTTGCTTCCCTGCTGGCCTGATCGCCCCTAACTGCCCTTCCCTGCCGGCCTGATCATCCCCTAACTGCTCTCCCCTGCTGGACTGATTGCCCCTAACTGCTTGCTCCCCTGCTGGCCTGATTGCCTCTAACTGCCTCTGCCTTGGCCCCTGCCACTGTGGCTTTGTTCGAAAGGAAGTCAGACATCCAGAAGATGTCCAGTTGACCTGGTCTAATTAGCATATTACCCTTTTATTAGTGTAGATACTTAAGTCACAGAGAAAGATGACATCAACATAGAAGGACCTTCAACTAAGCATTCATTTTGGAGCACAGAAGGCTGAGAAGGCTATAGATCTTTCTGGAAGAGATCAGTTAATTACTAGCCAGATTTTACCTGGCTAGGGGTGGCACCTTCTAAATCACGGGGTTCTGTTTTTTGAGTCCCTTTTTCTCACTTATGCATTTTGCAGCAGGAGGTGAGCTGTTTCGGGGGCTCAGAGTATGTCCCTGCTCTAACTGTGCTCTCTTTGCCCTAGGCACAGGGGTCACCACCTACTCGGTGCACCCAGGCATCGTCCGCTCCGAGCTGGTCCGCCACTCCTTCCTGATGTGCCTGCTCTGGCGGCTCTTCTCCCCCTTCCTCAAGTCAGCACGGGAGGGGGCGCAGACCAGCCTGCACTGCGCCCTGGCTGAGGGCCTGGAGCCCCTGAGCGGCAAGTACTTCAGGTGCGTGGAGGCAGAGCAGGTTCTCTCCCCACCTGTGCATGGTGACACTCACCGTTCCCTGGGCTTTGCACCCCAGGTGGCTGAGTTTGCACCTCATAGCAGAATCCAAGTTTGGTTTGGGCCTGCAAACCAAATGCTGTAACTTTTCCAAGGGAACTTACATTAGAAACTTGGCAAGAGTTGCTTTCCTGGCTCTATTTTATATCTGTGTGCCATGTTTCCAGGAAAGAAAGCTTTGTAGCTTTCTGAGAGCTGTAAGAGAAGGCTGTCCCCATTGACTGTGCCTTGGGAAGGATATTAGCAGGCTCCCTCATTGAACCTTTGGCTGACTTTTCCATGCATTCCTTAAGACCAGGGCAAGGCACACTCCCCAGGGTGAACTCTGTCTCCCCAGGCTGCCAAGATCGGCACTATCTGTTGCAATATAGAAATAGACATTTCAGTGTTGAGTTTTATCACAAATTCAGTTTGGGAATAAAGGGGAGCCTGGGATTAAAAGAGGGAAACACTATATATCTACTTCTATACAAACAGAGCAGAGAAGAGTGTAAAGAAAAGTAATTAATGCATAGGCATTTCTTCTTTATCAGAACCGCATTTTCCATGAATGCAGGCAATGAACTGCAGGACTGGTGGTAATACCTATGACTGTGTCACCCATGAAACTGTAGTATTTTCATGCCCCATTGCAGTTGCAGATTTCTCAAAATGTCACTTCTGCTCGCCACTACTTGGAAATCCGGTGGTTAGTAGACCCAGTGCTAGCTCTTGTTATGGATTATATTAGTAAAGAAGCTTGTGTGTTACTATGCCATGGATTTTTTACAATATTTAAAGACTGCATTCCAATACAGTTGGTTTCTTTTCCTGCAACCTATTTTATACATTTAGAAATGTATTCTGAGAAAGAGGCCATAAACTTTTCCGGACTGTCAATTTCCACTCCTGGATGTTTACATTCTTTGTTTGCCCTCCAGTGACTGCAAGAAGGCCTGGGTGTCTCCAAGGGCCCGAAATAACAAAACTGCTGAGCGTCTGTGGGCCGTCAGCTGTGAGCTTCTAGGAATTCAATGGAAGTAGAGCTGGTAGAAGAGCCACGGCTTTATCAGGTCTGGTCCGTGCCACCATGAAGGGGGACCAAGAAGGCCAACCCTGAGGATGGTCCTCCCGGCTGGCTGCTGCTGTGAATCCTGTCCTCTGATTCTCCTGACCCTTCTGGAAACCTCTGTATACCCAACCCTCTTGTGAGGCTGGCTCATGGCATCAGATGTTCACATCTACAGAGCATTCTTCTCCAAGACTTGCAGTCGGCCTCCCTCTCGGGGCAGGAGGAGGAGGCAGATGCCAGGCTGAGCACAGGGATGGCAAAAGAGCCTGGGAAACTGGGTCAGTTTCCTCACCGGTACTAGAAACATCAGCCAGCAGTCTCAGCTGAGGTGGCAGGAGCACCAGCGTTACGTATTTCCAGGGACTAGAGACTCAAACTTTTGACTAATCTCTCCTCTTTAAATTCTGGTCACAACTCTGGAGTCTGGACCAACTCAGGAAAATCTTGGCTTAACCTTGGCCAACTTTGGTTCCTTCCTCTGAGCACCCTCGAGTCCCTGCATGAAGCTGGGCCTTCCCATTTTCTTTTTCCACTTTTTTAAAAATTGAAAACAAAGTTTCTAGCTTTATTGAGATATAATTTTTAATCATGTAGATGGTTTCATTTTCCAAAGCATTCCCTTCACCTCATATTTTTAATAGTTTGTTAATTTTTTTTTTTTAAAAAAAAAGACAGGAAGGAAGAGGGAGAGAGAGATATAAACATCAATGATGAGAGAGAATCATTGATTGGCTGCCTCCTGTACACCCCGTACTGGGGATCAGGCCCACAACCCAGGCATGTATCTTTGCCCGGGGAATTGAACCGGCTACCTCCTGGTGCACCGGACAATATGAAACCAACTGAGCCACACTAGCCAGGGCTTTACCTCAATTTTTAGAGGAAATAGACTACACATCCCATTGCCTTACTTATTTTCTCAGGGTAGCAAGAGAGAAATGGAACAAAATGGGAAGCCAGCCTTCTATTTTAGTGAGTAGTATCTCACCCTACTCACAACCCATAACCTTGTTATAATGTCACATCTTATAATGCATTATTAGGATGGCGTAAAATAAGATGTTTCGATTGGATATTTCCTCAAGTTTCTTCCAGCTCTCCCATTTTATTATCTAAGAAGTAATGGAAGTGACTTCAATTATACATATGCTACGTTTCACTATAGATTAAGGCACGAGGGAATGTGGGACTTGATTGAATTTGATACATAGATGCAGAAAAACTACGCTCTGATAAACCCTCTACCTGAAATTATAGGTCTCTCTCTGGCCTCCCTGCTCTCCTGTGCTGCAGCCCTGGGTGACCTGCTGCTTGCCTCAAGTGCTGAAGTCACCAAGAAGGGGCAGAGAGATGACCTAATCTGTGAGCCAATTGACCCACGAAGTCAGGTTATTGGTTTCTGTTCTAAAGCATCCACAGGGCATCTGGTGACAAAAATGCCCTTTTCATCCATAGCAAGTAGACTTTTTTTTTTAAAAATCCTTTTTATTAAGGAAATTTTTAAATAGAAAAAAGTAGAGCAAATGGTATTATGAATCCCCATGTACCTGCCTGTCATCCAGCTTCAACATTAATGTTCTGTCAGTCTTGTTTCATCTATATTTCCTCCAGGACATTTTTTGGGGGTGGGGTGGGATATTTGAAAGCACATTCTAGACATCACACATTCATTCATAAATACTTTAATGTGTGTATCTAAATAAGGACATTTGTTTGTTCGTTTGTTTGTTACTAAATCACAACGCTCTATGTGAATGAAAAAGGGGCTATGCGATAACCCTGACAAGCACAGGGTGTTCTGATCTCAAAGTCCTAACTGAACAGGTTATAGCAGGCAGTCACATCGCAGGTCTATAGCTTCCTTAGCAAAGGTCTTTTTTTTTTTAATCCTCACCTGAGGATATGCTTATTGATGAGAGAGAGAGAGAGAGAGAGAGAGAGAGAGGCATTGATGTGAGAGAGAAACATCGATCAGATCGGTTGCCTCCTGTATGCTTTCCAATCAGGAACCAAACCTGCAACCTGGGCATGTGCCCTGACCGGGAATCAAACCTGCGACCTTTGGTGTATTGTACCAACTGAGCAACACCAGCCAGGCTAGCAAAGCTCAATCTTTACCTTAAGTGAGCGCTGTCCATTGCTCTTACGCGTCTAGGATAATATGTCTTTGAAATGTCAGAGTAATTTTATTTTCTGGACCTCTCTTAGGCACAACTACCGGCACCAGAGCACAAGACCACAGACTCCCTCTTGTTATCTTGTTCCCCGTATACCGATTCTATGTGCTGTGAATGTTTACTAACTATTCCCTACCCACCAATGTAAAAGTGTTTCTCCATTTGCCTTTTATTCAGTCCTATGTTTCTCTCCCCACCTCCTAGCCTAGCCCATGCTTTCTCCCACCTCCTTAATCTACCACCAGTGGATTTCATGTAACCCTCTTATGACTCCTCCTTTGATTCTAGTGTATAAAATAAGCTGCAAAACTGCCATTCTCTGGAGCATTTTCTCAATCTGTTAAGATTTTGCTTCCTGTTATATGTCATCAGTTTGGCTCCAATAAACTCACAACAACTCTCTATAGTTTTGAACTTTTCCTATGCTGACATGTAACTGCTAACAACATGAATAATTCCTGGGTATCATTTACTACTTGAAGTTCAAGTTTCCTTGGTTGTCTCACAGAAGGCTTTTGACCACTGGTTTGTTTAAATCAGGGAAAGAGAGATGATTCTCCTGGAAAAAAAAAAAGAAGTGGAAGTTTCCCCCCCAGAAGCCCCAGCAAATCTTCTTGTGCCTCATTGGCCTGAATAAGTACTGGGCCCTCTCCTGAACCAATCCCTATGGCTAAGGATGGGCTATGTTAATCGGCTTAAGCCAATCACATCCCACACCTGAAGCTGGGGCCCATCTCACCCACTCCACCCAGTGGGGAAGAATAGTAGCTGATACAAAGCACTTAGGTTGATTTGGATTAGCAGTCCCCACAAGTACCCTCTAGGGCAGCTACTATTGCTATCCCCGCTTTACTGACTGGCACCGAGAAGTTAAGTAGCTTGCCCAAGTTCACAAGGTTGATACATGGTAGAGTGGACCCTGGTAGTCTGACTCTAGAACCAACGTTTTTAACAGCCATGCTCTGTGGCTTCCCAAGGTGGAGGAAGCAACACATTCCCTCAAGGAAAACTCAGGGAACATGAATGAGCGGAGGGGTGAGGGGAGCACTGGGGAAGCAACCAATATGTGCTCCCTCCTGAGACCCGGGTCCTCCTAGGCTGTTGGGTCCACTAGGAACCTGGTGAAGAAGGAAGGGGAAAAAGAGGAGGAGGATGGAAACAGGACAAGGCCATGCAAGGGTGGGAGACGGGGCCGGTGAGGAGCATGCATGGCACTGATGATCCTGGGTTTCTCCCCTGGGCTGGAAGAATCAGCCAACATCGAAGACTGGGGCACGCAGGGCTGCTGTCACGCAGGAGGACAGCAAGCAGACCACGAGCGTGAGGGCAAAGATTCACACATGGGTAAGAGTTTAAGAGATAAGCAGTGCAAACACTGAGGCAAGAGACATGGGCTCAGTGAGGGCTTTGATGCATGCCAGAGACGGCTGGTTGTAGGTGGAAGAAACAAAGCCATGCCGGGGCTGCAAGGAATTGGCTCCAGCTGCCACTTCCAGGCAGTACGCTGGCATTGCTGTCGGTAGCAGAGGGTTTTTGAGTAAACCTGCTCACAAGGCTGGGTTCTTCCACTTCCACACATTCAACTACAGTCCTTTTTATTAAACTGGACTCTTCTCTCTATAGACCTTTTTTTTTTTTTTTTTTTTTTTCCAGAGAGACCAGAATGCTAACACATTCAAAAGATTGTTCCTTAACATATGTGGGATCCTTATGTTATGTGTGCTTAGAACCCTTTGGACTATTACATTTTATAATTTTTCATGTTTGTCAAACTACTTGTTAGTAGGATTGGCTTAATAAAGGCCATCCTATTCTTGATTTGTGGCAAATATCTGAAATCTGAGAAACCTTTTTGTATTTTCTCTAAGATACACAGAGACCTGGGGGCCGAGTGCTGGGGACAGAGGGCTCATAGCCTCAACCTGAAGTAGAGGGGCTGGGCGATAGTAAGACAGCAGGGCCTGGAACTCAGGGCCAAGCCAGGAGTCTCCGCAGGGTCTATAAATGCTAGGAGGAAAGCAATTTGAGTGAGATCCCAGCACCCAAGAGGGAAGAACTTTGCTTTCCCACAGCTTAATGGCCTTAGAAACTTTGGGGGGCTGAGGGCTGACGTTAAGGTCACAGTGTTTGGTGGAGAAATCCTTCCCTTTGAGTTTCAGGGCAGGGGAGCATTCCCTGCATTATCATCTAACCATGGTCTCTGGAAAACACAAAAATTGCCCCAATTCTACTTTCCTCATCACAACATCCATACTGTACATACTCTTCCTTCCTAAAGAATGGCTCTACTTGAAGTATGCGTCATTTCCTGCCCTACTGGCAGGTGGCACAGCTCAGCCGGATCAAAGTAGTACAGGACTGGGGTGCTTATTTCTAATCAGAAGGCCTAACCTCATTGAAAGAAGTCTGTGGCCCTGGCTGGTTTGGCTCAATGGATAGAGCGTTGGCCTGCGGATTGAAGGGACCCGGATTTGATTCCAGTAAAGGGCAAATGCCCAGGTTGTGGGGTCGATCCCCAGTAGGGGGCGTGCAAGAGGCAGCAGATCAGTGATTCTCTTTCCTCATTGATGTTTCGACCTCCCTCTCCCTACCTCTCTGAAATCAATAAAATGTATTTTAAAAATAATAAAAAATAAAAAAGTCTGTGCAATATTAGCTGGCCAGGGAAAGTATTTTAAATCTGAAGTTTTCTATTTTATTTCGAATTGTTGGGTGCACTTATACTTAACAGTAGTGACACCAAATATGCAAGAGCTAAGCAGCAAAGAATGCCAAAAAGAAAAAAATGTGAGTATTGAATTTACATGTTGTTGGCATTTTCAAAATGTTGAACAATAGTTGTTCCCCTGACTTAGAGTCTAGGCTCTGCCACTTCTCATCGTGGTCAGGTGCTCCCACAAGACTCAGCCTCCCACAGCACTGCTCCCTGGGAACCATCTCACAATCCGACTTCATCTTGTCTCTGTGTAGCTGGCTGTCCAACACCGAAAGTGTTGTCTAGTCAGCTCAGCCTGGGCAAGGAACAGGTGCCAGCCTTGGCCTCCTGTCATGTTTCCAGAAGAGACTTGCCTCACGTTAACTACCCAGCAAGGGAAAGACAGGCCTTAGCTCAGCATAAATGACACTGGGAATCCCGTGGCTGAGTCACCATTCAACCTTCCCATCTCTGCTCCTTAGATTTTCCCATGACCACAGAGGCCATTTCTCTTGGAATCTGTTTGTGCTATGGATGTGGCTTCCTGCCTGGTAGAGTGCCCTTAGGATACAGGAGGCAAGATCTGGATGAGAAGGGCTCAGGGATTATAGTCATCCTAGACTTCTCGGCAACGAGGTGCTTCTCTAGCTGCCCCAGGCCCGCTGCCCTTCGCTATTCCTGGCTTCTGTTAAGCTCTGAAACCATTGGCTAGGCTTGTCCAGGAGGGAAAAAACTTTCCCTCTGGCTTGACAGACACTGGCCTAAATTTCTTCAACATAAAACTTGTCTGGGACACTAATGGAAAAGGAAACAAAAGAGACGTTTGAAAATCAAGAGGCAAATAGTTCCAGAGCATAGATTGCCTATGTGATGTGTAACCGCGCAGATGACCTTGGCTAGCACCTGGCCCTTGTCTGATTCAACTCTGTATTCAGCATGGAGAATCTAGCTTACATCTTCGCCTCTTTTAGTTACAAGACAGACACCCACTTGGAACAAGCTTAGGCCAAACACCATAAAACATTTTGCTCATAATTTCAAGGAAGGGTTGAAACTAAAAAGTGGGAAAGGGCTCTTTCTCTTTTGGTCCCAGATACTTCGAGAACTGGGTGCTTCGGTATAAACATGGCCAAGTCCAAGAACCACACCATGCACAACCAGTCCTGAAAATGGCACAGAAATGGCATCAAGAAATCCCGATCACAAAGATATAAATCTCTTAGGAGGGTGGACCCCAAATTCCTGAGGAACATGTGCTTTGCCAAGAAGGACAACAAGAAAGGCCTGAAGAAGATGCAGGTCAACAATGCCAAGGCCACGAGTGCACATTCCAAGGCTATCAAGGCCCTCACAAAGCCCAAGGAGGCCAAGCCCAAGGTCCCAAAGGGAGGCAGCTGCAACCTCAATCAGCTTGCCTTTCATGGCTCACCCCAAACTTGAGAAATGTGCTGTGCCCGCATCGCCAAGGATCTCAGGCTCTGTCAGCCAAAAGTCCACGACCAAGGCTCAAATCAAGCCCCAGGTGCAGCCCCAGCTCCGGCTCCAGCCCCAGCTTAGGCTCCCGAAGGTTCCCAGGCTCCCATGAAGGCTCTACAGTAGAGGCCTCTGTCTGCTGATGTGTGGGCAGGAAGGACTGGTGTGATCCCCTGGGCTGCTGTCGCATGGAGCTGACGTCCTCCTGTGCTATTTGTACAAATAAACCTGAGGCAGGATCTGTAAAAAAAGAAAAGAAAAAAACGAGTCTATGTAGCTCAAAAATAAGTGGAATCCAAGCATCAAACACCACCATGCTCCCCTCCCTATCTTTTCTCTGATTGTAGACTTCACTTCAGAGTAAGTGGCAAGAAACTTGGCCGTTGAAAACTCAAGCTCCGCACCTTTTGGTTTCTACTATTTGTGTGTGTGTGTGTGTGTGTGTGTGTGTGTGTGTGTGTGTGGTTTCTACTATTGAAGAGACAGTGCAGGTGTTTTTTATTTGTAGTATTTGAAGAACCTCAGGTTTGGCTTGGGTCAGATGCTCACTGTGAAGCATTCAGCTATAGTACGGGAGGGAGAGTCCTGTAAGAAGTGACAGCTGTAGGAGTGGCATTTCAAATCAGTGAGAATAATAACTGTTCAATAAATCTAACATAGGTTAGATTCCCCATCTTGCACTATTCACAAAAAAAGTACTAGATGGATTCAAAAAAACAAAAAATTGTAGAGGTTGCCTCTGGAAAGGATTGATGGGAGATAATATTTCAATTTTTTAAAAAGCAGAATATTTTCACTTTTAACTTGGAAATAAAAAGTTAATTTTAACAGACATTGTTGGTTGCCACTGTCACTATGACTGATTAAACTATTGTGGTGCTCTCAATCCTAGCTGTATTTTAAAACATATAAAGTGCCAATGCATAGGTCTTACCTCAGAGAATCATATTTCATTGTTCTATTCTTGGGAGCTGAGCTGGCCCAGAGGCCAAGCTCGCTCGCTGAGGGCGGTAGAGGGAAAGATGAAAGGAACCTGGGTTGCTGATGATAAAGCAGTGAGTCACTGAATTAACCAAGACTGGAGCTGCCCTCCCTTGTTACATGACACAATAAATTGTTGAAGTCGATGTCCTGATGCAATAGTATTATGTTGAGCCATATAGAATTACTGATATTCTATCATTTCTGTGTGTTTTCCTTTAAAAAATTTTTATTAAATTTATTGGGGTGACATTGGTTAATAAAATTATATAGGTTTTAAGTGTACAATTCTATGATACATCACCTGTGTATTATTGCATTGTGTGCTTACCATCCAAAGTCAAATCTTCTGTCACCAAATATTTGATCTCCTTGACCCCTTACTAACTCCCCTCCACCTCCCCCCTTTCCCTCTGGTAACCATCATGCTGTTGTCTGTGTCCATCAGCTTTTGTTTGTTTGCCCTGTGTTTATTTGCTGCTTTCAGTTTTATATCCCATATAAGAGTGAAATCATATGGTTCTTGACTTTTTCCGTCTGACTTATTTCACTTAGCATGATATTCGCAAGATCCATCCATTGTTACAAATGGCAGTATTTCATCTATTCTACCATTTTAAAACCTACTTTGCCCCACCAGTACTGCTGATCCAAGGCAGATGTCTTCCTGACCTACTTTCATCACCTTCAATTTCTTCACCTGTAAAGTGAAACTTTGACACCTGTTTATTATATTTTTCCCCACTGCAAAGATTTGTCATCTTCTGTTAATTTCAATATTCACAGGCATAACTGAACTAACATCTCAATACAGAGTCTTAAATAGCTTTGGCATACTTTCACAGGTGTTCATCCAAATTTTAATCTATGTGTACAATCTATTTTTTCTACAGGTAGATTATGCTATCTCTTAACTAAGACAATCAGCTAAGAAGATCATAGAACATGAGGTACAATTTGTTCTATAGGAGTAGATTAACTGCTAAAACAAACAATGCTAAATTTTAGTGGCTTAATACAGTAAAAATTGATTTCTTGTTCATACCACAGTCTAATACAGGAATGGGAGTGGGTGGGAGCTCTGCTCCACATAGCTTTCAACTCAGTAAAATTATTAATATTGCTATCATCATCCAATATTTTGTGTGCTAATGGTACTAGTTAGTTAACTAAAGGATTAAAAAATACAAAATGTAGTTATATTCGAAGTATATGCAATTTAAACATAGTTTCATAAAAATGTAAATTATCCCTGGCTGGTGTAGGTCAGTGGGTGGTGTGGGCCTACACACCTAAGGGTCTCAGGTTTGATTCCTGGTCAAAGGCACATACCTCAATTGCAGGTTTGCTCCCAGCCCTGGTTGGGATGAGTGGGGGAGGCAAGCAATTGATGTGTCTCTCTCACATCGATGTTTCTCTCTCTCCCTCTCCACTCCCTCCCTTCTTCCCTTCTACTCTCTCTGAAAAAAGCAATGGAAAAAAATATCCTCAGGTGAGGATTAACAACAACAAAAAAGTAAATTAACGAAAGGCAAAAATAAAAATCATTTTTAAATGTCTTAGGTTATTTTTCTTCTAAAATATTTAAATTATCTATCAAAAATTAAAAGGCAAAATACGCTATTGCTATATCAACATTTTAAATCAAAGCTATTTCAATAAAGCTGAATTTTTTAATTTTCTAAATTTAATTAATTCTATGAACTTTTATGAAAATAGAACTATTCATGATCCTAATGCTCAAGGTCCATTTAGTTGCCAATGTAAACGTGGATATCATGCCTCATGCATGTTTCCTCTACACCTGCATGGCATGTCTATCAATTTTAAAGCAATATGAATTGTTTATTATTTAACCTCCATTAAAAGTGTTGCAGCCCTAGCCAGTTTGACTCAGTGGATAGAGCATCGACCTGTGGATTGAAGGGTACCAGGTTTGATTCTGGTCAAGGGCATATGCCCGGCTTGCTCCCCAGTTGGGGGCATGCAGGAGGCAGCCGATCAATGATTCTCTCTCCTCATTGATGTTTCTATTTCTCTCTCCCTCTCCCTTCCTCTCTGAAATCAATAAAAAGAATATTTTTAAGAAAGTGTTGCAAACACACATTAGTATATGCAGAGACAAGAAAATAGACGTAGCACTACTGAAAACAAACCTGTTTCAATACAAGCATCTACTAAACTCACACTGAGAAAGAATTTGACAAGTTCATTAATTTGTCTTTTCTCCTCCCCAATTGCTCCCTCTGTTCAATTCCTTTCTGGACTCAGAAGTAGCAGCATGATCTACACAGCTTCAAAGCATTTGGAAACAGTTACGACGTGTTTATCTGGAGTTTAGTGTCAGTCGTGAGAGCAGATGTTCAGGCTATTTGATTATGATATGTCAGAACTTAGCACCAGAGCCTCAGTAACAGAGATGTCCACTTAAATACATTTACAGACTGACATACCCGATGTGGGGTTGGGGGGATGAGAAGAGATAAACCAAAAATGTGTGTATTTATATGCATAGCCCATGGACATGGGCAACAGGGTAGTGAAGACCTGGGCGGGGGGGGGGGGGGGGGCGGGTAGAGACTGGGAGGAGGGGAGGGAAATGGGAGGTATCTGTACTACTATCAAAAAATACATTTACTATATTCTTGTGTAATCTTAAATAAATTTATTATATTCTTATGTATTTTTGGTGAAATGTAGGGCTTTCAAAGGTGCATGACCAAGGGAAGGAGCCCTTCTTGCCTGGGTGTAAGGGCATTACTGTTTATAGAGTCCTGGAATGGGTACTGGGAGTCCAGCCCCGGGAATTCCCAGAAAAGGCCCTTTTCATGTGCCTGGACCCATGTCTACCATAGAGGTTTACCGTCAACCTGGGATGTAAGAAAGTGTTTACTGAACATATGATAATTTTGCCTCATACAGCATCTGAGAGTGTATGAGGCAGTAGTAAATAACTCAGATAACAACATGGTACTGTAGGGAGATGTAGTGGATGGTGTGGTAACCGTGGGTGTGTATGGGTTGCCCAAAGCACTAGTATTTGAAAGCGTGCCACATGCCCACTCAGATTTGACTTCCTGATTTCCTCAGCACTGAACTTATTCACTCCTTTCAGTCTCTCATTCCCACGGCAAGGACTACACCTAGACACCTTGTTATCACATGAGCTTGCTGCTCTTCAGATATCTTAACTTCCAACATCCTACTCCAATCAAACCTCCAGCTTTTTCCTTTCCAGTTCTCCTGCCACACTATTACCCATGTCTAGCAATGGCCAAGCATGGAAGGATCCAACTCTCTGATTTCTACACGCCAAGACTGCTGCAGAAGAAAGTCACTCCACCCGGCAGACTGGGGCCACTATCAATCACCAATCACTGGTTATCGATGTCAACTGGGCTTTCAACACTGCCTGATCCTCTGTTCTCCCACAGCTAGGATGGATGCAGGGAAGCTTATACAATTTGTGCGGCCATCTTTAAGAAGAGAATACAAAATTAACAGACACAAAATTAGGTACAAAAGTGGATGTTGATCTACTGGTAAAATGAGAAAAAAATCAACAACTATGCATAACGGGGGAGCTGGGGATTTAGGTCTTCTGAGATCTCTTTAGGATTTTACCAGCAATGCTTGCATGAAAATGCTTTCTGATAGCAACTTGGTGTCCCCTGCCCATCTAGAATACAATTCCCAGCAACTCACAGGGGCCAGGTAAATTTCAAAAGCTTCACAGTGAACCTGCTTCTGAGTTTACAACACCTAATTCATGTCCTCTCCTATTCTCAAGCCATTGAACCCACCAGCTCCCTTGAACCATTAATAGGTGATTTTTCCCTCTGACTTCATAGATGATATCGAAGCCATCAGCCATCAACTCCCTCAACTTTCTGCTCCCAAACCAGCAAACTTACCTGTATCCCACTCATATTTTCTTCCTTTTCACCTTCTACATTAGAAGAGGTGTTACTCCATGCATTTTTAA
This sequence comes from Myotis nattereri, assembly GCF_964212035.1. Lineage (NCBI taxonomy): Eukaryota > Metazoa > Chordata > Mammalia > Chiroptera > Vespertilionidae > Myotis > Myotis nattereri. The sequence goes on along the minus strand of NC_138075.1, from coordinate 28,964,753 downwards.
TCTTCATCTTGTGAATTTCTCTTACAGTGGTCTTTTAGTTTCATCAAAGAGTTTGCTTCTGTTTGCTGCCCTCCTTGCCTCTTTCCTGCCCATCTAAGAGGTGCCCACCTTAGTCTGGAATAGGGGGGAGAGATCACAGAAGACTTCCTGAACCAAGTGGCCTGTGTTTAAGCAAGACCCAAACGATGAGTCACCAGGTGAAAAGGAGGGAAAAAGTGGTCTAGGCCGCTGGCTCAGAAGGGCAAAGAATATGTCTCCTCTGGGAACCTGAAAGAAGGGTGTGGGGTGGAAGGTGAAAAATGAGCCATTTGAGAAGCTTAGTTTGGAAAAAGGCTCTTAAATAGATACTTCAAAATGTTTACTTTATCAATGATTTCTGTTTCAGTATATGCTACAGTCTATACAACTTAATTAAACAAACCTTTATTTACTGGTAAATAATGCATAAATAATTTGTAGGTAACTCAAGGTGAGCAAGAGGTGGTCCTTGCCCTCAGGAGCTTATGGTCTATCAGGTAATCAAATAAAAAAATACAATTGACTATAAAGTAGGCAGAATAGGAGAGCTTGAAGTGACACAGAAGGGTTAAAGGAATATATTTTATGTCATTTATATTTTAACCATAATAAAAACAATTAAATGTTCCATGGATTCTGGGGTTTGTATCTACTTAAGAAGACATTTCACACCTCAAGATTATAGAGAAGTCTGTTTATTCTTCTAGAAGTGTTATTTAATCTGGAGTTGCTTGGAGGTGCACCTTTTGGATGGGTGTTTGAGGTGAAGAAAAGAGGCGTCTGTGACAGTCAGGGGAGGAAGTGACAAGGACCTGAAGTGAGGTGATGAAGCAGAAGGACCAGGTTTGTCCGACTGGGAAGGTAGGATAGGAATTGGCTTTCAACTGGATATGTGCTTAATGCATGGTAGGTATTTGAATGTTTGTTGAATGAGGAGGGGGAAGAGTTAGTCAATACAGAGAACTCCTGAAGTCTCTAACCCAAACAGCATGCATAATAGTAATAATAACATTAATACTAATAGCCACTGAAGGAGGGAGATAAAGTTTATGGGTGGATTAGGATGTGTTACATTTTGGATGTGCTAATGTTTTTAGGTTCAAGTGGGTGAGTTCCAGAAAGCAGTCAAGAGGCAGGTCTGATGTGGAGAAGAATTTAGGCAGACAAATTTGGTTTAGAACTCATGATGATTGCTGAAACTATGAGGCTGTATGGGAGAGGATTAGAGTGTCAAGAGAGAATAGAACCTCAAAGAATTTCAGCCTTTAAGTGGAATGAAGAGAAAGTTGGCCCCTATTCCTCAAGATGGCAGCATAGGTTAACGCTGGAGATTCCTGCCTCGAACAACCACTTCAAAAAACAACTAAAGACGGAACGGACATCATCCAGAACCACAGGAAGGCTGGCTGAGTGGAAATTCTACAACTAGGAGGAAAGAGACTATCATACCCAGACTCAGAGGAGGCGCGCGCAGTGCTGAAGTGAAATACTCAGGTGCGGAGTGCGCGCAAGCGGGCTGGCGGCGGAGGGCGCGGTTGTTGTTTTCAATCGGGAGGGAGTTTCAGACTCTGAGCTCCAGATCCGGGCGAGTCTCTAGGGACCCAGACTCAAACGGGAGAAGTGGGACTGTTTGGCTTCGGTCGGAACTCGAAGGCAGCTTTCTCTCCGAGGTTTGCAGCGGTTGCTGGGACTCTGTGAGGCAGAGCCCCTAGGGACAGAACTGAGAGCAGCCATAACTGCTCGCTCCGGCCTGCCCTGTAGATCCCCAGGGACCCGCCCCGCCCAAGCCCTGCGCAGAGCCATTTGCCAGATAGCCTCAGGCAAACGCTAGATTAGCACCGCCCTAGAGATCCAGCACAGAAGCTCTCCCACTGCAGACACAGCTGACTCTCACAGCCAGTTGGCCTGGAGGTCAAATCCCCCCAGTATTAACTACAACAATCAAGGCTTAACTACAACAAGACTGTGCACAAAGGGGGTGTACCAAGAAAGCATAAAAAATGCGGAGACAAAGAAACAGGACAAAACTGTCAATGGAGGATATTGAGTTCAGAACCACATTTTAAGGTCTCTTAAGAACTGTCTAGAAGCCACCGATAAATGTAGTGAGATCCTCAAGAAAACTAATGAGACCCTCGATGTTATGATAAAGAACCAACTAGAAATTAAGCATACACGGACTGAAATAACGAATACTATACAGACTCCCAACAGCAGACCAGAGGAGCACAAGAATCAAGGCAAAGATTTGAAATGCGAAGAAGCAAAAAACACCCAACCAGAAAAGCAAAATGAAAAAAGAATCCGAAAATATGAAGATAGTGTAAGGAGCCTCTGGGACAGCTTCAAGCATACCAACATCAGAATTATAGGGGTGCCAGAAGATGAGAGAGAGCAAGATATTGAAAACCTATTTGAAGAAATAATGACAGAAAACTTCCCCCACATGGTGAAAGAAATAGACTTACAGGTCCAGGAAGCGCAGAGAACCCCAAACAAAAGGAATCCAAAGAGGACCACACCAAGACACATCATAATTAAAATGCCAAGAGCAAAAGACAAAGAGAGAATCTTAAAAGCAGCAAGAGAAAGAAACTCAGTTACCTACAAGGGAATACCCATACGACTGTCAGCTGATTTCTCAACAGAAACTTTGCAGGCCAGAAGGGAGTGGCAAGAAATATTCAAAGTGATGAATACCAAGAACCTACAACCAAGATTACTTTATCCAGCAAAGCTATCATTCAGAATTGAAGGTCAGATAAAGAGCTTCAGAGATAAGGAAAAGCTAAAGGAGTTCATCACCACCAAACCAGTATTATATGAAATGCTGAAAGGTATCCTTTAAGAAGAGGAAGAAGAAGAAAAAGGTAAAGATACAAATTATGAACAACAAACATGCATCTATCAACAAGTGAATCTAAGAATCAAGTGAATAAATAATCTGGTGATCATAATAGAATCAGGGACATAGAAAGGGAATGGACTGACTATTCTTGGGGGGGAAAGGGGTGTGGGAGATGCGGGAAGAAATTGGACAAAAAATCGTGCACCTATGGATGAGGACAGTGGGTGGGGAGTGAGGGCGGAGGGTGGGGCGGGAACTGGGAGGAGGGGAGTTATGGGGGGAAAAAAGAGGAACAAATGTAATAATCTGAACAATAAAGATTTAATTAAAAAAAAAGAGAAAGTATAGCAGAGAAGTAAATAATTTATAGAGATGGCACTTGAAATGGGCTTGAAGAAATGGTTTTGACAACAGAAGACTGGAGGGTGAGGCAGTGGAGATGGTGAAGGAAGGGTTCCAAGCAGAAATAACATGAAGCATAGAAAGAAGGGAAAGACTCCACCAGAGATGCCATTCAGAAACCAGAGGCCATTAAGTAATCAGTTGAATGACGTGTAGAAGAATTGAAAGTTTCAAGGATGGATTAGCCAAACATTATTACTGTGAATGAAAGGATGATGACCAAGATAAGGCCATTTTCCTCAGGAACACTGTGACTATTGCTATTTGGTTGCTTGGATATGAAGAGAGTCTAATAGCATTTGATCTACTTTGTTAAGCTCAAGCCAGCGGTATCTGGTAACTTTGGAGTGTCTCAGGTTTCTAAACATCGTCAGTGGTCCTGTATCCTAGACTTAGATTGGGGGTTCCAATTTGTTTTGTTATGACACAAAACAAAAGATTTTTTAAAAAAATCTTTATTGTTGAAAGTATTACATATGGCCCTCTATATCTCCCATTGACACCCTCCAGCCCCCACCCCAGGCTTTCACCTCCCTATTGTCTGTGTCCCTGGTTGATTACCTCCTGCCCACCCACCTTCCCCTGCTTTCCCTCTGAGATTCCACACTCTGTTGTGACATATCAGGTGGTTTTCAGGTGTACTTTTATCATTACTTTTGTTTGTGTGTTTTTTTAAATGAGGAATTGGAAGAGATCATGTTTCTGGGGAAGGGAGATAATGGTAGCAATGTCCACGGCTCAGATATTATACTGCAAACACGTGCTCCGAGAAGGTGGCAAGGAAACAAGCCAAGTTCTCTTTCCCCCAAAGACCTTATACTTGGTTTCAAAGAGTCACAATTGGGTTGATATTTAAGACATAGAATTTAAAAAATGACAAACAGCATTACAAAATATTTCAGAGTGCCATTTTTCATTCACCGCACAGGCAAGGACCTGTAAAGTTTGGTAACTGTTGAGGCAAGGGTGTGGGCATGCAGGCACTGTCCCACACAGCTGGTGGGACATTTATTTGCTTGACCTCTTTGAAAGGCAACTGGCAAGACTTACTAAGGGCACATCCCCTCTGACCCAGGGTATTCTGGGCAAGGTAATTAATTGCAGTATAATTTGCTGTGGCAAACGATGGCAATGACCTAAAAGGTCCATGAATAGCCCTAACCGGTTTGGCTCAGTGGATAGAGCGTCAGCCTGTGGACTGAAGAGTCCCAGGTTTGATTCCTGTCAAAGGCATGTACCTTGGTTGCATGCACATCCCCAGTTGGGGGTGTGCAGGAGGCAGTTGATTGATGTTTCTCTCTCATCGATGTTTCTAACTCTACCCCTCTCCCTTCCTCTCTGTAAAAAAATCAATAAAATATATTTAAAAATATAAAAGGTCCATGAATAGAGGCTGGTTAAATAATTAGGGCGTATCTTTTGGTTGCAGACCATGGGATACTTTAGTTGTTACTGCTGTTTACATATGAAATAGCTCTGGAACTAGAGACAATAAACTGTTGAGCCGAAACCGGTTTGGCTCAGTGGATAGAGCGTCGGCCTGCGGACTGAAGGGTCCCAGGTTTGATTCCGGTCAAGGGCACATGGTTGCGGGCACATCCCCAGCGGGGAGTGTGCAGGAGGCAGCTGATTGATGTTTCTGTCTCATCGATGTTTCTAACTCTCTATCTCTCTCCCTTCCTCTCTGTAAAAAATTAATAAAATATATTTAAAAAAAAAAAAAAGAAAAGAAACTGTTGACACGGGTAGTGTCTGAGAGGGGGCTGGGCTGAGGGGACAAGGATGGGAGGGACTTTTCACTTACCTTCTGTACCTGATGAATGTGTGATCTCCATCTACTACCCAATTAAAGCAAAAAAAAAAAAAAAAAGTCTCGTAGTAGAGCGTACACTAATAGTCTTTAACACATAGGAAACTTGAGATAAAGTCATTAGTTATAATGGGACTCCTTTAGAGAAGTTTAAGAGATGAAGGCCATCTGATCTTTCCCACTCGCTTTCTCCACACGGACCATGAGGCAGGAAGGAAGGGAAGGGTAAGAGCAAGACAGCGCAAAGAAGTCATGAGGCCAAGCGGGTAGGACAGAGACTTTATTGCGGCTGCTTGTAGTAAAACATTCCACCCTTCCACATGTTGTTTGTTTGGCTGGAGACCACAGTGTGACGCTCGAAGGCCTTTAACCTCATCTTATGTCAGTCTAGCCAATGGTTGCCTATGTTATAGCTCAACTAGTTGGAGGAAAAAAGTCAGGAAAATCTGGTTTAACATCCCAAGTTAAGGGCCGTGAAATCTGCAGACCATTCATATAAAGTGCTTATGTTCAGTGCAAAAAGGGCAGGCTCAGAGGGGCAAGCAGATACCAGGGAATGACGTTTCCCGGGAGACAGGTGCATTCTATGACTCAAAGGAAAAGCCACTTGTCCAACTTCCCCCAAAGGGATCAATTATTTTGTTTGCAGACTTCCTGCCATCAGGATGAAAACTCTGAACCTGGTAGATGCCTAATACTTGTTTATTTTACTATCAAAACACCTGGCTCCGAGGGAAATGCACAGGGTTCTATGCACCAGAGATGCTGACTTTGCTTCTGGTTCCTGTTTGTCTCAGCAGCAAATGTGAGCTCAACATGCTGAGCTCTGGCCGGTGGGAAGCTCAGAGCTGTGAGCTGCTCTTGGGCCTCTCCTTTGCAAATCCACGTCACAGAGCACGACAGACCCTTTCTAAAACACTGTCACATCTCGGGTGGGAATACAAGCCCATATGAAAGGAGCACATCACCTCATTTCACCAGCCGGATGGGACCTATTCATTGTCCCCTGGTCTGACTCTTGTCTGCAGGCCACCTCCAAAGCAAACCCTTGACCCCCCTTCTCTGTTGAGACAGAGAAGGCACTGCCCTGTCCTGACCCTGGGTCTCTGCATATCCGCCCTGAAGAGATTGCAGAGAAGAAGGGGAGGAAGTGGTTTCCTAACCAGTTGAAGGGGCACGAATAGGACTGTCACTCAAATAGGCAAAGTCTAGCCATTCATTCTAGGATTCTGGCTACCATTTCTCGCCCCAGACTCTCAAAGAGGGAGCCACATCCTCTCACTGTGCAGCAGGGATAGTCACAGAAGCTGGCTCTGTGCTTGTAAGCAACCCCGGCATTTCCGTTTGGAGAGGCTGGCCTTTCTCTCCCTGTTGGATAAAGTCAGTGGTGCTCCTCCTGTCCTGTCTGAGGTTCCAGACCCGATCACTTGTATGTGCACCCACAGCATTCAGATGCCAGCACCTGAGGGAGGACCCTTCTGTTCAGACTACCATCCAAAGACTCAGGGTAACTCCTTGTGCTTTGAGAAGAGACACTTGGAGCAGTGTTATTCCACAGGTAGCCTTTGCTCCAAAACCATCTCTGAGTGCTGGGAAGGCAAGGGAGGGGAAAGAGGCAATCCTTTCGGTGCTGCTCTGTAATTCATGATAAAACCCTTTTAGTCACGAGGAGCTCCTGGAATGTCTCTGCAGAGGGGACTGTGTACACAAACAGGATGACCCGGGTTAAGAACCAAAACGCAGGGAAGGTTTCCAGACAGGCAGAAGTCTAAATAAAGTGCCTCTTTTCAGTGGGGAAGTTTCATTTGTTCAGGAATGCTTGCGCGTAAACATGAGTGTGCAGGAACGTGCACGCCATGCATGCACTCTGAGGTAGGAAGGCTGGCCATCTCCAGACAAGCAGAGTCCACAATCCTAGAGAAGCCTGGCACTTGTGTGAAAGGCCCGGTCTTTGCCCAAGACGGCAAGGAGGGTCCAATCAGCTCCTTCCGACCTGGGCAGAGCCAGAGAAGTCTCTCTGCACAGGAGGAAACAGGTGGAGAGCATCCCGATCACTCCTGTCCCAGTTCCCAGGGCCCACTGCCCATGGTCACTTCCGGGAGCCGGAGCCAAGAGCACCTCGGGCCTGGCTTGTCAGTAGCCACTGGGTGCAGATGTCTTGCACTACAGCGTCCCCGCTGCTCTTGGCGGCCTGCTGCACCTGCTGGACGAGGGCTGTGGCCCGTGAGTGTTCCTGCTTCACGGCAATCAGATAGGCAGAGCGCAACTTGCAACATGTCAGGTAGGCCTGAACCTGGCAATGGGTATGAGAAGTGGAAAGGAAACGTCACTGACGGATCAACGAGAAACACACAGCACTGCACCAGAGCTCAGGCACACAAGCTGCCCCTTCTCGCCCACCGGATTGATCACTGGGTTCCTATATTATAGCAACTCCTTAAACATTCTGGATGCTAGGCTATTACAAACAAGATAAGAATTTCAAAGAGAAGGAGGCAAGCAGGAAAGCAGAGCCTAGCCTCTGCCTTTCTCTGCTCACCGTCTTGGGCTCTCCAGCTTCCTCCTGGCTTTACCGTCCACAAGCTGTGACTTTAGTTACTTGGATGATTATTTGATTGATGTCTGTCTCCTTGACTAGAGTTTCAGATCCCTGAGCGCAGGAATAGTGTCTGCTTTTTCTACTGTGAGTTCCTGGTGCCTAGCACAGGGCCTGGCATACAGTGGGTGTTTAATAAGTATGCATCAAGTGAATGAATGAATGAATGAACAATTATTCCTGTCCCCTACAATGGGCACACAGATCCCACTCCTTGCTTTTTATTTTTAATCTGCTGGATTTAAAATCTTTTAGCAGGAAATTTTGGAATAAAACTTATAAGCATAATTAGAAAAGGTCTAACTTTTGTTGTTTGGATCAGAGCAAGCCCCGTTTTGGGTACAGGTGGTGTTTCTCCTATTCTCTGGACACCCTCGATCTCACGAATCCCCAGCTTGGTGAAGATGAAAAACCCTTCTCCTCTGGCCCCGATCTCACCAGCACCTCCCTGATTGGCCAGCGTGCCAGGCCAGCCAACAGTGAGGCCCTCACAAGCGCCCTGAGCTCTTATTAGAAGCTTCCTTTCTGCTGTGACAGTCCCTCCTGACAGTTGGAGGGGACACTGCTCTCTTTGTGTTTCAATGCTCCAGATTCTTTTTTGCCTTGGTCACTAAACTCTTTCTTTCCTAAGCTCAATTACAGTTCATCTCCTACAGCCTGATGCCTGGCATATTCTGAGCTCACTAAAGTGGTCAGGTCCTGCTGTTTGGATATCCACCTGCTGCCCCATGATACTGTACTCACGCAGGCACCTATGTGTTACACAAGTTGGCAGGCAAAATTCCTACCAAGAGAAGGAGGGCATTGTGCCAGAAAGGCTGGAATAGGAGCAAAATGAACCTATTTTGGGGCAAGATTTTGTAGCCTGAGACTACTAAAGTGCATTAAACAGCTGCTGAGCCCTGGCCGGGTGCTCAGTGGTTAGAGCATCAGCCCGTGCACTGAAGGGTAGTGGTTTGATTCCAGTCAAGGGCAGGTTGCAGGTTCAACCTCCAGCCCCAGTTGGGGCACATGTGGAAGGCAATCGGTAGATGTGACTCTCTCACATTGATGTTTCCCCCTCTCTCTCTTTCCTCTCCCTCTCACCCTTTTCTCTCTCTTTCTCCCCAGCTCCACCCTCCCTTCCACTCTCTAAAAAAATCAATGGAAAAAATATCCTCAGGTGAGGGTTAACAAAAAACAAAACAAAACAAACAAATAAAACAAAAAACAACCGCTGAAAAAACAACACTCTGAAAGCAATGACTCTCTGGATGTTAGTGCACGTCTGTCCCGGGGTCAGAGCCCCTGTCCTGTTGAGTGGGAGGCGGACTGAAGGCTTGGAAAAGGACCACAGTCTGGGAGTCAGGGAACCTGGGTGTCTGGCCTGGCTGTCGGCTTCTCATTTTGATTCTATAAAAGTAATCTTCCACATTTCAGAATGTCAATTCCATCCTTTCCACAGGATCTCATCAGGGTGTTGCAGAAATAAAGAAATGTTACGAACATATTTGCCTTAAGCCCTCACATGAAACATGCCCTGAAAACGCACTGCAGGGATTCACACTGCTGCCACTGGACCGGCTCTGTGGTTGTGTAAGAATTTGTTTGCCTGACACCAGTTTTCTTCACACTCAGCTGCTGGACCATTCCCCTGCTAGTGGCTGCGGAGGGCTGGGTTTTCCAGGGCCTGTCCGGTCCTCTGGATGGCAGGTGGATCGGGCCTGCCGTGAGCCACAAATGGGCAGCTGGGGATGCTTTGACTCTGGCTGGCCCTCCTTGCACAGGCCAGGCGAAGCAGAGGTTCCCTGATTTCTTACTGAACAGGGAAGAGCTCAGAGGCTGCAGGGGAAAGGCCTCTTCCAGGGAATGTGACACCAGTGCGTATTTGTTGGCCAAGGGTTGGGTGTGTTTTTTCCTGCTGTAGAGGGTACCGTTTTCCTTCCAGAATAAAGAAACGCCTGCCCACTCTGACAAGCCCACTCTGACAACCTCATCCAGTCGATCACCTGATGATGGAAGTGGGGGGCTTCAGAGGGCTGTGTGAGAGGAGACCTCCACAGAAAATGAAGACTCAGGAGCAGCCTAGGGCATGTTTGTCTTGGGGATAAAGACGTGGAAAGGCAAAGGCTCATGTGGCCAATGGTCACGCATCCCCATCTATTCCCTCCCATCACACCCTATCTGGGTCCCGGCTTCCCCTCTGGAGAACAAGGAAGGCAAGATGCAGGTTGAACAGAACTGCCAAGGAGCGCAAGGAGTAAAGGGGACAGGGCAAGCCTGGTGATGTGCATGAGCATCACAGGGTAGGAGGCAGTGCTGCTCACCTTGTTGTCATCGTTGTGGATTGCCTGGATCAGGCCCTCCAGCTCCTGTGAGGACAGAAACACAGCCGATGTGAGAGCAAGGAGCGTCCCCGGGAAAGCTGGGGCCCAATCCAGTTTTAGCCCAGCTGGTCTGACTCCAGGATGGTGACACCTGCCCAACTTTTTTATAAACTCAGCTCCTGCCATAAGATCAACAAAAGGAATCTAATGATAACACTAAGCTTGGGAATTTGAGAAGGATTGGTTCTCAAGAGGCATGTCCTTGGCCTTCACAAACGAGGTGGCTCTGCCACAGGGCAACACTCTCACAGGCAACAGGCCTCAAAGGCCATCTGCAGACCTAGCTTTGAGGCATAAAGTGTTATATCACTTTATGAAATTGTGGACCATCTGCACAGTCACAGACACCCAACTTCAACAATCCATAGAATCACTTCTAAGTGCAAACAACATTAGAAACGGAGTTGAGGGCCACTTATCACCATGACTTTTCTTCCCAGAGAAGGACTGGTTAGAGCGAGGCCATTATTACAGCGGGTTAGAAAGATAAAGGAATCCTGTAGAGTTTCAGGTGCATTGTGGGGAACAGAAATCTAAAGAGGAGATGTGAAGATCCTGAAATGGAGGGAGGAGCCAGAGGCTGGGAGTGAGCGCACCTGGGGTGGAATTCTCTTGAAGGCTTCCAAGCAATTGAGGAGGATGGTGTCCCCGTCACTCTTGGCTGCCATGCCTGACTCGCTGACACATTTGAGCAGCTGTCGGATCTCACTGTATTTCTCCCTCTCCACCAACTGCCGGGCAGCTCTGCAGTAGGTTGCGGCAGCATCCAGCTGGAAGTCCTAGAATAGAAGGTGGATGATGGGCTGAGGGTGGCATGGGCATTACCAGAGGAAAGAAGGCAACCTTTAAAAAGCTCCCGCTATGCTTGGTGTAAGTAAGCCATATTGATTGTAGTCACAATAGAAAACACACATAAACAAACAAAACCAGCCAAAAGTTCCTCTTTTGGAGTCAAGCAAACATTTAGGAAGCAACCATAAAAATCATAACCTCAGCATTTAAACTGGTACATCTCACTTGCTGTTGTATCACTTTATGAAAATATTCTAATCAGAGTCACAACAGCGTTCATTCTCTCTCTAATGAGTCACCTTTTCTTGGGAAGACAGATGTTGGGGCTGGTATTTGCTGTCCGGGACACTTGGTGCTGTGAAGAGGTGCCTTTGTGTACGGAAACAGACCAATTCATCAAAAGACTGATTTGCTGGAAACATCAGATAACCTTGAACTTTAAGCCTGGTCTAGGACAATCCTCCCTGGGGTCTGGGAGCAGCTGTCACTCTGCCTGCCACCAGGGGTGTCTGTGTGCGGAGAGCTTTGTCCAACACCGAAAACGGTGGGAAGAAATAAATCTGCCGGTTGTTCATGAAGTTGATGATCCTTGAGACACGCATAAAGCTTACGTTTAAGACCCTGCCTGCCCAGGATGATGGTCCTCAGGGTGTCTGCGTGTAGCTGTGCAGTGGGGGGTGGTCTGGAGAAACTGCTCAGCTCCCTGTGGTGTCAGTGCCCTGCTCTAGCGCGGCTCCAGTGACACAGCAGTACCTGCGTCCTTTACTCACAGGCAACAGAAAATGTGCTCATCAAGCCAGCTCCTGGGCAGATGGAGGATGGAGGGCCAGCCCTTGTTGCCAGGATGGGGAGGGCGGGGATTCTCCCACTGAAGAGGAAACCCCCCAGTCACCTCCTCTGGCCATGCTCCCCTGCGAGGGTGAGCGAGGCTCTGCAGGGAACCAGTGTGGGCAAGACTAGACTAGACTGTCCTAGACTTGTTTCAGGAATTTCTTTGATAGCTTTTGATGAATTTGTCATTGGTTACTTGGCTTTTGACAAAGTGGCCTAAAGTCTTGAATTTGACCCAGTTCTGTAACAACCACCTCCTTGATTTCATCCTGATATACATGTGAATCTACTATTCTGGGGGTAAAATTTTCTGAAGAATAATCTCTCACAGAGCTGGTCAGGTGCAATAGCCCTCAGCATAATCTCAAGTAATCCAGGTCATACCTGCAGAACACGGAATGCCATTCCAAAACCATCTTCGACATTTTTCCCTCCTAGCATGACCTGAAAAGGAGAGGGAAGCAACAGAAGTAATAATCACAGAGTAGCCCCTCAATCAAGAGGGAGGGCCCCCATTAATTCAACAAATATTCGTTGAGATCTACTAGGAGCCAGGCACTAGGGATACAAGAGCAATCTGAATGGACTTGCTCCCCCACCTCCTGTGGTCCACATTCTGGTGGGTGGTGGCCATCAAACAAACAACTGAAATAATATTATAAATGTGATACATGTTCTGAAGGAGAATAGACTCTGCAGGTCTGAAACACTGTGCGTACCTTGCAGGCAACATCCATTTTCATGTGGTTATTTCCAAACAGGGTTGGCAGAGGCAAGGTGGTGATCTGAGAGGTCCCGGCACTTTCACACCGGTGTAGAAACCTGGTCACTTCCATCTGCAGCTGGAGTGTGTTCATGTGCCTATGGTGACAGGAGATGCACAGGCTAGCCTCCTGAGGGGCTCCAGGCATCCAATGACTAGGGCTAGGTGACTGAGAAATCGTGATGAGATGGCAATGGAAAAGGCCAAAGAAATGATAGGGAAGGAGAAGAGATCAAAACACCCTCTGAGCAGTTATAACAGCATAGAAACGGCGGTCTAGTGCCCTGTAAGACTCACAATAGCTAAGGTGCTTTGTGGAACTGGGTGAGGTCCAGCCCTTGAATCAGTGAGTATTTACAGAGCACCGATGTGCTGCTAACAACAGAGGTTAAGAGAGACATGAGTCCTACCCTCACAGAATCCATCAGCTGAGGAGAGATGTACAATGGAAAAACACATAAAGCAACTAGCAACTGGGTCTATGAGGCAGTAAATGGTAGTGGTGGAGCATTTACTTTAAAAAAAAAAGTTTTTATTGATTTTAGAGAGAGAAGAAGGGAGAGGGAGAGAGAGATAGAAACATTAATGATGAGAATCACTGATCGGCTGCCTCCCGCAAACCACCTACTGGGGACTGAGCCTACAACCCGGGCATGTGCCCTAACCGTGATCTCCTGGTTCATAGGTTGACACTCAACCACTGAACCATGCCAGCCAGGCAAGGAGCATTTATTTTGGGTGTTGTGCTCGAAGCAGCAAGATCAGTAGGAATAATTCCTTTTAGATGAGTATTCCCCCCCACCCCCAACCCCCACCCCGGGCTTAGAGATGGGCAAGAGCAGCTTCATTCCCATCAGACACTCAGCTCTAGCCTTTCTGGCCCCGACTGTCCCCTGACCCCGGGGTTACCTGGACACATCGGCTGCAGACATCTTCTTTCTGAAGAAGTTGGTTTTCTTCCTCTTGGAGCTGCGGGAGGTTTCTTGGAGGTAGATCTTCAGGTGGTCCTTGGCCTTAAGCAGCCACGAGAGCTTCTCTCCCAGTTCTGTGTATGTCTTTGCTTTGTGACTGAAGAACCGAATACAGGTCATGGCAGCCCGGACTTGGTCCTAGAAGAGAAAAACAAAGGTTTAGGTCAGAGGAGGTCAGGGATCTGGGAGGGTAGGGTGTGGGGGAATTCTGATCTGACTCCCACCCATGATGCTTGCGTGCCAGCACCCATTCCCATCGCCAGCAGCACTGCTCTTTGGCATCAGTCCCTCCTAGGCCCAAGAGACCCCACAGTGAAGTGACTGGCTGAGATCCTGGGTAGGATATTATTCCACCACAGAAGAGATCTTAAAAAGGGTACTTTTGGTTTTCCATTCAACTTGGCTTCACTCTAACTGTGGCATTGAATAACTCAATTTCGTGTGATTTAGTTGGCAAACCTCAGACAGATTGGGAGAAACTTGTTTCCTCTCCCTTCATGCATCTTCTCTGAAAACACTCCATCATTCCTTATAAATTCTCATTCATGCATGTTTATTTTGAAACTACTATCTCTTACATCCCTTGACTTCTGAAGAATGCCATTACTGACAAGATTCAGGTTTCCCTCTTTAGAATGGGGAGAGAGATCCTCTTACTTAGCAATGCTAGACGGCAACATGGATTGCTCTAGCATGAGCCGATTAGCAAGGCCAGGGACCGAACGACAGTCTTGTTCCCTCTCCTTGCGCAGTCTCCCCTTGCGCATGGCAGGGCCTCAGCGACAGGGACAACAGGCAGGCTGGGCCACCCTTACCTTCATAAACTGCTGCAGCTCGTACAGAATGTGGTAGTAGTTCTTCTTCTGCAGATGCTGGCAGGCGGCGAGCAAGTACTCTCCCCAGCACTCCAAGGTTGGATCAATGGATTCTAGCAAGTTTTCCAAAACGTGTAGCTTTCCACTTTTATAGCTTGGCTGGAAAATGCCTTCTATGAAGACTTCTGGAGGACTCTCCTGGAGCAGGGTGAAGCAGAAGGTCAGAAGTCTCGAGCCTGGGTCTGGCACTGCCTGGGACCCGTTCTGAATTTCCTCAGCATCTTTCGAGGGCAGTGCTTCTTAACGACTGAGGGTCACAGACACCTTTGAGGGTCCCACTCTCGTGACTGTCCTACTCTCTCCTTCCCTTTGCTGACAGATCCTCCACAGGGTTATCTATGCTCACCGCCTCCTGTTTATCTCCTGTGGTTTTCTCTTCAGCCCACTCCTACCTACCTTTGCACTCACAGCTCTGAAACTGCCCCTTCGGTCACCAGTGACCTCTGTAGTATTAAATCTAAAAGTTAATTTTTGGTCCTTGTTTTCTGTTTGATCTATCAACAGCTTTTGATACAGCTGATGGCCTCTTCCTCCTTGAATAATTTTCTTTATTTGGCTGCCAGGACGCCACCCTCTCCAGGTTTTCTTTCTACTTTCTGGCTACTTCTTTTCAGTCTCCTTTGCTGATTCTCCCATTCTCCCCAGAGCTTAAGACTGTTCATTTTTCTACCTATCGTCGTTCTTTTGGTGATTTCTTAAAGCCTCACTGTTTTAATTACTCTTGATTTGATAACTATGCCTAAATTCCTATTTCTAGCCTGTTCATTCCTTCTGAGCTCCAGCACTGCATAACCAACTAGTACCCAACTGCCTATTCAACATGCCCTCTCAGGTGCCTAGCAAACCTACTACACCTAAAACTCTGCTGGTGATTGTTTCTTCCAAATTTGCTCTTTTTGCAGTTTTCTCTTTCTTAGATGATTTCCTTCTAGTTGTTCAGGTCAAACACCTTAGTCATCTCTCCCCCATATCCCAACATCAAATTAATTAGCAAATTCTATCAAAACACATACAGAATATGCAGGAGTCTGACCACTTCTCACCACCTCCACTGGACCCCCTGGCCCAAGTTATCATCTCCATTTGCCTGTATTTTTGCAATACTTTCCTCCCTGGTCTCCCATCTTGCACTTCTGCCTCTCTTTTGTCTAAAGTCAACCTGTAAAACATAAGTCAGATCACCTTATTCCTCTGCTCAAAATCCTCCTATGGTTTTCCCTGGCACTCAGCGCAAAGTCCACGTCCTCACAATGTCTAGCAGGCCCTATGTGGTCTGGTCTCTGCAACCTTTCTGACCTTTTCTGCTCCTACTTGTCCCCAGCTCACTGCTCCAGCCACACTGACCTTTGTTGCTCCTCCCCCTGGACTGGGCTCCCTCCACAACCTGCACGGCTCACTCCGACCTCCCCGAGGCCTTTGTTTAAATGTCATCTTCCCTTGGCATCCTATCTAAAATGGCACTCTGTCCCGTTTTATTTTTCTTATTATGACTCATTACCTGCACTATATATTTTATTCACCTGGCTTACTGTCTCTTTCTACTAAAATGTAAGTTTGATGAGGACAGATATTTGTTTCTGTCCCCACCGCCCCCCGCCCACTGCTGTATCTTTAGTGTCCAGAAGAGTTGTTGGCTATTTAATACATCTTTCTTGGATGAATGAATACATGATAAACACTATGAGACTCCTCACGAAAGTAGACACATTTACTAATCCCCTTGCTTCTGAAACTCATCTGTGGTTCAGAGACCCTGAGTCATAAACCCCTATTCCACAGTCACAGGAAAGAAAAGCACTTTGGCATTTAGATCAGGAGTAACTAATGGAGAGTAAAGGATGGCTACCCACTCACGGAGTGTAACCGTCTGGCCCAGTAGCGCGGGGCACAAGCTGTTTACACGTGGATAAGACTGGGCTTTGAGAATGTCCACAGTGGGTGAGGCCCCTTTCCTGACTCTGGCTGTTCCTGAGAAACCCAGCCCTAACCTCAATGCTGTAGGGCAGACTCTCAGAAGCAGAGGCCTCAGCTCCATAGGAAA
Source organism: Myotis nattereri (assembly GCF_964212035.1). NCBI lineage: Eukaryota > Metazoa > Chordata > Mammalia > Chiroptera > Vespertilionidae > Myotis > Myotis nattereri. Next base: position 28,948,440 of record NC_138075.1, on the reverse strand, counting down.
GATGGAATTCCTCAGAAGAGCAACATCTTAAGAACCTCCATTTCATCCATTCATCTATTCATTCATTCATTCATAACTAGGCCAGGTGCTGAAGACACAGATTAGTAAAATACAGGCCTTCACAGTACAGATGGGAAGATACAACTGTAACAAACAGTTGCAATCCAGGGGGATAAATGCAATACCAGAGGTATCATGGCGGTGAAAAGGAAGAGATTATTAACATCGCCTGCATGTTCTGTGAATGCACAGAGAGGGTCTGCAAAGATAAATAAGCGTTCTCAGAGAACGTAAGGAGGGGCAGGGCATTCTAGGCAGAGGGAACAGACTTGTGGAGGTAAGAAAGTCCGCAGAACAGCCAGAAAAATTTAGGTCACTGGGTAAATCTGGAATGTAGGTTCTAGGTAGCATTTGTATGAAAATAAACTGGAGAAATAAGGGGGCTTGATCCTGGTGGGCCCTGCAGCTAAGGCATTTGGACTCCATCCTGTGGCCGTGGGTCCCACTGAAGGCCTTTCAGAGAGGGAATAGCAAGAATCATGAATAACAGAAACAGCAGGTAATTATGTTTTAGAAAGCTCACTCTGGGGGGTGTGGCAGGTGAAGGGGTGAAAAGGACAGGGAATAGGTTAGAAACAGCGTCTTCCACGCTCTCTCTAGGCCAGGGGTGGGCAAACTTTTTGACTCGAGGGCCACAATGGGTTCTTAAACTGGACCGGAGGGCCGGAACAAAAGCATGGATGGAGTGTTTGTGTGAACTAATATAAATTCAAAGTAAACATCATTACATAAAAGGGTACGGTCTTTTTTTTTTTAGTTTTATTCATTTCAAACGGGCCGGATCCGGCCCGCGGGCCGTAGTTTGCCCACGGCTGCTCTAGGCATTCAGTTGTTGTCACAGTGTTTGTGTGTGTGTGTGTACGCACGCGCGTGTGTTTCTGTTGTTCTCAACCTGCTTGAGATGAAGGTAAGATATTTCAGTTCCAGGGTGCTTGAGATCACAGGAGATAAAAAGACAGCTTCCACGCAGCTCTCACAAATGAAAAGCGGGGGCGACGCTTTCGTCAGCTTTTGCCAAGATGAAGTAAGCAAGCGGCTTAGCTCTCTGGACTAGCCGTTAGTTAGAAGAGACGGAACTGGCTGATTTCCACTGTCTCCCTGTGCTTGGGAAAAGCAGATTTACCTCAAAATTCACTTGGAAACTGAGGAAAAGGTTAGCAATTAAACTCGAACTGATACAGCTTTCCAATTATTCTCGAGACCTGGTTAGTAGCTAAGGCACAGTTAGGAGCCAAGGCAGCAGTGAAAACATTCCCCTCTCACCGTCCTGTAGGGGCATGGTTACGAAGACTCTGAACTGCTGACTTCACTTGGAGCACCCTACACGATCTATCTGCAAACAAACCTTCATCGGCTGCCATTCTGAATTAGAGTAGCAAATGGAAGTGCAAGTATCCCTTGAGGTCTTTCCTTTTATATGAAATTTGGTATGAATCAGCCAATTCCCCATAAGGTTTTCATGGAACGTTCAGATAAAAAAAGGACTGCCACAGGGTCGTGGTGAAACCGCATCCTGACTTAGCTTCACCATGGCTCCAAATAAATGATGCACTTCGTGGTGCCTGTGCCTCCGTGGGAGGAGGGCGGCGCCTGCCAGGGGGGAAAAGAGCACACTCTCCCTCCACAAGATACTGCAGCCCAGACGTAAGATGTGTGCTAGGGGTGACTCCGGGCCCTGTGGCAACAACTCTGAGCGATGAGCAGCAGGTTAGCAGCGGGACACAGTCCCAGGGCAGGGGGTTTGTGGAAACAGAGGTTAAGCAGTTTGCTCAAGGCCACACCACTCACACCAACCATCCTATTCCACAGAGCACGCTCTCAACCACTGTTTGATTCTGCTGTGGGCTTTGGGAGAAGGGGTGGGGTTTGCCACCGCCAGTGGAGGGCAATCTGGGATCCAGGTTAAGACTTGCTGCACACTCATCAAATCATGATCTGTGTAGACAGAATTTTCCACCGGGCCTCCCTCTGGCAGAGGCAGTCTCATAGCTCACCGCCAGGTTTAGCTTAAGGGGGTTATCGCCGCCCCCCCACCCTAAAGCTGAGTGGGCCACCTAGGAGGGCAGAGCAGGCACTGCCGCTTGAGAGCTGCATCTGTGGCTCACCTTGTTGAGCAGGTGCAGCAGGGCTTCCCGCAGACAGCTGTGCCGCACGTAGAAGCTGATGATGGCCAGGTTGGTGCTATAGTTATGCAGGTAGAAGAGGCATTCTTGGTAGTAGGTGTTGTTCATGATCTTCCCTTCAGGGATCACCTCCAGAGAGAGGCTCTGGGTCCGAAGGGTAGCTTCCAGTTCTTTCAAGGTGGCCAAGTAATCATCATCTTGCTGACAGGGAAGGAGAGAGTGAGGGAAAATGGAACTCAGTATGTTCTCTGCAGTCCCTGAAGTTATCATTAAAGAATATTTAACAATGTGGAAAAATGCTCACGATACAGTTTTAAGGGTAGAAAAATGGGCAGGATACAAAATTCTATATATTATAATACTGCATAACATCAATTTCATTCAAAAACACAACACAGAAGGTTCACCAAAATCTAAATACTATTTAAATCTGGGTATGAGATTATATGTGATTTTTATCATTTAAAAGTAGTTTTCTGTAGCTTGCTTTTAAAAAAAATTCTGTGATAAGTAATACAGTGATCCTGTATTACTTATCTAACCATATATAGTTACTTATCAAACTATAATAGAACGAACAAAACCCAAGCCTGCCACCATCACCGAGTGGAACTTGATCGTGTCCCCAGGTCATTACTGCTCCTGGGCCTCCCTCCCTGAGCGGATCCTCCGTCCACAGTGCTCTTACCAAGGATAGGAGTGGCCTCGCTGTGGACTCCAAGTACTCAACCACATCCTGTACCAGTCTTGAGCCATGACTCAGCTGATTGAGGTCAAATGGGGGCTTCAGACAGCGACTGAACTTCTCCCGCGCGGCAGTGAGGTTCCCAGCTTTGAGGCAGGCCATTCCCCAAGCATGCCATGCCCCAGTGGGATCCAGCCCAGTCTTTGTGGAGACCTGGAGGAAAAATAGCTCCTGTAGTTAGAGGTACTTACATCAAGGCCTGAGAGTCCCGAAGGCCTATTCTATCCCCTTGTTGCCAATCATCTCCCCCCGCCGCCCCCCGCCACCACCACCCCAGGCAAACTGGTCATGCCCTAGATACTTGCTCATGGCCAAGAACTACTGAGATGCAATACCTGTTTGCAAGGCCAGGTGAGGCATTTTATTACAGTGGGGTAGAAGTAAGCTTTGTCTTTGCCTCACCTCAACGCCTAGTTGGTAGTACTCAGCTTCCAAAAGCTGGTTCCTTAGCCTGGTTACTGCAGCCGGCTGCAAGATCTGATCCAGAGATGGCACGTGGCGATAGGCAGCAGCAACTAAAATATTCAGTACGTCTACCTTGCTGATGTAGCTATGGGGAGGAAAAGGACAAGGCAATGAGGCTCCACAGAGTCTTACTAAGAAGAGTTGCTGCTTAAAGGTGTTCTATTTATTTCCAACGGAACTGTGATAGTGGGAATTGAGAGATACAGAGACACTACGAGAGAAGGCCGGAGCCGGACTCTGAATCTCAGCTCCATCATTTAGCTGCTCTATGATCTTGGGCAAACTAGTTAACCTTTCTCTGTCTCAATTTACTTACCTGTAAAATGAATGTAAAAATGAAACAGCCCAAGTGAGAGGGCCGAGGACAGTGCCAGGAACTTCGCCGGCGCTCATTACATGTTAGGTCTTAACATGTGGAGCAGGGCGCTCAGGTCTTCTCCTTGAGGCAAGGCCTTTACACTGAATGCTGGAGGCTCTCAAGTTTCCTGTTTGCCTTTTGGTCCTTTTGAACCCTGCTTGCACAGAGACCGTATGGACGGCCTGCACTCCTGCTCAGCACAGGGCTCCCATCACTGCCATTCCCGGAGGTCTGCTGGGCAGACCTTCCTGTCCTTTTCCTCGATTCCAGTCTCCTGGACTTGACATCCGTTCCCTGGGCTAAGGATGGGCTCTCATCACAGCCTACTCGGACTGCCACCTTTCAGTACTCCCGACACCTGGTGATGGCAAAACCTTATAACAGAAAGCCCAGAGAGCTGGATCATTCTGTCTAGTGCTCAAGGTTCTTAAATCTTGTAACATAACTCTAGCAAAAGACCCTGTGGACCCTGACTTGTCCACTGATTTCCTTGAACAGGGATTCAGTGCGGTACTGATTCTCAAGCTTGTGGGAATGGAGTAGGAAAGTACAGCGTGTAAAAGCAAATTTGTTATCACTACATATTGTTCATTTGTAACAGGGGGTGTGAGTTTTTTTTTATGAATTAAAGACAGTAGAAAAATACTCTGCAAACCAAGAATTCTAAACACACATGGGAGATGTGTCCACTCCCCTCAGCAAATGGGCACAAAGACAGTGATTCTCCAGAGTGGGTGTCTCTGAATCCGGGGGGAGGGGGAAAGAATGTGCAATCTGAAACCACTGCTGAAGCCCCAGCCCCCTGGGGGTGGGTGAGAATCCCACTGAACTAAGGACTTTCTTAACTTCTGCTGCCCTCAGCCTAAAGCGGATATTTCCTCCATCCTATATAATAAAAGCGTAGTATGCAAATTGTCCCCTAGACCGGGAGTTTGTCCAGGGGGTGTGGCCAGCTGGGGGAAGAGAGGGAGTACCTGGCTGGCAGCCAGCAGCCGCTAGGGACCCTACCAGTGCACAGATTTCGTGCACTGGACCTCTAGTCTATAATAGATTTTGAAGGAAGTATAGGAATTAATGTTAAATCTGTTCTCCCCTCCCAATCTGAGTATCCTTTTTTTAAAATAAAACTTTAATATTATTTACATTATTGATATTCAAGATATTCAGGGTGGGGCAAAAGTTGGTTTATAGTTGTTCATATGGAAAATAGCACAATAATTAATAAATACAAGAATAAACTGTGCTTCACATACTTACAACTGTAAACCTACTTTTGCCCCATGCTGTATTTAGATATATTTTAATTTTTGCCTTAAGTTTACCTTTTTGTTATATGAAGGGGTTTCTGTCTCCATGTCCCCCTCTTTTCCATTTCTGATAAGTTGGTAGCTTTTTGGTTCTTTTCATGGTTATTTATAAACTTTATTTAACATGGTACATCTATTTATTAATTTATGAACTTGAAAGATGATGTAGAATCTCGTACCTCTTGATATGAGTGAAATTAACTTCTTCAAACTTCCTTCCATTTTTTGTTCCACCTCCTTTTATCTTTCTCAACCTTTTGTTTTTTGTTAATGAAAATAATAAAGCTGCCTGGCTGGTGTGACTCAGTGGTTGAGGGTTGACCTATAAACCAGGAGGTCATGGTTCCATTCCAGATCATGGCACATGACCAGGTCGTGGGCTCGATACCTAGTAGGGGGCACGCAGAAGGCAGCCGATCAATGATTTTTCTCACTGATGTTTCTCTCTCTCTTTCCCTCTCAGAAATCAATGAAAATATTTTTAAAAAAATAATAAAGCTAGCATTTTTGGAGTAGTAGGCCCAGTTCTTAGCCCTTTACGTGGATATTCTCACCTTGTCCTCACAGCAGCCCTATGAGATAAGTATTGTTGCCATACTCATTTTATAGAAGGGGAAACTGAGGCCCACAGTGGTGAACAGACTTGTCCAGGGTGACAGAGCTTGGAAGTGGGGAAGCTGAGATTCACTGCACTCTATGCCAGCTGCTGAGTTTGCAGGCAAGTGCCTGAGGTACTTACACTTCAAAGAAAATTATGCTCTCTGCTCCCAAATCTGGCTAGGCCTGAGTGCTGGGAGCACACAACGTGAGTCACACAACTGGGTGGATAAGCTGGGAACTGGGAGTTTTCATTGTCATGTTAATAAAAGGAGGCAGGGCAGGTTGTGCAGGAACCTGAGGCTTACTCATACCTTTTTCAAAGATATTTCTACTTTATGACTCAGATTCCTGCCTGTGACACAGGGATACCTCAGTCCCCTGTGTGCTTGCTTTACAGAGCTCTCGCCAGAACTCCCTGAGGCCACAGTCTGAATCTGGGCAAGGTTGGGGTAGAGTTTTGGTCAAGGGTAAGTAAGCACTGGACACTCAGGGAGGACACATCTTTAAAAGCCAGAAAGTTCCACAGAGATGAAAGGCGCTCCCCTAAACTGACTTTAATTACAAATCAACCAGAGTCTTTGAGTTCTTTCTGACTGGGTATAGCTAGAGAATCCTTGCTTTGAGGATGCACTCAGGGACAGAGAAGGAAGGACACAGGCTGCTCAGGGAGGGTGATCTGGTAGCAGCATGACATTAACATCAAATTGCAATGCAAACATTTCAGTATGTCTTATCAGAGAGGATGGTGAGGTGAAAACTCACAGTGGGGCCAGAAGAGAAGCTGGATAGAATTGACTGCCAGGCTTACTCCCATTACCTGTCACAAAGAGCCAGGTCCTGGCTGCGGCCGGCCTTGACAAACATCACCTTGGCGCTGAAGAGCAGCTGCTTCATGATGTCTGTGAGCAGCCCTGCGTCCACCTCTGGGTTGGCGAGGCCCTGGGACAGCCTGCAGCAGTGCTCAATCAGCTGGTGGCCACAGGCAACGCTGTCCCGGTGCAGATTCAGGATGGCGATGCACAAGGAGGCGCTGGGGGCCTGGCCAGTGTGGAGGAAGAGAGAAGCACACAGTGAGTTCAGGGACCCATGCGTTCTCCATAGTTAGATTGTGGGAATTATTCTTCCTGCTTCACAAAGCTCGGAAAACACTGAAGGAGGAGCCAACATTCCACAGCAAAGCGGAAGTGGAAATAAACAAATTCCAGGTGTTCTAAGTAGCATCTCTGAAGCACTGGCTGCTAGGTTTCACCACCTTACTGGGAGGAAAGCAGCTGTGCTCAGGTATTACCTACTTCCTGGGAATGTTCACAGGCCCCTCCTCCTTCCAGGCTGTGTCCCACTAACACAGGTTTTTTTTTATTTTTTTTATTACCGGCTTAGAGTATGATGGTCACCTTGCTTGTCTGAGCACCTGGAGAAGCCTCTGCTTAAGGTCACTGAACACACTGATGATAATTCATATTCCAAAAGCACATTCCAAAACCTTCCACTGTCCCTGATGCCGACTAAGGACATATTCCTTACTGCAGAATTCAAGTCCCTAAACATAAATAGCCTGTTTTAATCCTGTCTTTTACTACCTCTTTACCTACACCCTCACCCTCAAAATTAAACCATCTCCAATTCCCCATATGACCTGCAATTTAAAACACTGAACCTCTGCTCAGATGTTTTAGTTTTGTACACTTTGCCCTTCCCCTATCTTCACTCCCCTCCTAACCCCCACATTTCTGCTTGTCAAACTTCTACGTTCTTCCAAGGCTCATCTTAAAAGCTACCTCTTCCAGGAAGCCTTTCCTGATCTCCTCATGCATTTCCCATGATGCTCCTCATTTTCTGCCTTAACTGGTATACTTGTCTTAGCTCCCATATTGTTACACTAAGCAAGTGAAGGCCAGGCTGTGTTCACCTATCTCTGCATTTCCCTCTATACTACTACACATAATAAAGAAACTCAAATGGCCATTGCATTTTATTGCAATTACCTGCTCATAGTAAAATTCATTCCGCACCAGCTCATTTTCCTCCTCATTCAAGTCCAAAATCCATTCTACCTCAGGTGCTTTGGGGACTCTGACCACAGCTGAGTATGGTGGGCTTTCATTCTTGGCGCTGTCCGGGGCTGGGAAGAGAATGCCATCTGTGTGTCAGCCACTGGCCAGGAGGCCATTCTAGCCCAGCCCCATGAGCTGGTGTGAATTGCAGGCAGATCCTTGCCTGCTGAGTGCTCTTTCTCTTTGCTTGGTCCTTTTTATTTCCTCTAGGAGACCTCCTTAAGGAACCTCAAACTTCCTTCCACAGGGGAGGCCTGGGATGAGTATTACAGTGTTTGTCACACAAGCCTGAAAGGTTCATGCCTCTCAAATGGAGGGCTGAGCCACTGGCTACTCAAAAATTAACCTGCTGTGGAAGGGTATAGGCCAAGCTACTAATAGTGGTTAATTAGGGGGGAAAGTGGGAGCCTTGGGAGGTAGTATGATGGTGAATAGGAACCTAGGGGTTAAAAAACACCAAAAAAACACCCTGGCCGGTGTTGCTCAGTTGGATGAGCATCATCCCATATACCAAAAGGATTCCTGGTCAGGGCACAGCCTGGGTTGTGGGCTCGATCCCCCAATATGGGGTGTGCAGGAGATAGCCAATATATGTTTCTCGCTCATATAGATGTTTCTCTCTCTCCTTGTCCATTTCCCTCTCTCTAAAATCAATAAACGTATATATTTAAAAAAAAATTTTTTTTAAACCAACTAAAAGTTAAGGACCAAATTATTTGGTTACTGGCCTTCTCAATGTTCGAAAGTAATGGGCCAGGATGATAGACTAATATGATGAGAAACTTTAAGGGAGAGCTTGATTGAAATGCGAAGAATTTTCTTGGGCCAACCAGTTGGACTGAGGTGCCATTAAGGGTGCCAGTTAGAGAAACAAGGAGTCCCAGGCAACGTGGTTCAGCCTTACCTTCTGGTTGTCCTGGATTCTCCTCTGGCCCACTGGAAACAGAGAAAGAAAAAATGAAATGCCTGAATCTCTCCTCCGTCTCTTTGATTTGAGCTTGGTATAGCATTGACCTTTACTTCGTGACCTGAGTGAGATAGGAAATTATCCAAAACTCTTTCCTCTCCCTCACCTGTCATAACCAATCACTCACCCATTCCTGTCCATTCCATCCCCTAACTGCCCCTTTAAATGTCCCCATCTCTCTCTCTATCCTTGCCTCAGAGAGGGTCCTCATCATTTATTGATAAAGCCCTTTCAATAGCTTCCCAGTTGGTCTCCTTGATTCTGTCAGCCCATTCTGTACTTTACAGCTACAGCAAGCTTTCAAAAATGCATATCTGGTCAAATGATGCTTGTGCTTAAAATTCTTCAGTAGCTCCTCAGGGTAAAACTATTTCACATTTCAGTTCAGCAGACAATGCCCCCTTGTAATCTGACCTGGCTATCTCCTGAGACTATCTCCTGCCACTCACAACCTGTGCTCAACCCATAAAATTCCAAAAGAGTCAACTCTACCATTGACTCTGATCAACTTTAGGTGACACTACAAGCCAGAACTCAGGTCTTGAGTCATAAATCGTGACCTGCACGAGCAACCTGCTGGTCAACCCCAACCCATGTTGTCAAAGGGCATGCTCCAAGCCTTGCGCCACTGCCCAAGTCCTGGCTCAGCTGCCAGCCTCTAAGTCCAAGGTACACTGGCCAGAATCTTAGCCCATCTCCTAGCTACTTACACTTACTCAATGACCCACACTTTCTAATACCCTTACCCTTACCTTTACAGTTGTTCCTCCCATTTCTGGGCATGCTCTGTTTTTGCTTCTTTTCCTACTAACTTCTCATCCTCTAAGACTCAGCTCAGGTGCCACACCTCAGAAACCCACCTGACCACTGTGGTTATTCAATGACTGTGTGGTCTGTTTGTTGGCTGCCTCCCCGCTAATTGGGGGCTCCTTGAGAACAAAGTGATTACTGCTGAGCGACTGATGAGTGAAAGAATCCCCATCAATACTAACTGCTCATTTCAAATCTCAGCAGTATGGTAGACAGATAATTCTCCCGTCCACACACTGAGGGAGGCAGTGATATGCCAGGGTCACAGAAACTATAGTATAAGCATGGCATGTCTTCCTTCCTATAAGGTCAGTAATCATCATGGTAAATAATGACAAAAAATGTTCATTTTAAAACAAACACAAAAATGCTGTTACACCTCTGAACAAAATGTAAAACCTATTTAAGTCTGTAAGTAAAACGTGAAGAATTCAAAGTAATTTTGCTTTCGGATAGTTGCTTTGGCTCATATGCCCGGGGAGTCTTAGTTTCAGCCTCCTTTGCCGCTAGAAGTTGTGGGAATAACTGAGCAACACTGAGCCAGCCAACACAGCCCTGATCTGTCTTGCCAGAGGGATGAGCAGTTTCTGAAATTTGTCACCAAGTGAACTGTGTGTAGGACCACATAGGGTTACTAGAAAGGCTCTTCAAATTATGGATAACAAGCCAGGATGACTAGATAGATTAGAGCTGATGAAAGTGATGCCCAAACATTCAGCAGGTAGGAACATGTCCCTTGGAGTCCAGCTGAGACCACCTGGAGCAAGAGTGGCTGTAACACAGCTGAGGAGGTTGGTGAACTGAGATCAGTGACCTGAGTCAGGGCACGGGCTGTAGAACCAAATGTCCTGATCTCAGAGAAAACATCACGTCAGAGCCTTAAAATTGGCTTCCTCTCACCCTTATCTCCTTCCTTAGAAGTTTCTCTGACCAAGCGCAAACATATCATTGTAGAGTTCATGGCGTTTCAGTGTGAATGTTAAGTTAAAACATTTTGTAACCAGATTTGAGATGCTCTCCACAATGAGCCTCCTAGGAGTGCAAGGATTTGAGGGAGGGGGTAGTGGTCAGTAACAGTAGCAGCCCCCCTGCAGAACACTCACTCTTTGTTGTAGTAACCGTAGCACTGGTCACACACGCGAGTGGGGTTCTCTCTGTAGCCTTCCACAACCATTTTCTTAGTGGAGCAGGAACTGCACACTAGCCGGCCACAGCGGCGACAATGATGACGTCTGTTAAACTGAGGGGTGTCGGAGGGAAGAGAAAGATGGGGAGGAAGAGTAGGTAAGACTGTGGGAACTGTGAGGAGAAGTGTTAATCCACTTATCCTTGGTGTCAGCCCTGTGACTTATTAAGAACACCAGGTGCCTGGCCTCCGTTGAGAAAGAACACACTAGTGCTTGCCTTTGAGAAGCTGAGATTTAAAGATTATCTCTCAGCTGATGAGCAAAATGCCCAAGTCATGAACAGTTTAGCAATGGCTCCTGATAAGATCTACCTGTCTGTGGAGGCAACAGGTAAATATATAGCAAAAAACAGTGGAGAAGGAGGGACTTTCTCAGCCAAGGCAGATGAGATTTCTCCAGGGTATTCACGATGATGAAAAAGTGTTCTTTTTTCAAAATATCTCACAAGCACTACCTCATTTCATTATAAGAGATTGGTAGACATATTACACCTCTTTTGTAAATGAGGAGGAAACAGACACAGAGAATTCACATCATCCTCGTTTTCATCAGGACTGAGTAATATACCAGTCAGGCACTGTGTTAGTGTGGTGACATCTGTTATGTAATTAGCCCTTACAATGACATGAGCCAAATAACGTATCATCCTGAGTTTACAAGTGAGCAGCTGAGACTGAAGAAGTTAATGGTCACGTTGCTAATAAGAGGCAGAGCTGAGATGAGAACCCAGGTCTTCTGCTTCCAGAGACAGCACATAACCATTACCAGGTCACCCGTCTTATTGTGAAAGACAGGGGAGCTCGGAACAAGGGCTTCTGATGCGTAGAGTCCTGTGATATCAGTCCGCCTCTTTTATGTTTTTTCATGAGAATGGCAAAGATTTTAGAATTTAAGGCTCTTTCAGGACATCTACCACCTGCTTGAATCTAAAAAATACACTCTGATCAGATCAAAGATAAATCCAAAGTCTTCGATTTGGTAATTTTTCTGAAAATACCAATAATCTTCTTGTGGACATGAGGTGACTACAAACTCGAGTTTTTCTTTAGTTTCTCCTTTTAGATAGAGCCAGAGACGAATGCTGCTCACCATGGTGAAGTGCTCCCTGCAGCAGACCATGCAGAGGCTCTCGCTCTCATCCGGTACCCACTGGTGCCTGCCCGGGGGCGTCGCTGGGGGCACAAACTCCATCAGGGGCTGGCTCTGTGGGACACTCCTCTCCTTCGGACTGGGGGAACGTACAAGGGCGACACCTGGGAGTCAGAGCCAGAAGTCAGAGACAAGGTGATGAATAGTTCAGCTCATAAATGAGGAAGGAGTGAGAGAATTAGAATTTCACCACTTTACAAATCCCTAGTGCCGTGGTCGGCAAACTGTGGCAAACTGCGGCTCACGAGCCACATGTGGCTCTTTGGCCCCTTGAGTGTGGCTCTTCCTAAGCCTTAGGAGTACCCTAATTAAGTTAGTAACAATGTACCTACCTATACAGTTTAAGTTTAAAAAATTTGCTCTCTAAAGAAATTTCAATCGTTGTACTGTTGATATTTGGCTCTGTTGACTAATGAGTTTGCCGACCACTGGCCTAGTGAAATAACAAGGCAGTTAATGATCATTACTGGGTGATTGCATCACAAAAAGAGAGACCACTGGACACTGTGTATCTCCTCATGGGGGGCACATAAACACCCATCAAACATACTTACCCCAAAATATTAGGCCTGAATCAATCAAGTTTCTAAGATATCTCTACTGGTACACTACAAATATAGGGATAAAGACCCAGATTGCTACAGGGCAGCAGCCAGCAAAGTCCAGCATGTGGGATGCGCTTCAGGACAAATGACCTAGTTTCCTCCACAAATAAAAAATAGGGGGGAGGGAAGATATAGGGAACCTATTGATTAAAAGAGATTTAAGAGCCCTACTGGTTTGGCTCAGTGGATAGAGCATCGGCCTGTGGACTGAAAGGTCCCAGGTTCGATTCCAGTCAAGGGCATGTACCTTGGTTGTGGGCACATCCCCAGTAGGGAGTGTGCAGGAGGCAGCTGATCAATGTTTCTCTCTCATTGATGTTTCTAATTCTCTAACCCTCTCCGTCTCCCTTTCTCTCTGTAAAAAAATCAATAAAATATATTTTTAAAAAAAGAGCTTTAAGAGATATTTTAACCAAATGCCATGTGTGAACATTATTAGATCTTGATTCTGGAAAAAGTAATTCTAAAAAAACCTTTATGAGACAACTGGGGAAATTTGAATAGTGACTGGGTAGTTGATAATAACAAGGAATCATTAACTTGTTTTTAGGTATGATAATAACGTTATTGTTTTGTTTTATAAATGTCTTTACTTTTAGCAATATATACTGATATATTTATAAATGAAATTTTATCTAGGATTTGCTTCAACATAATACAGTAGAAGGACAGGGGTGTAGATGAAACAAGAGTGGTCATCATGAGACAATAATTATTATAGCTGGGTAATAAGACTTCATTGTACTATTCTCTCTACTTTGTGTTTTGAAAACACAAAAATAAAAACCCAAAAACATAAACCAAAGTTGCTCAGGCCTCCTTGCGGATACGTGTGAAGCTGCTCATACGCCTGTAAGTCTGAGGGTTACCATGAAGCATGACTAATTCTCAAAGCATGGCCATGAAATGCCACAGTCTTTCTTTATGGCATCTAAGGAGATTTCTTGTCACCTTGCAGAGCAATGTTGGCAGGTCACAGAAAAAGAAAACTGAAAAACATAGTGACTCTCAGCAGCACACAATATAACAGAGGCTATAGATCTCTCCCCAGAATCCTGCTCTAACTGCTGGCAAAGCAAACACTTGCTGAGCTCCTTTTGAGTGTAGGCCATTGTGCAAGGGGCTGGAGTGTAGGCCATTGTGCGGGAGAGTGGGAGGGATGGTAAAAAGGGGCGACCAACACATGGCTGAGCCTTCAAGGAGCTTGCCCCCTGTGTGGGTGACGGACATAAGTAATTAAGTGCAGCACAGCAGCAGAATAAACATGAGGACTAAATGCAATCAATCCTCCTTATGAACAGATTCCATATTTGTGAATTTGCCTACTGGCTAAAATTTATTTGTAACCTTAAAATCAATATTTATAGTGCTTTCACAGACATGCAGAGTGGTAATTTAAGCCTCCTGACAGCAGGCTCTCAGCTGAGGTTGAAAGGGTGACATTCTGCTTTCTTGTTTTAGTTCGGAGGACGGAAGACAGAGATGGTAGGAGACAGGGTAGTGCATGCAAGAGGCTCAGCTTTGGGGCTGGCTGGACAGGGCTTGAATTCCAACTCTGGCACCAACAGTGGGGGCCTCAGGCACGTCACTTAACATGGCTGAACCTCTTTTTCTCTTTTGTAAAATAAGTAAAATAGAATCCACTGGTACAAACTGTTTTCAATTTAAGATTATAATCTGTGATATATATATATAATCTGTATATATGATATATATCTAAATCATATGTAAATATATATATGATATATATGTGATTGCCCGTCTGGTGTGGCTCAGTGGTTGAGTGTTGACCTATGAACCACGAGATCACTGCTTGATTCCCATTCAGGGCACGTGCCCAGGTTGCGGGCTCAATCCCCAGTGTGGGGTGTGCAGGAGGCAGCCGATCAATCATTCTCTCTCATCACTGATTTTTTTCTCTCTCTCTCCTCTTCCTTCCTTTCTCTGAAATCAATAAAAAATGTATTTAAAAAAAGATATTATGTGATATGTATCTATATACACCCGTGTACATAGTTTTCCTAGCAGCAATGGTTCAGTATTCACTAAGTCAGTGTTAGTAGAAACTAAAGATATACCACCAAAAATAATGAGAATCAACTATATGCTGAATTTTCTGGGTTATACAAAGTGGAACAAACCAAGAAAAACAGTAAGGATGTTGTAATGGGAAATTTTAAAAAAGGGTAAAAGGATCGGAAAGTCAGAATAGGCAAGATTGAACTAAAAGTTGAGAAACTCTCAGAACCTGTTCTTACCCTGCCCAGGAGCCGTAGCGGGAGAGAACTCTGCCGATGGTGACCTAGTTAAGGTCTCGAGGTCGGAAGCCTGACCCACAGTTTCCTGGAGGTGAATCTCAGAATCTGTAGAGAGGAAAATGCCGTCAGAATATCGTTCCACCATAAGCCTCTTCATTGTGTGAGGTATTTAGTTCAAAGCCCTGTTGCTTTCACTGGCTGTCACTCCATGATCCTACTAGGTATAAAAGGAATGGAAGAGCACTTCTAAGCCTACTTCTGAAAGTCCTCAACAAAGTATGATTATAAAGGCACACGAGAAAATAAAGTAGATGCTAAGACTTTACAAAAGAAATCGAAGTATGTCCAGAGGGAAGTAAAAGATGATGCCCCTGGAGGGTAGGGAGTAAGAAAAAGAGCTGCTGGGAGCATCAGCCCATATTGACTTCATTTCCTTCATTTCTGAAGAGGCCGAGTCAGCTCACATGCCAGTGGTAGCTGAGACCCTGGGGACAGAGCACTCTCTCTATACAAAATTCCGGCACTTAAAGGCCTACTGCACCAAGGCCCCCCAGAGACCACTTCCAATACGTTCATTTCCCAAACCTTTATGCTATCAAGCACACAGTGATGAGCTACCATTTAAAAATTCTGGTTAGCTTGCTACTTCCTCCGAGACCAGTGTCTCTCCTACTCTCTTTCAATCCCTATCAACTCAAAATAATAAGAGGAGAAATTAAAACTAAGGATGTAGCATAGTACTTTCTTACTCCATGTAGGACCGCCCCCCCCCCCGCCCCCACTCGCACCAGGGTGTTGGCAGTTACCTGATCGTTTCTCCCTCAGAGAGTATGGGAAGTCCAGGGCTTTCCCCGCGTATCTGGAGAGCAGTGAGTCAACGTCGTCCATGGTGAAGCCTATCTCCTGCCTGGCTAGCAGTGGGTGCAGAGTCTGCACAGCTACGGTGGCCCAGTCCACTTTCATGTTCATGAGCAGCTGCTCTAGCATGAGCAGGGGCTTAGAGGACAAGTGGGAATAGCTGGCCCGGTGCTGCTCAGGCAGGGTCAGCAGAACCTGTTTGTGGGGTACATCCACAGAGTAAAGAAAACTGTACCCAAACCTCAGAAGAAAGCTGAGATTCTTACTGGGAAAGGGAAGGTGCTAGGGACCAAGGGTACATGGCTAACTACTGAAACTGGCTAGTAGTCTTGTAGGAAGCAAGGCTGGACTCCCATCTAAATCCTCCAGGAGGCAATCAAGAAGCACATTCCAGCCCGGCCAGTGTGGTTCAGTGGTTGAGTGTCGTTCCATGCACCAAGAGATCACTGGTTTTATTCCTGGTCAGGGCACATGCCTGGGTAGCACACTCCATTCCCAGTGTGTGCAAGAAGCAACCAATCCATGTTTCTCTCTCATTGATGTTTCTATCTTTCCTTTTCTCTCTCTCAAAAAAAAAAAAAAATCAATAAAAACATATTAAAAAACTAGAGGCCCAGTGCATGGATTTGTGCAATGGTGGGGTCCCTCGGCCTGGCCTGTAGGGATCGGGCCAAAACCGGCTCTCTGACAGCCCCCAAAGGGTGCCAGAATGCGAGAGGGTGCAGGCCAGGCTGAGGGACCACATCAGTACATGATCGGGGCCAAGTTTATTTATAAAAACCAGTATGAAAATTATCAATTTTTTCTTCAGGTGATAACTTATAGATCTGATATACTATGATTGATTTGTTGAATTAAATTTTAGTCCAGCCTGGCTGGATAGTTCAGTTGGTTAGAGCAGTGGTCGGCAAACTGCAGCTCGCGAGCCACATGCAGCTCTTTGGCTCTTGCGTGTGGCCACGAAGTTTCAATCGCACTGTATGTGCGCGCCCACACGTGGTATTTTGTGGAAGAGCCACACTCAAGGGGCCGCAGTTTGCTGACCGTGGGGTTAGAACATTGTCCTGATATGCCAACATTGTGGGTTTGAGCCCCAGTGAGGGCACATACAAGAATCAACCAATGAATGCATAAATAAGGGGAACAACAAATTGATGTTTCTTTTTTCTCTTTCAACTGAATAAATAAAAATTTTTTAAAAAAATTTAGTCCAGTATACTAGTTTGCAAGGGAGTGTATAAAACTAAATGTGGTTGAATAGGTGGAAATTTTAATTACTTAACATAATTAATATGTATAACATGTTTTATGGCATTTAGCAGCCCAATATTTGATATGTATTGAACCAAATTTAGTTTTAGGGTTAGAGATGATACTTAAAATTCAGCAGATAAGGTTAACCAAGTGGTAATAAATACTTCAGAAATATTTTAGAAATGCTATAGTTGTTTCATATATAGATGCTGTTATTTATGTTTACATATTTTACTAGAGGTCCGGTGCATGGATTTGTGCACTGGTAGGGTCCCTCAGCCTGGCCTGTGCCCTCTTGCAATGCAGCCCAGGGGGACCGTGGGAGGGCTCAAGGGCGTGTACAGCCCCTGTCATCCAGTCCCGATCGGCTGGACCCCAGCAACAAGCTAACCTACCGGTCAGAGCATCTGCCCCCTGGTGGTCAGTGTACATCATAGCGACTGGTTGAACAGTCAGATACTTGGCATATTAAGCTTTTATTATATAGGATATGACTCAGTTGAAGCATTGTCCTATACACGAAAAGGTTGTGGGTTTGATTTCTGGTCAGGACATATACTCAGGTTGTGGGTTTGATACCCAGCTAATTGATGTTTCTTTCTCACATTGATGTCCCCCTGCTTCTCTCCTCCTCTCTCTCTCTCAAATCAATAAAAAAAAAAGTACACTCCAACTACCTTCACCTAGAGGAGGGGTCAGCAAACTTTTACTGTAAAGAGTCAGACAGTAAATATCTTAGACTTTGTAGGCCATATGTCAGTGTAGTGGGAAAAAAAGCCACAGATAATATGCAAGTGAATGCATGCACTTGTGTTCCAATAAATCTTGATTTCAAAAGTAGGCTAAGGAGTGCATTTAGCCCACAGCTGGTAGACTAATGACCTCTGGCCTAGACCCTCTAGAAATGGCTGAGCTCTTCTCTCACTTTAAAGCCACAGTTCTGTCCACTTGAGGCTTTATTAGAATGAGCAGTTTAAGATGATATCAGTGGATTGCCTAACCTGGCATCTCCAATACCCTATAGGTGAATGAATATTCCAAACTTCTGGAGGTTGTTATCATTAGCCTTGAAATATGTTCATTGGTTCTGCTCAGTGCCAGTTTTCAAGGAGTCCCCTATTTAGGTACAATGCATCAAAAGAAAAAAAGATGTATTTTCTTCAGGAACTTTTATGTAGTTGAACTCCTAGCAAGTGGGCCAGAGGTCATATTCCTGGCTGTCCCAGTGCTCATTCTGTTTGTGGGCACTCTATCTGACTGCCAATCAGAATTGTTAGAAGAGTGTCAGAGGCCCCATCTCACCCCAAACACTCCTTCACTGTTTACTTTTTATAGTTTATAATTTTTTTCTACTAGTGTCTCCAAGGTTATGTATCAAAGGTAAGGGCCTATTTCCTCATCATATTACCTAGAAATTAACCCTTTATCAAGCAGTAGTTTTAAATCCTCACACCAGAATCCCTTTGGAAGATAGCCAGGCCCTGTTGAAAGGGATTCAGATTTAATTGATCTGGGGGTGGAAGTCAACTGCTGTTATTTTTAAAAAGACCAGGTGGTGCCCTGGACAGTGGCTCAGTGGACAGAGCGTTGGCCCAGGTGATGGGTTCAATTCCTGGTCAAGTTCATGTACCTGGACTGCAGGTTTGATCCCTGGCCCCTGTTGCGGTGCATGCAGGAGGCAATCAATCCATGTTTCTTCTTCTCTCTCTCCCTCCCTCTCCCTCTCCGTCACCCTCTCCCTCTCCCCAGCCCTTCCTTCCATTCTCACTAAAAATCAATGGGAAAAATATCCTTGGGTGAGGATTAACAAGCAACAACAACAAAAAGTCCAGGTGATTCTAATACATGCTCAGAATTGATATAGCCGATGCCAGGGATAGCATAAAGAGAACTTAAAAGGACCAGATAAAATTCACTTTGGAGGTGGGGCAGTAAGAGAATGACAAGTCCTAAGGGACTCAGCTGGGATATGGTGGGCTGCTAGGGTAAAGATTTTATGTAGCACAGGCCAAAGATGGCAGGTGAAGAACCACTGATGGGCAAATTCTGACGAGGGAGCTGGGCCAACAGTCGCCCCTTGGGCATGCTTTCCCAATACCCGCTTGTCCTCTTTACCTTGGATCCCATGTACAGTGCCTGGATTTCACAGTGTCGAACAGCAGTCAGTTTTCCATAGAAGTGGGTGGTGAGGTAGTTGGCCAAGAAGTGAGATGTGGCCAAGCTAGGGTGTTGGTCGAGGGATTGCTCTGTGACCTCAAGGCACATGGAGGGGTCAGGAATTCTTCGCAGAAGCTGTTGTAGGAGAAGGGCAGAGGAGAAAGGTGAAGCTTGTAGAACACGTAGTCCAGCCTTGCTTTGTTTGAGAACAAAATATTTATGCATTGTAGACTAACCCCTTCTCTGCACTCAATTTTTTCCACCATACCCCCCAGCTCCACAAATGATGGCTTTGACAGGATCCAGCAGAATCCTGGACCCAGTTGTACCTAATGCAGAGCTAGTCACATTCTGTTCAAGAATTAGACTATAACCACCTCCTGAAGGACAAGAAGGGGCAGACCTGAGATTGCAAATATTTGCACAAAATTAAGCAGGAACAAAGCCATCTGATTTCACTAACCTTCCTGTACCCTCCTACCCCCGCCCAAATGGGAGAAGTTGGAGGCTTACCTGCAGAGCCTTTTCATGATCTCCTCCTTCTAGAAGATAAAGAAGATGCCTCTGATGTAGGCTGATTAAGTGTTCTCTTGGAATGGGGTAGAGGCAGCCCCACTCCTCACACAGTCCATACTCCTGGAAGGAAACACACACACACACCTTCAATACCTTTGAATGACTGGCCTTGGCATTCATGCAGCTTTTGCCTGATTTTTCTCAGCATTCTTGACTCTGCTAAAGCCCCAGAAAGTTTGGTAATTGCTGAATGGAATTTCACTAAAGGATTGAAGTGGGATCATAAACTCAAAGGACTAGAGGGGCAGGTAAGTTATGAAAATGATGGAAGCAGGCTGACTGTTAACGACATGATTTTCATCTCAGCTGTATTATAACAAAGAAAAGCAGACATACAGTGACGGACACTTGGTGTCAGGCCTGAGAGATACAATGTAACTGGGGCAGACTGAGAAGGCCGTCCAAAGGAGACAATGCCTACTCAGCACTGACTATGGCCATAGGAATGTGCCGGTCCAGAGGTACGAGTCTTAAAAAAAATTAAAACAATTTTTAAATAAAAAAGGTCCCTATTTTAAAATGTTAGCAATGAAATCAATATAAAAAATAAAAATTCTGCAGACCAATACTGCATAGGCCAAACAAACATGTTTGGGGTTGGATTCCACCCATGTCCCTCCTTGCTACTCCTCACCCCCAGTTTGTGAACTCTGGATAACCATTTCAGAGAACAGAATCTCCCGGGCCTTGTCCAAGTTTTCTAACATGGTGGCATTGGGGAGGCCCTTCCACAACTCTGCCTGGTGTTGTCTTCTTCAGGATGCTTCCTTGTTTCTCAGGCTACGCAGATGCCCAGCGGATGCTCCTACTGCAATCTGGGCTTACTTCTGTCACTTGATAAATAATAATTTCCTAGGAATACTGTCTCTCATCGGCCCGCTTCCCAAAATGTGAGCTGCTCAAGCATAAAGCCTAAGCTTAATCCTCTTTGTTTCACCACCATCTAGCACAGAGCCTAGCAAATAACAGGTATTCAGTAATGTTTCCTGGATGGCTCAACAGCTAGCTGTATGAGCATATCTACATTTTGAACTATGGTATATCAGCTCCTGAAAAGGTAGACAAATTCTATATAGCTTTCAAATGTCCAGTAAACACATGAAAACATATTCAAAGTCATTACTAATTATGGAAATGAAAATTAAAACAATGAGATACCGTCCTATTGGCAAAAAGTGAAAAGTGGGGTAATACCAAAAGTAATGATATGGAGCAATAGGAACTGGGAATGGAAGTATAACCAGGGCAACTGATTTGAAGAGCAGTTGGTAACATCTTAGTGAAGGTGAGATGCTCCTGCCCAATGACACAGCAATTCCACTGCTACATATACATCTTGTACCCAGTGTATACAGTGCAGAAAAGGAATGCAAGGTGATAGCACAAAAGCATCGTTACTATTTTTATACTTCTCTGTATATTGGTAATTCACACACACACACACCCCAGAAAAAGAAATGTGATGAGTTATA
Organism: Myotis nattereri; assembly: GCF_964212035.1. Lineage (NCBI taxonomy): Eukaryota > Metazoa > Chordata > Mammalia > Chiroptera > Vespertilionidae > Myotis > Myotis nattereri. The sequence goes on along the minus strand of NC_138075.1, from coordinate 28,927,435 downwards.
AAAAAAGTTGGACATTGATAAGGGGGGAAAGGTCTACAGAACTAGCCAGAGAGTTGTAACTCTGAAAAGAGAAGAAAGGGGAATATCACTCAGGAAAATGGTACCTTTGCTTCTAGAATCACGTTCATAACAGTTGATGGGTCTTCAACACAACAGTTCCTCAAGGTCTGCCAGTCACACCACACTGGGGTAGCCTGCAAACCTAGAATCTAAGACAGGAAAAGCTATCAAACCACAATGCAGCTTCTTCCTCCATGAACGAGTCGTTGGAGTTTCCAGGGATGAGCCAACCCTAGGTCTCTGTGCCAAAGCCAGGTGTCATAACTTTCCAGGAAAGGAGGAATGGAGCAAATAGGGCAAAGATTGTTTAGAAGAGAATGAACCTACTAGGGAAGCACAATCAGGGAGCAAAGACTGAGTGGTGAGGGCAGGATGGGGGCCTTTCACTTGTGAGGGCAGTTCTCAGAGCTTTCTGTAACAGCTTGCTCTAGGGTCACTTGCCCTGTGCTCCTCCATCTCAAAACTCTACCCAGGAAATTCTGCTGGCCTGAATGCTCTGTGGGATCACCCTGCACGCAGCATTTAGCTCCTAATGAAAACTGCTGAGCAAGAGCAGAAAGAACATCTTTTTCACCTGCCTTTCCCTGGCAGGGCTCTGTTCAGTTCCAAGTACATATGGAAAATTAGCATATTCTATATAATAAAAGTGTAATATGCAAATTGACCAGACGGCAGAACGACCAGTCAGCTATGATGTGCACTGATCACCAGGGGGTAGACACTCAATGCAGGAGCTGCCCCTAGCCCGCAGGCTCCAATCACCCCATCAGGGCCTGCAGGCCAACCTCTTGGTCTCTCTCCCCAGCCAGCAGGCTCTGATCGCCCGATGGGGAACGGAGAACTGGGGGTGGGTGGCAGCGGTTGCAGGCAGTGCAGGGGACCCGACTGCCCCGCCAGTAGCTCCACACACAGAGGGCAACCGGTTGTGGCAGTGGGGGTGGGGCTGGCTGCTGGCAGCCAGGGAAGATCGGCCCTGATCCCAGGCCAGGCCTAGGGACCCTACCTGTGCATGAATTTCGTGTGCCAGGCCTCTAGTGAATAAATAATAATACAAAAATAAACCCTGTGTTTCATGTGCTCACAACTGTAATCCTACTTTTGCCCCACCCTGTATATGTGAAAAGGCTTTGCAGACTATAAAGCATCATCCAATGTTAAAATTATAGGAGTAATTAAAATAAGACCCAGACAGGAGGCCTCCTTGTTGTTCACTTAAGAACAGAAGCCAGATGCAAAGCAAAAGCCAGGCCTAGATTTTCTGTTTCTTAGAATCCACCATCACATGAGACTAGACTAGGTACAGTTGGTAACAGAGAAATGCAGTTCCTTTCTCTTGATGCCAGGGTATGTACCTTCTGATACATCTGCAGCTCCGCCAGCTTTCTCTGTAGTTCACAGCTTAGTTCCGCTTGGACAGTTGTGTCTGAAATGCAGTAGGCCAGGATCTCCAGGCATGACTCCAAGGGCCACCTGTCCACAAACTTTAGGGCTAGCTGACTTCTCAGAGATGCATCCTTCACAGGAAACAGGTACTGCCAACCTTCTTCGTCTACAAGACAAAAAGATGCCCAGAGGCAGTAAGCCTGGCACCAGAAGAGCTCCAGAGTCCAGGTTACTTTTTAATTTATTTATATTTTTATTGACTTCTAGAGAGAGAGGAAGGGAGAGGGAGAGAATCATCAATGTGAAAGCAAAACACTGATCAGCTGCCTCTGCAGCCCCCCATTGGGGACTGAGACCATAACCCGGGCATGTGCCCTGACCAGGAATCAAACCAGCAACCTTTCGGTGCAGGGATGACACCTATCCAACTGACCCACACTGACCATGCTAGGTTACTTCTTAAGAGAAGGGCCTTGTTCACTTTCATGAAACAGGAGTTTGGAGGATCTTTAAGATCCAAATGACCTTAACTAGTTTAGACACATGGCAAGGAGAAATGTTATACCCTCTGTTTCTCTTTATGCAAACTTAGTCATGAGACTTTTTGAAGAGAGAGGAAGAGAAGGAGAAAAGAGAGGAAGAATAGGAAGAAAGAAGGGGAGCAGGAAGAGAGGAAAGACAGAACAGATGAAGCTCTCCATGTTCTGGGTGCTGCACATATAGCAATATTTCAGACTCAACGAGTCAGTGCAACTTTTAGTTTTCCCTACAATTTCCACTCTATGCCATACGTAACTACTTGAATGTTATTTCAGGTAAAATAGTTTCACTCCCTCAGTATCCTCTGTCATTATTAGTAGATCTCTCTCTCTCCCCACCCATTTCAGAGCTGAAAAACAGCCTCCAAACAGAGAAAACTACATAACCATCCAGTCAGGGGACTCCTTCCCCCTTCTCAGGATGGATTTTCTTCTTTCCACAGGAAGCCAGGCCCTCTACCCAGAAACCATTCACTACACTACACGATCTTACTCCCCCAAGTGGAGTGTTGTAGGTCACTGGCTCTCAACTCTGGTCACACATCAAAATCTCCTGGGGAGCTTTTCAAGTAGGGGTGGTCAAGCAGGCCCATGGGCTGTTTTTATAAATCGTCTTACTAAAATATAGCCATGCTCATTTGTTTCTATATCCTCTATGGCTGCTTTCATTCATGTAACAATGGAAGAGTTGAGTAGTTTCAAATGAGACTCTACGGATTTCAAAGCCCTTAAAAGAAAAAATTGCCTGGCCAGTATGGCTCAGTGGTTGAGCTTTGAACTATGAACCAGGAGGTCATGGTTCCATTCCTGATCAGGGCACATGCCTGGGGTTTCAAGCTCGATCCTCAGTTGGGGACATGTAGGAGGCAGCCAATCAATGATTCTCTCTCAAATCATTGATGTTTCTATCTCTCTCTCCCTCTCTGATATCAGTAAGAATATATTAAAAAATAAAATAAATTTGCTGATCCCCGTTTTAAAGTAAACATTTACCTAATTCCATCCCAGGCTCCTGGGGATGGAGCTCAGATGTTTGTGGTTTATTGAATTTTCCAATGGTTCTGATATGCAGGTTCGAGAATATTGGTTATGAATACGTGTTCTAAGGTTAGACCTAGGTTTTAAGTGCTGCTCCACCACTTACTCTCCTGGGCAAGTTTCCTACCCTTATGGTGGCATCTTCCTCTAGAGCAGTGGTTCTCAACCTTCTGGCCCTTTAAATACAGTTCCTCATGTTGTGACCCAACCATAAAATTATTTTCGTTGCTACTTCATAACTGTAATGTTGCTACTGTTATGAATCATAATGTAAATATCTGATATGCAGGATGGCCTTAGGCGACCCCTGTGAAAGGGTCGTTCGACCGCCAAAGGGGTCGCGACCCACAGGTTGAGAACCACTGCTCTAGAGTTACTGTGAGGATCAAATGTGATGATACACTCAGTGAGTGCTAAATTCTATGAGCAGTAGTGAAGGAGAGAGATGTAGCATTCTGCTCACCACTTGCCACAGCACAGCTCAGGACTGCATCCCGTATGCTGCTAAAGTCGTCCATGTCTTGACCATACACTTCAGTGAGCTGAAGGGCCCGGGGCCAATCTCTGGCCACCAGGGCTTCCTTGAAGGCCTCGGTGAGCACATCCAGGGCAACAGGAGAATGCAGGCCCAGGAGGACAGTAGAGAGACTAGCCTGGCCACAGAGACTCGCTGCCAGACTCTGCTCCTGCTTGGAGGACCCTCGGAGGGGCTCCCAGGCAGCCAGGAGCGAGGCCTCCAGCATAGGGAACTGTTCCAGAAGGCGAACACACTCCCGGGCGACCTGTTCTGCAGTGAGAGGTACCTCCCTGCGGCCACGAAGCTCCTTCCATGACAAGCTGGGCTTGGTGACCTTTGATCCCCGGGAAGCCCCCAGACAGGCCACTGTAGCCAGCAGCTTAGAGCGGGATTTAAGGAAGGCCAAGGCAGAGGAGGTGAGGGCTGAGGGTGATGAATCCTTTGAGGAGGAGCTGGGCTTTTTCTCTGATGTGGGGTTCTCAGTTGGCTTTGGGGAGCTCTGTGCAGAAAGGGGGAGGTCCTCCAGACAGTGGGAGGTGTGCAGCTGGGCCAGGATGCCCAGGTGGGTCAGGAGAGATGACACCTGCTGGCTCTGCAGGGAAGGGGAAAGGGCAAGGGGCTCACAGCAGCAGTTGACGATGACCTGAGGCACACTCAGGCTGAGTCCCTCTCGGGCCAGAAGGGCTGCTATCCTGGAAGGAGAGAAGCATAGGCACCATCAGCTAATCTCTGACTTTCTTTATGTTCACATGAGCAAATGTACATGTAGGCTCTTTGTCTCCCCTCTTCTTTTAAACACAAAAGGTTGCCTATTAGACATACTGCCCTGTCCTTTGCTTTTTTACTGAATAACGTATCTTGGAGATCTGTTCATATCCCTCTACACTACAGAGAGGCCCCTCAGTTCTTTTGACAGGACATATTATTCCATTATGGGACGAACTATAATTTAACTAGTCTCCTGTTAGGGACTATGGATTTTTCTGATCTGCTGCTATCTATGATAATAAAAGCGCAATATGCAAATCGACCAAACAACCGAAGAGCAGAACTGCCGTCCAGACAACCACACTATGACACACACTGGTGCCAGGCCAGGCAAGGCAAGGCGAGTGCAATGTGATTGGTCAGGGAGCCCCACCATCATCCCTGCAGAGGGAGGCCCAGGCCACCAGGCCAGTGGCCACAGAGGGAGGCTGCAGCAGGTGGGCGGGGCCTCCCTCTGCAGGGCGATCTGGGGGCCCCGCAATCAATTGCCCCGCAGAGGGAGGCCCAGGCCAGCCAAGCGATCGCACCCCATGCCTGTTGCCCACAGAGGGAGGCGACCAGTGGCGGGGGTGGGGGTGGGGGGGAGTGCTGCACAGATGGCAAGCAGTGGCAGCAGGAGGGGCAGGGCTAACTGCCGGCAGCCAGGGGAAGGAAAGCCCCAATAGGTCCTGATCGCCGGCCAGGCCTAGGGACCCTACCCGAGGAGTCCTGGATTGCAAGAGGGCGCAGGCTGGGCTGAGGGGACCCCCACCCCCCATGCACAAATTTTGTGCACCGGGCCTCTAGTTACATACAAGGCTGTAACAGACATCATTTTTCATATGTATAATAAAACCACAGGATAAACTCCCCAACATGAATTTCTAGGTCAAAGGATAAATGAATTTGTAATTTTAGTAGATATGGACAAACTGCCTTCACATAGGGGCTTGTGGAAATTTATATCCCACCAACCCATGAGAATGCTTGTTGTTCTATAGCCTAGCCAACTAATGTGTTATCAAATTTTTGGATTTTTTTCCTATTCCTAAGTGAAGATTCTTCCCTTAATTTTATATTTGCGATGTAAATTTTAGTGGTGGCAAGAGAGAAAGAAAGGAATTTCAATGTAGCTGTATAAGAGTAAATGCAAATCAAGGGCAAAGTCTAGAAATAACTTTACTCCCTATACTGAACCCAGGCACAACCCCACGAAGCTCTCACTGTCATTGATGAAACAGTTAGGCAGGCCCATGCTCAATCCCATAGGGTAGCTCCTACCTGTCTGGTGGAACTTGTCGCTCAAGCAGGAGGTGTGACACCAGCTGGGAAGAGCTTTGTTGCAGGAGAACAAAGGGATTTCCAACTCTGACCTCCACGTGATCTGCAAAGGTAAAGAAGTGACCACTGGCTGCACAGTTCATAGCCCTGTTTTCCAGAACCAATAACAAAGTAGTGAGCTCCTCCTGCTCATCCAACGTGACTGGGGTACAGGCGACACTCAGTCTGCGACGCAAGTAGGAATCTGGCACTCAGATCAGAGACTTGGCTCCTCCTCTGGGTCCTCATGCCCACGACGGGCTGAAGGTCTAAGGTCTTTTTGAGTCATTAAAGCCGTCACAGTTTATTGAGCACTTTATGTGCTGTACAATCATACTAGGTACTGGGGAGACAAAGGTGAATAAAACACCGAAGACTAAGAGAAGACCTTATGAATCGAGTGTCCTTGGCTACTGCTGTGCCCAGAACCTGTTAATTGAATCACTCCTCTTCCTCGCTCTAAACACCCATGAATCTTGTTTCCTCTTCCTTGCTACTTACCAGGCTCAGAGCGCAGACTCTGAACAAGGACTGCAGCCAAGGTGCTGCAGTAACTGGAGAAGGTGCCCATGTAGTCCGTCTGCCCACTGCCCACGGGGGCCTGTCTGCCCAGGGTCTTCTGGAGGAGCTCAGTCTGGATGCGCACAGGGTGGGCCTCTATCTCTGGAGCTTTCTGGGCTGCCTGTTCCACCAGGGACGAGAGCGGAGAACTCCTTGGCTCTGAGAGCAGCAATGGTGGAAAGGATGGAGGCTTTAGTCTGTGTGTCCAGCTTTGGGTCAATTTCCAACACAATTATGTGAACTGGGCTTCCGTCCACTGCATGGGGCCTTCCATAGCTCGGGACTACACTTACAAGGCAGCTACAAACTCCCAAGTTGATTCCCAGCCAGGAAGAGCTTTGAGTTGGGAGAAATCAGGGTGAATGGTTCTGTGCTCACCCCTGTGACTGTGGGGTTGGAATGGCTTTTGGGGAAAGGTTAATCAATATTTACTGAGTAACTCTGGGGTATATTGCTCCTTAGGGATAAGAAAGCTGTATCAGCTAATGAGTGCTAACCATCCCTTCACTTGAGAGGCAGGGAACAGCGGAGTTAGTTATGAGACGTGCACTGGCGAACCGGAGGGCCAGTAGGGCTCACTCCTAAGCCTCTGCTCCAGCTTCCTCTCCCGAGTTCAGTCCTCATCTGCTCCCACACTTGGACCGGTACCTGGCAGCTCCAGGGCCTCCCTCAGCGACCGAAGGATCTGGTCCAGCTGCTGGGAGAGGGTGGCATGGCTGGCGGCGCCGTCCTCAGTGAGGCTGGGCCAGCACGCCTGGAGCAGCTCAGCAATGCTGCACCGGGGAAGGCCTCCTCCTTTTTCTTCTACGCTCTCTATGGAAAGCAAACGAGAAAGAAAAAGTAAGGTTGATGTTGACCTAGTGTTCTGAGTCTGGGAGGAAAAAAAAAAAGGGAGAAAAGCAACTCACCTGATTTAGTTTGTCCGGCTGATGTAAGTAAATAATTGAGAATCTTACTGATTTGCTGAAGAACAACTGGAAAACCTCGAATGCCATCAGCACCGGGGAGGACATGGTCTAGCTGCCGACCTGGGACCAGATGAAGGAAGAGGGAATGCAGAAAAAATAAGGTACTTTCAGAGACTGCTTCTCAGGCCTGTGCTTGCTTGTGCAATTTTATGTTCTCCAATATTAGGAGGAAATAGATGCTGCGCCATTTTGGGTGACAGCCAGCACAGCTGGCTTCTCTGCCTGAGGTGCCAGGGCCATCTCCTGAAAGATGCCTCAGCTGTCAGCGCAGCAGGCCGAGAATCTCTGGCACTGCCATGCAATCGCCGTCCCAGGCCAATCAGGCACTTCCTGTGGGTTTGCCTTGGTACTGCCCTCAGCTGAGGACTTGACCTGAGATCGTATCTGCCTTCTCTAACTGCTTTAAGTAGGATCTTGAACCCTCACTATGAACAATTTTATGAAGAGATGACTCATTATACCTCCCCAATACACCTATACTTGGGATAATCTGGAGACACAGTAGGTACTAAATTAATTCCTAACTGATTGGCCTGAAACTGTTTCAGCTACTAACAGTTTGAGTAATATCTCCTTTTATTTTAGAACTAGAGACCCGGTGCACAAAATTTTTGTACTGGGGGGTGAGGGTGGGGAGACTCTCAGCCCAGCCTGCGCCCTCTCGCAGTCTGGGAGCTCTTGGGGAATGTCCAACTTCGGACATCCTTAGCGCTGCTGCGGAGGCGGGAGGCTCCTGCCACCACCGCTGTGCTCGCCAGCCATGAACCTGGCTTCTGGCTGAGTGGAACTCCCCCTGTGGGAGTGCACTGACTACCAGGGGGCAGCTCCTGTGTTGAGTATCTGCCCCCTGGTGTTCAATGTGCCTCATAGCGACTGGTCGTTCTGCCGTTTGGTTGATTTGCATGTTAGCCTTTTATTATATAGGATAAAAGTGCTAGATGAGGGGGAGAATTGTTCCCCAAAAAAGAATCACAAGTGCCACAGTATACTTTCTTAGAAGGACCATGTGGGCATTAAAAAACATATTAACCGGCAGCTCAGAAGTGATTTGGAGAGGTGCGCAGAAGAGAGTTAACACAGCAGGTCTGAGACTTCTGTCCTCAGAAAGGTCTGCTCGCAAGGTTGGCCATTGGCAGTATCTGTAGCCTTTACTGGCAAACGGTTTCCTATACTGCATAAAAGTTTCCCTAAATGATGAGAGTGGCTCATTGTGCCTACGCTCTCTGTACACCGTGGTTCAGTCTGAACACCTGCTTTCCTTCTGAGAGTCTGGAATTCTGGAACACAATGGGCAGAGGGTGCCTTTGTTACCAGCACCCGGTAACAACCTTGGGCTTGTGTCTCTAATGAGCTTCCCTATAGGCAACACTTCAGCCTTGTCACAACTCACTGCTGGGGGAATTAAGCCTGTCCTCTATGCCTCCACAGGGAGAGGACTCTTGGAAGTCTTTTGCTTAGTTTCTGTGGATTATCCCCTGAGCCTTTTCCCTCTGCTGGTTTTGCTTTGTATCCTCTTGCTGAAATAACTCTTAGTCATGAGTGCGACTACATGCCAGGTCCTGTGAGTTCTCAAGGAATCACTGAGCCCAGGAGTGGCTGTTCACATTGCAACCTATTCACTGCTCCTTGTGCCCATCACTGAGAGAACAGGCTCCTTCCTCCCTCCCGGGTCAGTCCTTCCAATGTTTGCTGTGTGTGAACTTTACCCAAATCTATCTTCACATTCTTCTACCTTCATTCCTCCAAGAATTCCATGTACACATTTTGATGTCATTTACCTCAAGGTACAATCTTCCCTCCACATTTTCCCTTATACGTGGTTTACAAACTCAAGACTATCATAGGTTAAGTGGGGTTCGCTCAGAAGGGGAATGTAGTCTAAAGACAAATTCCATTTGCACCATTTTTGAATGTCTATTTATTCTTTAAATTTATCTGTAAATCAGAAAACAATTTCTCAATTATTGCAGAATGCTATGTCTAGTAAGATGGTGAGGTTCTCAGCAGACTATACTTATGCCATCAGGCTGCACATGAGGAAATTAACTAATCCGCTCTCCCTGACCCTCCTTCCCCGGTAAGTACTTTTTTCTTGCACATTTTCTCAAGTATCTCAGAAATCCATTTGAGAAGGAAGGACTAAAGCAGAAGCACTCACCCCGGCTCTCAAGGCTGCTGTTCAGACGTCGCTCAGCCGTTTCCAAGAGCTGCTTGCAGGTTTTCCAGAGCTGGCACTGAGAGCAAGCGAGGTCAAACGCAGCCATGGCGGGGGGACTGAGCTCTTCCAGAACCTCTCTCAGGGGGTCAGTGGGCTCCAGCAGGGTGCTGCTTATCCAGAAGTCCTCCTGGAGTATGGGGATGGGATCTCCAGAGGGGCTGAGCAGCTTGTCGGTCACGTCCGAGATGGAATAAAATACCATTCCTGGATGCCAGCAGTGGAGCAGAAAGTAAGGTTAAAATGATTCTATATGCCACTTTTATTTTATTTTATTTAGGTCCTTCTGCACAGGATATCTTCTATGCATATTAGTACCATCATTGCAACCCATTCTTGAGGCATCAAAACAACGGCATGGAAAGGAAGACCAAGAGAAACCAAAATGGAGGAGATGAGTGAGGGCTTCTTCCAAATGGGATCTAAAAGCAGGTTGAGCCCTAACTGATTTGGCTCAGTGGATAGAGTGTCGGCCTGCAGACTCAAGGGTCCCGGGTTCAATTCCGGTCAAGGGCATGTGCCTTGATTGTGGGCACATCCCCAGTAGGGTGTGTGCAGGAGGCAGCTGAATTGATGTTTCCAACTTTCTATCCCTCTCCCTTCCTCTCTGTAAAAAATCAATAAAATATATTAAAAAAAAAAGCAGGTTGAGAAAGAATGAGGTGGATCTGTGTGCTCATCAGAAAAGACCTCTAAAATATGCTGTGAAAAAGCAAGGCAGACAACAGTACTTGCTGTAAGAGCCCATTTATATTAAAAGCAAAAGCGCATATATATTTTTGAATAGCTACTGAAAATTCTGGGAGAACAGAGAAGGAACAACGTGGGATGCTACCTGTTCTGGGATGGTACAGAGCCTAGACTAGTAAGATAATGTGAAAACGTGGGACATGATTCCACTTTTAAGAACATGCATAGGTTTTCAAGAAAATGGCAGGCCTGTCCCCCTGGCTCTCTCATAGTGTCCCACACAGAGCAAATTGTGGCCTTGAACCATTGCCTGGCCTCTGCCTGTGGGCTGGCTACAGGCACTGAAGCAGGTTGCACAGTGGGAAATAAAGAAATAATGAAAGGATCAGTTTTTGCAGTGCAGCCCTGGCTGAGAATTGCGACCTGTGAATCACAGGCCATGAGTTAAACACAACTTTTTCATTTTACGGAAAAGTGAAATAATATGCTTTATCCTGAATAGTTACATGAAAGGAAATAAACTCCTAACCATTTCCCAAAGCACAAGACAGTGGCCATGAAAACACAGGGTGACAAGAGCATTCACACTCTTCAGTGCTAGTCACACAGGAGAAGCTTAATGGAGTAGCTCGAGTGGTAGTATGTGACCGCCATGGTCAGGGAAGTTGGGCACAGCTAGAAACCAACCCTCAATCTGCTGTTCTTCAAATCCAAGTGTCATGCCCTGGATTTCTGCTCACCTTCATGATGATGAGCCTATTGTTTGGGTGGCTTTTCCCCTGACACCCTCCTTCCCCAGATACCTCCCCACCTGTGGTGGCAACGGGGAAGCCTGACCTGCGGCCGCAGCGCTGCCAATGGCCTGTAGAGTTGAGCGGCCACTGCCAGTTCTTCGAATGGTGCTGCTACCCCCATCTGAGTTCTGGTTCTCAATCTTGTGCTCGACGCGGGCCAGCTCCTGGATCACCTCCTGGTAGCGCTCCACGAACATCAGTTCCCCTGAGCTGGGCGAGGACTTCAGGTCAAACATGAACACCACCTGGTACAAGACAGGCGGGAGTGTGGCTGTGGTGGGCCCATGTCTAGAGATACGGGATCTTGCCTATCATTAGACTATGGCCCTAAAATATCTGCTTTGTAGGATGGGAAGAGCACTGCATGTTAGAAGAGTAGATCAAATATAGAAATTACTTATCCAAGCCAGCATGAAAGCCACCACAGCCCCAGTAGAAAATTGGCAGAAGGTGTGGACAATTTCAGAGAAAATGAATGACTAATACATAGATGAAAAATGTTATCCCTTTCAGTAATCTAGGGAATTTCAGTCACATTAATACCATTTTGCATCTATCACAATGACAAAGTATAAAAATAAGCCCTCAGGGGGTAGTGGTAAAAGGAACTGTCACAACCTTTTTTGAAAAGCAATTTGGCAATCCATAAAGCTTTAAAAACGTTTATATTCTTTGACACAGAAATTTTCATGAGAAACTTTCTTACAGAAACAATTCAAAAGGCCTAATGCCTAAAGGTGATAATCTTGGCACTATTTATTACAAGGTTGAAAATAATCTAAATGTTGAGTAACAGGAGAATGGTCAAATGCAGCTGCCTGGTCAGACTACTGTAAGGTCAATAAATCAGGTACAAGGCAAATGTTAAGAAGGCATTATATAAGGTTTTAAATTCAAAATAATCTTGGCTATATAAAAGTCACATGGATCTTGGAAAAATAATGACAAAGAGTATTCGTTACCTTTATTGGTTCTGGACAATAGGGTTACAAGTAATATTATTTTCTTGTTAATACCTTTGGTATTTACTTGTAATATACATGGCTTATTCTGTAACCAGGTTAACAAAATAAAGCTTTTATTAAAAAAAAATTCAAGCCCTAGCCAGTTTGGCTCAGTGGATAGAGCACTGGCCTGTGGACTGAAGGGTCCCAGGTTCGATTCTGGTTAAAGGCACATGCCCAGGTTTTGGGCTCGATACCCAGGAGAAGGTGTGCAGCAGGCAGCCAATCAATGATTCTCTCCCATCATTTATGTTTCTATCTCTCTCTCCCTCTCTGAAATCAATAAAAATACATGTATTTTAAAAAGGTGACTTTCATTAAAAAAAAAAAAAAATCAAGGGTCCAGGAAAGGAAGCGGAAGTGAGGACATTTAGGGGTAAAGGATAAGGGGCTCACAGTTGACTTAACTCTGGATTTGGGTGTAACAAAGGCTGGTGAGGGTCCTATCCTCCCTAGAGGGTCAGAGTTACAACTGTCATTAAAGTATGGAACCTAAAATGACCAGAGGAAGCTACTCAAAAATTCTCCTATCGCCTAGATTTTATCCTTGATTTATTCTTCAACAACTGAACTAAAATGAAAGAAAAATTCTGACCTACATGTTAAGGGATGAGCACAGTGTGATAAATATATCAATGAAGTTTTAAAAATTAGAAAGGTAGGTTTTCATGCTATTAAATTTAAACAATAGCAGAGGATTCTTATATTTCTCACAGCTTGTACAGAATCCTCTTAACAACCCCACGAGGTAGGACAAGCAGGTATTATATTTAACTCTGATTTTTAAGTGAGGATACAGAAGCTCAGGGAGGGCAGGTGTTTCTGATTTCTTCTTGCGCTCATCCCTCAACAACACAAACATTTTAGTTTGGTAGCCCCTACACTTGCATATTGAACTGGCATTCTATTTCTTTTTTTTTTTTTTTTGGGTTCAAATTGTGCTTTATTACTATTAGGATGTTCCTATTTTCTGGCTTTCTCAATGGGAAAAACTACAAAACATATATATAAATACACATTTACATCTTTATCTAGTAATTTATATTTATATTTTTTATATTTATATATATATTTTTTATTATTATTATTAGTTAAGGTATTACAAATGTGTCCTCATCCCCCCATTAACCCCTAACCTCCCCCCCACACACAAACTTATGCTCCCATCCCCCTGTTGTCCATGTCCATTGGTTTGGCTTATATACATGTATACAAGTCCTTCTGTTGATCTCTTCCCCTTACCCCCGCCCTCCCCTACTTTCCTTCTGGGGATTGATAGCCTGATCGCTGTTTCTCAGTCTTTGGGTCTGTCCCTTTTCATCAGTCCATGTTGTTCTCTATAATCCACAAATGAGTGAGATCATGTGGTATTTATCTTTCTCTGACTGGCTTATTTCACTTAGCATAATGCTCTCCAGTTCCATCCATGCTGTTGCAAAAGGCAAGAGTTCCTTTTTTTTTACTGCAGCATAGTATTCCATTGTGTATATGTACCACAGTTTTCTAATCCACTCATCTGCTGATGGGCACTTAGGCTGTTTCCAAATCTTAGCTATGGTGAATTGTGCTGCTATGAACATAGGGGTGCATATATCCTTTCTAATTGGCGTTTCTGGTTTCTTGGGATATATTCCTAGGAGTGGGATCACAGGGTCAAATGGGAGTTCCATTTTTAGTCTTCTGAGGTAGCTCCATACTGTTCTCCACAGTGGCTGCACCAGTCTGCATTCCCACCAGCAGTGCAGAAGGGTTCCTTTTTCTCCACATCCTCTCCAACACTTGTTGTTTGTTGATTTGTTGATGATAGCCATTCTGACAGGTGTGAGATGATAACGCATTGTCGTTTTGATTTGCATCTCTCGTATAATTAGTGACTTTGAGCAGGTTTTCATATGTCTTTCTGCCTTCTGTATGTCCTCTTTCGAAAAGTGTCTATCTAGGTCCGTTGCCCATTTTTTTATTGGATTGTTTATCTTCCTTTTGTTAAGTTTCATGAGATCCCTGTAAATGTTGGAAATTAAACCCTTATCGGTGGTATCATTGGTAAATATGTTCTCCCATGTAGTGGGTCTTCTTGTTGTTTTTTTGATGGTTTCCTTTGCTGTGCAAAAGCTTTTTATTTTGATGTAGTCCCATTTGTTTATTTTCTCTTTAGTTTCCATTGCCCTAGGAGCATTATCAGAGAAGAAATTTCTTCGGCATATGTTTGCGATTTCGCTGCCTGTGGATTCCTCTAGTATTTTTATGGTTTCCCGTCTTACGTTTAAGTCTTTTATCCATTTTGAGTTTATTTTTGTGTATGGTGTGAGTTGGTGATCTAGTTTCATCCTTTTGCATGTATCTGTCCAATTTTCCCAACACCATTTATTGAAAAGACTGTCTTGACTCCATTGTATGCTCTTGCCTCCTTTGTCGAATATTAATTGGGCATAGTGGTTTGGGTCGATTTCTGGGGTCTCTATTCTATTCCATTGATCTATATGTCTGTTCTTGTGCCAGTACCAAGCTGTTTTAAGAACAGTGGCTTTGTAATACAGTTTGATATCTGGTATTGAGATCCCACCTACTTTGTTCTTTCTCAGGATTGCTGCAGCTATTCGGGGTCTTTTTTTATTCCAGATGAATTTTTGGAACGTTCGTTCTAGATTTGTGAAATATGCCGTTGGTAATTTAATGGGGATTGCATTGAATCTATAAATTGCTTTGGGTAGTATGGACATTTTGATGATGTTGATTCTACCAATCCATGAACACGGTATATTCTTCCATCTGTTTATGTCTTCCTCTATCTCTTTTTTCAGTGTCCTGTAGTTTTCAGCATATAAGTCTTTTACCTCCTTAGTTAAGTTTATTCCTAGGTATTTTAATTTTTTTTTGGTGCAATGGTAAATGGGATTGCTTCTGTAGTTTCACTTTCTGTAAGTTCACTATTGGTGTAAAGAAATGCCATGGATTTCTTAGCATTAATTTTGTATCCTGCTACATTGCCGAATTCATTTATTAAGTCTAATAATTTTTTGATGGAGTCTTTAGGGTTCTGTATGTACAGTATCATGTCATCTGCAAATAAGGACAGTTTTACTTCTTCTTTTCCAATCTGGATGCCTTTTATTTCTTCTTCGTGTCTGATCACAATGGCTAGTACTTCCAGTACTATGTTGAACAGGAGTGGTGAGAGGGGGCATCCCTGTCTTGTTCCTGTTTTTAGGGGGAATGGTTTTAGTTTTTGCCCATTGATTATGATGTTGGCTGTGGGTTTGTCATATATGGCTTTTATTATGTTGAGGTATGATCCCTCAATTCCTATCTTGCTGAGAGTTTTTATCAAGAAAGGGTGTTGGATGTTGTCAAATGCTTTTTCCGCATCAATTGATATCACTATGTGGTTTTTCTCTCTCAATTTGTTTATGTGATGTATCACATTTATTGATTTGCGGATATTGTACCATCCTTGCATCCCTGGGATAAATCCTACTTGGTCATGGTGTATGATCTTTTTGATGTACTGCTGGATCCGATTTGCTAGGATTTTGTTGAGGATTTTGGCATCTATGTTCATGAGGGATATTGGCCTATAATTCTCTTTCATTGTATTGTCTTTATCTGGTTTTGGGATTAGGGTGATGTTGGCTTCATAGAATGAGCTGGGAAGTGTTCCTTCCTCTTGGATCTTTCGACATAGTCTGAGGAGGATAGGTTTTAGGTCTTCCTTGAATGTTTGGTAAAACTCCCCTGTGAAGCCATCTGGCCCCGGGCTTTTGTTTGCTGGAAGCTTTTTGATTACTGCTTCGATTTCCTCCATAGTTATTGGCCTATTGAGATTTTTAGATTCTTCCTGGTTAAGTTTTGGAAGGTTGTATTTATCTAGGAATATGTCCATTTCCTCCAGGTTGTCTAGTGTGTTGGAGTAGAGTTGTTCATAGTATTTTCTAACAATCCTTTGTATTTCTATGGGGTCTGTTGTTATTTCTCCTCTTTCATTTCTGATTTTGTTTATTTGGGTCCTCTCTCTTTGTTTCTTGGTGAGCCTGGCTAGAGGTGTATCAATCTTGTTTATCCTTTCAAAGAACCAGCTCTTGGTTTTGTTGATCTTTTGTATTGTTTTTTTGGTCTCTATGTCGTTTATCTCCGCTCTGATCTTTGTTATTTCCTTCCTTCTGCTTACAGTGGGCTTTTTTTGTTGCTCTCTTTCTAATTCTTCGAGTTGTAGAGTTAGGTCATTTATTCTCATTGTTTCTTGTTTCTTGCAGTAGGCTTGTAGAGCTATGAACTTCCCTCTCAAGACTGCTTTTGCTGTGTCCCATAGGTTTTGGATTGTTGTGTTTTCATTGTCATTCGTTGCCATGATGTTTTTTATTTTTTCTTTGATCTCACTGGTGACCCAGTCGTTGTTTAACAGCATGCTATTTAGTCTCCATGTGTTTGATTTTTTTGGATTGTTTTTGTTGTAGTTGATTTCCAGTTTTATGCCTTTGTGGTCTGAGAAGATACTTGATATGATTTCAATTTTCTTGAATTTGAAGAGACTTTGTCTGTGACCCAATATATGGTCTATCTTTGAAGATGACAAATGTGCACCTGAGGAGAATGTATATTCTGTGGCTTTGGGGTGAAATGTTCTGAAGATGTCAATTAATTCCATCTGATCTAGTGAGTCATTTAGGATTGATGTTTCTTTGCTGAGTTTCTGTTTAGAGGATTTGTCCAGTGGCGATAATGGGGTGTTAAGGTCCCCTACTATGATTGTATTGCTGTCAATCTCTCCCTTGATCTTCTCCAGAAGATTTCTGACGTATTTGGGTGCTCCTATATTGGGTGCATATATATTTACCAGAGTTATTTCTTCTTGTTGGACTGCTCCCTTTAGTATTATGAAGTGGCCTTCTTGATCTCTTTTTATGTCCTTCACTTTGAGATCTAATTTGTCAGATATAAGTATTGCTACCCCGGCTTTTTTTTCACTTCCATTGGCCTGAAAAACCTTTTTCCATCCCTTCACCATCAGTCTGTGTGCGTCTTTTTTTCTGAGGTGGGTTTGCTGTAGACAGCAGATATATGGGTCATGTTTTCTTATCCACTCATTTACCCTATGCCTTTTGACTGGGGAATTTAATCCATTTACATTTAAAGTTATTATTGACAGAAACTTGTTAGTCGCCATTTTTGTTCTTTACCGCTGCGTTCCTTCTTTGTTTCCTGTTTTTTCTATTTACAGCAGACCCTTTAGCATTTCTTGCATTGCTGGTTTGGTTGTAATAAACTCCCATAGACCATTTTTGTCTGTGAAGCTCCTGATTTGACCCTCAATTTTGATTGATAGCCTCGCTGGGTATAGTATTCTTGGATTCAGACCCTTCCTTTGCATGACTTTGTATATTTCATTCCATTCCCTTCTTGCCTGATGTGTTTCTGTTGAGAAATCGGTCGCTAGTCTGATGGGGGATCCTTTGTAGGTAACTTTCTGTCTCTCTCTGGCTGCTTTTAAGATTCTTGCTTTGTCGTTGGTGTTTGCCAATTTAATTATTATGTGCCTTGGTGTCGGTCTTTTCGGGTTCATTTTGTTTGGGACTCTGTGAGCTTCTTGGATTTGTGTGAGTTTTTTCCTCCCTATATCAGGGAAATTTTCCATTACTATTTTTTCAAACAGGTTTTCTATTCCTTGCTCAGTTTCCTCTCCTTCTGGCACCCCTATTATTCGGATGTTGTTTCGTTTAGCATTGTCCCAGAGTTCTCTTAGGCTCTCTTCCTGCTTTTTAATTTTTTTTTCTAGAAGCTGTTCTGTTTGGGTATTTTTTTCTACCTTGTCTTCTAGCTCGCTGATGCGGTCCTCTGCTTCTTCTAGTCTACTGTTGATGCTTTCTATTGAGTTCTTTATGGCAGTGATGTCGTTTTTCATTTCTTCTTGGTTTCTCTTCATTTCCTCTTGGTTCTTCTTCATTTCCTCTTGGTTCCTACACATATTGTTGAATTGGTCTTCCATTCTTTTCATCCACCTTATGGCCATTACTCTGAATTCTTTCTCTGACAGGTTGCTTGCCTCCATTGCCTCCATTTCGTTTACTTCCTTTTCTGATGATGGCATTCTATTTCTTATTAAACATTGTCTGCATCATGACTTTTAACTATTAAAAACAGGTATGTGTTCAGAGAAAGCTTATAAGGAAAGAAACAAAAATATTTCCATGTTTTGAAATGGTAAGCTTGTAGCTAAATATTTTATCTTGTTAAATACTACTTATGTTAAAACAAACCAATGATTCAACAGCTTAAACCTCCTGCAATCTGGGTCTTGAAATCTGCAATGCTGGGGACTGGGCCTTGTACATGCAAACTCTCTCCTGTTTCTCCTGCTGGATGTGGCCCCTCTAATGTTCCCAAGTGGCTCTGGTTACACAGGTATCCAGCTCTGCCTGAGGCCCGGCAGGTTCCAGATGGCTAGAGGTGGACTTCACATTCTTTTCTATGACAAGGTGAGGCCCAGGCTACTGACACCAGCTGCCCAGCCCCTTACCTGATGGGCTTCTGCAAAGTTCCCCCGGAGGATGCACGATGCCAGCAGCGACTCAGGTGGGGAAAACATCATGGGGATGAATGAACTTTGAGTTTGGGGCTGCAACTCATTCCTTGCAGACACGATGTTCAGACTTCCCTCTGTTGGGACACAGAAGGTGGGGTCCAAGGAAGCAACAGAAATTGAGGAAAAACTACACTGCTGTAACCTCCCACCAAACTCTTTATCTTCAAAAAGTTTATTTTTTAAAAGGTGTGTAAGTGGGTATTGATTTTCCCTCAATTGAAGGGCAAACCTATGCTATCATGTTTGAATATAATACTTAAGTACATTCTTAGGTATTCACCTGTTTCTCTCTGCTAATGGGTAACTTGACTGATAGTGATACAGGCCTTTCCCTACTGAAATCTGTTTGGCCATGGGCAGAACCAAACTTCTTTTTAAAGAAATTGATATATAATTGACATATAACATTGTATTAGTTTTAGGTATTCTAGTACAACATAATGATCTGATATATTGTGAAATGATCACCAAAGTCTAGTTTTCATCATCACACATGGTTGCAAATTTTCTTGAGACTTTTAAAATCTACTCTTAGCAACTTTTAAATACACAATACAGTAGTGTTAACTATAGTCACCATGCTGTATGTTACACCCCCAGGACTTATTTATCTTACAAATAAGACTGTGCCCTAGCCGGCTTGGCTCAGGGGATAGAGCGTGGGCCTGCAGATAGCAGGGTCCTGGTTCAATTCCAATCAAGGGCATGTACCTTGGTTACAGGCTTCTCCCCAGATCGGGCCCTGGTCGGAGCTAGTGTAGGAGGCAACCAATCAATGTGTTTCTCTCACATTGAAGTTTCTCTCTCTCTTTCCCTCTCTCTTGTGTTCTCTCTAAAAAATCAATGGAAAAATACCCTTGGATGAGGATTAAAAACACAACTGCTCAGTCCAGGTTTCTACATCAGGGTGTGTGGCAACTCCGTATCAGGGCAAAGCTGCTTGAAGTGGGCAGCTGGTTGGGACCCCCATACCTGAAGTACTTGTGCTCAGCTCACTACTTGTACTTTCCAGGGAGGGATTGGAACCTCTGTCCCGGCCATCTAGAGGTGATAGGAAGAAGAGAGAAAATCAACCATCAACTCCTTAAAATGTAGAAAGTGAGAAGTTGGCTTCAAAATCAAGATCTGGGTAGAGTGAAAGGATAATGGTTAAGTACTATATCTACTGCTTCTTCTACAGCAAAATGCAAGTTCCTACAGACTAAAGGTGAAGGGCGGGCTTAATATGGCGCCAATGCTCATTGGGTAACAGCTTATACCAATGGTTCCAACATGTGGGTCTCAGAGCCCCAGGGCTTTCAAGTTACTTCTAGGGGTCAGCAACCTGTCTGCTCACTAAGCACTGTCAATATGACTAGAAAGTAGGAGGGTGCAAAGGAGGGCACAAGTTTTTCTGACACAGCAAAAGCTGTTCTCATGCTAAGGACCCCGTTATTTAGTGCCCTCGTGGAAAAGATCCTTCTCAACATGGCTCTTCATGGCGAATGGAGGCTCACTCTTCCTAGGGTGGTCACCCCAGGGTAATGCCAGCCCTACGCAAGGGCGTCTGCTTGGCTCACCATTTGGAAAGGACACACAGCTGTAGGAAAGATGGCGTGTGCATTTTTGGGGTGGATGCAAGCCTTTGACTCAAACCAATTAACTGAGCAGCTTAAGGGCCTTAGCAACTCAGCCTCGACGTTTTCCAGGTTTCTCTCATAATATCCTCCATTCTACCCACTGTGTTCATGTTCCTCATTGCCACTGCTGGAGCCTTCTCATTCTGAGCTTAGTGCAGGAGCCACGTTTTCCATAAAACCTGTTTCCCTGACTTCTGCAGGCGATGCTGCTCTCTCCTAGAGAAAGCTTCTGTTTCCAGGCAGTGCCTCCCTGCAGTGTAAGTGTTTCATGTACACCGTCCGTGTAGGCACATTATCAGCCCTTTGAAGGCCAAGTCCTGATGTAAGCCTCATTCACTTCCCTCAAGATACCTCGTGTTATTTAGCACATAGGAAACTCTTATGAATGCCCTGTTAATTATTTAAAAACCAGCACCAAAAATCACAATGGCAATTTTATTATCTAAAAATTTAACACACCTGTATAATGGTCCTGTATAAAATTCTGTAAGAAAAATTCAAATTCAAAAGACAAAATGAAGGGGAAAAAAGTTAGCACGTAATGACAGAATATTACCCATAATGTATAAAAAGCTTCTTATAAGTCAATAAGAAAGATGAACTCAACAGAAAATATGGACCTCAGACATGAATAGGCAGCTCACAGAAATAATGTAAATTGCCAATAAATATATAAAAGATATTCAACCTTAAACTAAAAGCTAATATTAAAACGATGATAAATATTGCTGTATTAGTCATATTGGCCCAGATTTGAAAAAATCTGATAATACTCATTTTTAATGAATGTGTGTGCAAACAGGCACTCATATACATTGGTGGGAATGTGAGCTGGTTCATCTTTTTTTTTTTTTTTAAGGCAATTTGGTAAATCTTTATTTCCACATATCTTTGACCTTGCTATTCTACTGCTAGGGTCTTATCCTATAGCTATACTCACACAAGTATGTACAGACATACGTACAGGGTAGTTTACTGTAGTATTGTTTATAATAGTAAAAAACCTGGAAACAACTTAAGTGCCCACAAAAGGGTACATATAACAATGGAATATTAAGCAGCTTTTAAAATAAGAGAAAAAAGTCAGTTGTCAATATACAGTATGAGAAACATAAAAGGACATCAGTGAAAAAAGTTAGTTCTCAATGACACATCTGAATACATGAAATGATATATATACTTGCACTGTGTGGAAAATTTCTAGAAGGAAACTATTAGCAAGGGTTACCTTGGTGGAGTGGGACTAGGATAAGCTTAGATCACTTTTGTTTGTGTGTATGTACCATGGGCTTTATCTTACGGAATATTAGACAAGAGGCAGTATGCCACTTGCCTGTGCACGGAATAAGGCATGAGGAGAGCCCATCCATTACCTGCCCGGCTCCTTCGTGTCCGACGACCCCGGCGGAGACTAGGGTGCCATGTGGCGATGGGCCGGTATCTTCGGAAAGGTTGCTCCTCTGAAACAGCAAACCCAATGGGTAAGGCAGCAGAGAGATCAATTTTGCTTTGACCCACCTTGTGGGGTAACAGGTAGGGGAAGATTTGGACTGGGCTCTGAGGCGTGGTTCTGACACTAGTTGCTATGTTTATGCCTTGAGTTATGGAGTGACTCCCATGCACTCGTCCTCGCTCTCTCCCACATTCCTGGGGGTTTTCTCCCGCCTCACTTCTGGACCCACTGGTTCTGCTGCCCCCTCTCACCTGAGCTCTGGTTGCTTGTTACCACCTTGTATCTCCACTGGGCCTCAGAGAGAACCTTAGAAAACCGGTGCAGGCGGCTCTGTGGTCCATGTCTGCTCTCCGGGCAGTTCTGGCCTTCCGGCAGCGTTGGGTCCTCAGGGGGACTGTGGCTGCTGAGCTCCTCCAGCTGGTCCTGGAGGAGCCTGAGGAAGGCCCCCATTGCAAACTCATCAGCCAGGAACCCGCTGACACCACTGGTAAGGTGCTCCAGGTCCAAAAAGCTGTGCCCGTGAGGCTCTGGGGAACTGTCTTTCGGCTCTGTCTTCAGACAGCTTGGAAGTGTATCAGCAAGGCTCCTGGGGACTCCCAGGGAACCCCGTTCTGACTTCCTTTCAGGCTGTGCTATGTGCTGAGGGCTCTCTGGTGGAGACCTCGAACCTAATGGGTCCTTCCCCTCAATGTCATCCTCCTCAGCATAGTCCTCGGGCAGGTGAGGCTCTGGGTGAAGATCGGCAGAGGTGATGAGGAGCAATGAGAAGATGTTTTCTAGAAGTTCCAGGCGCAAAGAGTCAGGAACACCGCACAGACACTGCTGACACCTGGCCAGGTATGTTGAGAAGAGATTTGAAGCACCTAAAGTAGCATGTATCCGAGAAGAGGGCAGAGAAAATGCAGACCTTAGAAACACTACTTGCCAGACTCAAACATTCACACAACTTTAACTCATTTATGTTTTAATGACTAAAGAAATTGCAGTTACAGTCAGAAGAATAAGAGACTCATCAACGTCTTTTCATGATTTGCAGAGTTTGTACGTTAATTAGAAGTACAGCTCACTGAACACTTGTTATTTTGTTTCTGCTTTTTAAATATTACATTATTCTTCATCTCTCACAAGCACTCCATAATAGGCTCCTTACTCCTCAATTCCATTTTCACTCATTGTTATACTAAAGAAGATCAAGGGCTACCTAGATCTCTTAAGAAATACTCACTGGTCAAAAATGACCATGCTCAGAGGAGAAGGTCCATCCCAAAGCTACAAGAGAGAGAGAATTGACCAGCAGTCACTCAAGGCAAGTTAAACGTTGTAAGTTATTAAGAAAAATGAGAGAGGATAGGAAATAGGTTCTTTCACACTGTAGCTGTGATCCATGACATTGACTTAGAGCAGGGGTGGGGAACCTTTATTCTGCCAAGGGCCATTTGGATATTTATAACATTATTTGCGGGCCACACAAGATTATCAACTTAAAAACCAGCCTGCTAAATTCGGGCAAACATTTAATTAATTCACCCCTCATGCCTTGGCAGGGCCAGACAAATGATTTTGTCGGCATTATACAGCCCATGGGCTGGACGTTCCCCACCCCTGACTTAGAGGCTGCATTCAAAAAAAAAAAAAAAGAGATATACAACAGATAAATAATCAAGAGTGCGCTCTGTTTGGAAGGGTGAATTGTTTCTCAAAAGTTTAGTTTGTATATCACTTACCTACACATATACACATACACATATAAACACACAAATTATATACCTAGGTGCAAACTGAAGTGTGATGTGAAATGCTATTTTTATTGCAGATTATGGGGGGTGGGGGGAAGCATTTGAAAAACAATGCACCAGGTGATCAGGCTCCATTAAAACTTAGGCACATCAATTGCTTTCTCTATGTCTCTTCGATTAACGAAGGCTGATTAATGGATGAAATTATTCCTGGGCATAATAAAACCAAGGGCCACCTCCTCAATCCTGGTGGAACAGGTTGCAGCAGGGACTCGGGGGGAGGGGTTTCTGTACCTGAAGGGGAGACGGAATCATTCACTGGCTCTGCAGCCACAGCCAGGACCTCTGAGAGACTGTCTTTGCATTCCTGGCACTGGGTGTGCTGGTGTGAGTTCACACAGAGGGCATAGATGGCATACTTCATGGCACAGAAGCTGTGGTAGAGCGTCAGGTTCTGGCACTGGCTCAGGTGCTCAGGGCCCGGAGCACCCGCTGAGTCTGAATGGGAGAGAGTAACAGGCAGCACTTCAGAGCTGGTTCTTTCAGGACGGCAGCAAGCATGCCAGACCAGAGACGCTGCACTGCTCTCTCCTTTCCGCCTGTTTGATCCGCGTCCCTCCCAGGCCTTTTCCTCCACCGCATCAGCGTTCAGTCCCCTCCATTTCCTTTTTCCCACCGGCCTCCCTCTACATGTCTCTCTAATGCAGCCCTCATGGCTATTTAACAAATCTTTTCCTTATATTTCTTAACATTTTGTTCTTTCTTTTCTTTTTTTAAAAATTAAAACTTAAAGTAAATGTTTAGAGGAGGTATGGGGGCGTTTAAAAGGAAAATATGTTTAGTCTACCTAGTGCCACATTATCCAAGAGGCAGGCTTAAAGTGTGTAAAGACTGAGTAATGAGAGCAAAGGCAACAAAATTTCTTTGGGAAAAAAAGTTCATATACATTTAAAATATATATATTTTATTGATTTCAGAGAGGAAGGGAGAGGGAGAGAGAGATAGAAACATCAGTGATGAGAGAGAATCATTGACTGGCTGCCTCCTGCATGCCACCTACTAGGAATCAAGCCTGCAACCAGGAATTGAACTGTGAACTCCTGAGGCATGCCGGCCAGGCAAAAAATGATATTTTTAAGAAAGCACTGAAGTAGACATCATGGGGAAAAACACAAATGCTGTTGAAATTCCTTGTACTTGTCTAATAATTTATAATTTCTCATTTAAAAAAATTGAGGAGAAAGAGAAGGCATCATAATATTTTAGGGACTCTAAACATCTTATTCTGGCTTGAATCCTTTTCATCATAAAAGTGCAACCTTCTCAAAGAAAAGGCATTAAATGTAGCAAAGCGAAAAAGAAGAAAATATAACCCATGATATTACCAGCTAAACACAACCATTAACAATCTGTTTTAACCCCTTTGATAATTTAGCATATACGTGTGTATGTTGAGAGTAATGACATTTTCTATACTATTCAATTTTCCTACTTCTTAAAAATAAATGATAGTATAAGCATTTGATTATGCTTCTTCATACACTACATTTCTGATGGCTGCATACAGTTCTGCTGCAGCAGGGCACTGCAGTAGTTAGGAATGCTTTGCTACTAGGATGGTGCAATAAATCCCCATGTGTATAGGCTTCCTAGTAATTACTTCTTATAGGAAGCTCAGATTTACCAAAGTCAGGGTAGAAACAGAATGAGATCAATATTGTTCCCCGCTCCTGGCCTCTACATGGCATTATTGTCCCAGGCCAGGACTTGCAAGCACTGCACAGCCCTGAGAGTGAGCGGCTCCTTAAATTTTGTACCCCAGATGCCTCTCTTGCCTCACCCTAGTCCCAGACCTATTATTGCTCCTCTTTCACCTTTTATCAGTTCTAAGTGTGTCCTGGTGGGTCACCAGGGATCGGATTTAAACCACTTCTTTGGAAGCCTTCTGCACTTGTCTGTAAACAGAAAGTTCCAGTTCCTTTAGGAAATCTGTTAAACAAGTTGCCTACCTTCCTGGAATAAAATATAGAATGCAGTGACACGGGTTTTCCAGTTAATGGTACCTCCTTTCTCAAGGTCAATCTAAGTAACATCTAGGCTGAGCAACATCTACTGCCATCTGGGAAGGTTTGTTTCTCTCAAAGCAAAATGTCCCAGGACCTGTGTGGCAGTTTGTGACTACACTATGATACCATTTTTGAGAGTAAAAGAGCTTGTTAATGGGGACTTTAATTTTAAGCCAAGATCTAAGATTAAAGCAAGACTTTACTATTGTTTCACGCAAGTCTTCTTCTAAACTGCTTTATGTGTTCAATAGAGTATGAGGGAGCTATGGGAGAGAGAGGGTAGACCCAAAGTGTGCTGTGAGAAAGCGTATGAAGAATGGAGAGACTTGCCAAGAGTTGCATAAATATTGCCAGAGATAATGCTGCGAATTCCGAGGTAAGTTCCTAATTCTGTCCCTTGGCTTGAGGGCATCCTAGTGGTTCTTGAGATGGTTCCACGAGGACAAAGGTTCCTATGGAGCTGTTCTCATAAGGTTCCCTATACCTCATCCAGAGAGGGGAGGCACGTTCCCACACCCCATGATCTCACTGGGCCAAACAGCACTAATTTAGAGGCACCTGCTAGCCACCCGCTTCGACAGATTACACCTAGGTAAGTCTTTGCTGAAAGGAACCTCGGCAAGATTGTCCTAAGAGGAAACTGTGCCCGAGTGACTCCATCGGCAACTTACTGTGCACTTGCTGGGGCTCCTTGGCTGGCACCTTCTGTAAGAGCTTGAGAACTTCTTCCTCCCTGAGGGCTGGAAGGTTTGTGAGGTGATGGAGAGAGTAGAGCACTGAGTGGCTGTCTCCACCGTGTAAATGCCACAAGAGATCCCTCTTTGGTATGGGGCTGCTGGGAGGGAAAGACGGGAGGATGGGAGGAGAGGCAGTTTATAAAACTGCTCTGAGAAAGACCATTCTGATTCCCTCTTTCTCTTGCTGTCTGGCCCCTAACACCATGGGTTTCACTTACCCAAAGACTACATTTTAGTTGGTCTGGGATACAGCAGAGCATTTATTTACCCTCTGGGAAGTACATCCATCAAGTCAGCCCTACTCATCTAGGAAGGATCTAGAAAGGGCCTTTTTGGTCAAGGGGGTCCAGAAAAAGCCTGCAGAGTAAGCTTCCCAATTTCTGTGCTCTTCCCAGCTCAGAAGCGGCACAGCTTCTCTGCTTTCCTGAGTAATGGCCTCTCGCTACTTCCCACTCTGCCTACTCTACTTCAGAAAGTGCTGGGGAAGCTGTGAAGAACAGAACAGGAACCCAGTCCTGGGGAAGCCCTGAGGCTAATATATCAGGGAAACAGGGCTTAACCAGTTCAACAGGTTACTGAATAAAAGTGTGACCGGGGTAACACATGGCCAAGAATGTGGACCACAGTACTGTCACTTTGGGCATGTCACTCAACATCTCTGGGCTTCAGTTGCCCATCTTTAAAATTAGGATAATATTCGTAACTACTTCATAGGATTACTGTGAGGCTTAAGTGAAATCATCCACATAAAGAGCTTGGAGCTATGCCTTGCATATAGTAAGTGCTCAGGAAATGTGAGCTATTGTTCTTTATCACTGTCATCCTAAATTATCCTCTTGTTATAACGTTATGGCTATAGTGAAAATAATTACTACTTATGTTTCTTTCCTGGGTTAATAGTTGGAATAATTATGAGTTGCTGGTCAACATTGTCAAGTCAAAACAGTTGTGTGGACGATGTCTTGAAATGGTCACATGCACAGAACACAGGATCAAGTGTGCCCAATGGTGGGAAGACTACACAGGGCTGTACCTGCTCTGCTGTACACACCACTCCAGGACCTCCAGGTGAGCCCACAGCCCATCGCAGGCATCCCTGAGGAGCTTATCGCCACCCTGGTCCTGTACGGACATAGAAGAAAGAGATGGCATATCTGGGGTCAGAGGCTGTAATGAACTTCAGGACCTCGCATTCTGCCTCAGCCGGAAGTCCCACAGCACTCACTTCTGAGCAGCCCAGGCTGCAGAGTCAGTTACCTGGGTCCTGTGGAGTGTCTGCAGCAACCTCCTGGCTGATGCGAGGCTCTGGCAGTGTGTCCAGCCCAGGAGCACAAGCAGTCGACGGAGAGGCCTGAATTCTCTATCCAGGAGGCAGCCAAGGCTTGGGAAGTCTTCCTCTTTCAACAGCGTTAGTGCTGTCACCTGTAAGTCAAAGGAGGCTGCTATAGGCAGTTACGTGGACTTGCTGCTCATTAGGGGAAGAAGCTTTTGGGCACAGCAGGGAGATTTCTGGCAATGACAGAAGAGGCCACTTGAATAAAAAAGGTCCAAAAAACTCTAGACCATAAGCTCTTTGAAGGCAGGCACTGACTTCCACAGTACAGGGCACACAGGATGAGGTTAACAAATATCTATTGAAATACACTGAAGCTCAGTAGCAATCTGGGAGAAATTTAGAGTAATTAAATTCCTGTCAGCTAGACAATACACTGTTACCACTGTCTTTTCTTCCCTGCACCCTCCAGAAAGCTTACAAGAATCCAACATTGTAGTTCCTGCCAAAGGACTGATGTCAAATGACTGCAGGTCTAATTACGAATGACGCTGGTTCTCGAAGACTTCTTCCCCCGGGACTATGGGATGGACAGAACCCAATGCCTCACCACTGATTAGACTGCTGTGTTGGGTAAATGAGTGGGAGAGAAATGAGGAATGGAAAAGCCTGTGGAGTCCCTTGGGTACCTCTGTGATGGAAAACATTTATGTCTGACCTACCAGGATCTGCTCGAGGAAGTGCTTGCTGTTGCTCAGGCAGTAGAAATAGGCCAGTTTCCAAGCCTCGGCTGAGTCGGGATTGGAGAACAAGGCGAGCATTGCCCGCTCGGGATCTAGATGATCCGGTGAGACTGGAAATCAAACCGGACAGGGTTACTGGGGAACCAGAGCTCTTCTTTCCTAAGCTAAAGTCCACTGGAAACACCAACTGCTAGAGTTCACTCTTTTAAAAACTTAAACCAGGCTTCCTATACTTCTATATTAGAGGCCCGTTCCTTCTCTCAGTAGCTTCTGAAAAGCTCTTTGCTGCTATTGTTATTACTTAGTTTTTTTTTCCCATCACCTCCTCCATCCTAGACTATAAGATCTGTGCTTTTAAGAAAATGCCTCCCCCTTTTGTACGTAGCCTCTCCTATTGGACTCTCTGAGCAACGTGTAAGGCCCAGCCGAGAGGAACTCGAGAGAGGCCGGGCACAGTGGGATTTCCAGCACACAGGAGAGCAGCAAAGGGAACACACCTTCTCCCGACGAGGAGGCCTTCAGTGGCTTCACTGCGGCCCTCTCTGCATAGGCATGGCCGTACAGGGAGAGCAGGCCCCGGCCGGCCTTGTGCAGCAGGCAGCTGAGCAGCCGCTCCTCCCGCAGGGGGCTCCCTTCAGTCCTGCAGGCCTCCAGTAGCTCCTCACACAGGAGACGCAGCTCAGCCCCCGGCGGCTCTGCAGGGCAACGCAGAGTCCGAAGGGCTCCGTGGATGGCCTCCACGCTCCCCGGGGACCCAGGGGCAGCGTCCTGCAAAGCTCGCAGTGCCTTTCGAATGAGGTCCACCAGTGCCTTCTGCAGAAGCCAGTCACCAGGGCCGGGGCCATCGTCTTCCCTAAGCAGAAGCTCCAGCAGGGCCTGCGCGGGCTGGGGAGCCTGGCTCAGAAGATCCAGGAGCACAGAGACAGCTTCCGAGCTGAGCCGAAGGGCCCGGCTCTCCGGCCTTCGATTTTCGTCAAGCACAGGGTCTGCGGTGTCTTGTGATAAAGCCTCATACAGTTCCTAAATAGAGGATGAAGAGAGGGATGCATGCTGAGATGTCTAGAATGTTATCACCTGTATGCCTTTATGTTTTCTCTTTTCAGTGCATATGCGTATGTGTGTGAGTGTGTGTCTAAAACAGTAGCAGTAGCAAACGCTTCTGTAGTAGTTACTACGTGCCAGGCCCTTTACACAGAAAAATAAACCTTACGAGGAAGACACTACTATTGTCCCCATTTTACAAATGAGGAGATTGAGGCAAAGAGATGAAGTCAATTGCCCAAGTCCTCCATGCTCACGCTTGCCCCTCTTACTGCCTCCAAAATGTGCACTGCCAAGCAAGTAACAAATGCATATGACACTAGGTCGAACTCAAGGCATTTAAATTCAATTTTTAAAAGAACATTACACACCCTGGACTGTGTGGCTCAGTTGGTTGGAGCTTCGTTCTGTGAACCAAAAGGTAGCAGTTTGGATTCCCGGTCAGGGTGCATACTGGAGGCAAACGATCAATGTTTCTCTCGCATTGATATTTCTCTCTCTCCCTCTCTGTCTCTCTCTCTCTCCCTCTCCCTGCTTTCTCTCTAAAAATCAATGAAAAAATAAATAAAATAATAAAAAAGAACATTATGTGTCAGTTTTTAATCTTTGATCTAAATCGTAGTCCTAATACGTCCATCCCACACAACTCTCCCTTTTTACTGGGCCTTCAACGTACTCACAATTAGTACCCCATGGTTTATAACTGTCTCAAGTGTCTATTAGTCTCTCCTCCCTGACTAGACTAAGCCCTTAAAGGCAAGAACCTCTATAGCAAGCATGTCAAACTCGTGGCCTGCAGGCCGCATATTCGACATGCTTGTTCTATAGCCTATAATTTGTTTGTAGAGTGGGCGCAGAGAGAGAAGAGGGGGTGCTTTAATACCATGCCTATGTACGGTACTCAGGGATGCTTCTTCATGAACTGCCTCCAAGATGGGAACAGAACCATGAGTCCTTGACTTAATATAAGTGAAAGGATGTACTTTAAATCCTACAGCTAATATGCCTGTATTAGCTCATGGTAGAGTGATGAAGAAAATAAGTACTGAGCCTCAGAGCATACCTCAGGCACGTGAGTATAGATCTAGGTAAGACTTATAGTTTAGCCTTGGCCTGGTGGCTCAGTTGGTTAGAGTGTCATCTTGATATGCCAAGGTTGTAGGTTCAATCTCCAGTCAGGACATATACAAAAATCAACCAATGAATGCCTAAATAAGTGGAACAACAAATAGATGTTCCTTTCTCTCTCTCACCCTTCTTCTCTCTTTCTAAAATCAATAAACAAAACAAAACAAAAAGTCTTCGTTTGAATCTAGCCCCAGAAGATTGTTGTTAACTCTAACACATTCAGTGTAGCTCTTACAGAACCATGTATTCAACAAATACTAGTTCCTGTTTCCCTTCACATTTCCTGTCATATACTGGTGGAAAATTCAAATACCTAGTTTAAATCCAAGTTATGTATTCCTTTTACATGAAATGAAAAAAAACTTTAATCTATAGTTGTACTTAGTACTTCTGGATAATACACCTCTGAGAATTCTAAAATCAGTTAAGTTTACCGTAATTTTAAACTCCCCTCAGAGGGGCCTCTATCTAACCCGGTCTTGCGTGAGACCAGAGTACACAGCCAGCATCTAGGGCAGGGGTCCTTAAACTATGGCCCGCAGGCCACATGCAAATACAAATATTGTATTTGTTCCCGTTTTGTTTTTTACTTCAAAATAAGATATGTGCAGTGTGCATAGGAATTTGTTCATAGTTTTTTTTTAAACTATAGTCCGGCCCTCCAACGGTCTGAGGGACAGTGAACTGGCCCCGTTTAAAAAGTTTGAGGACCCCTGATCTAGGGGACCTATCTCCACTGGATCCCTGGAAGCTGAACTGGTTGGTAACTGTGACTCTGGGCAGACGACTCCCAACCCCTCTCTCACCTTGAGGATGTCCTCTGGAATGTTACCTTGAAGGTCTTCCGATAATAAAAGAAATTCTAGCTTTCTCCGGAAAACAGCTGGGAGTAACTTCTAGAAAAATCATAAGACATAAGCACAGTGATTAGGCATATGTTTTAGTTAATAAATTATAAATACTTCTCTCCAGTGACTTTTTTTTTTTTTACTGAAAGAAAATTTTATTTTATTTATCACTAGCCATGCATTTTTGTCACTGGTTATTGCATAAAGACTACTTGATGCCATTGTCCAAGTGGCATGATCATTTTCTGTCCAAAATTCACTTTGTCTTTATAGAATTTTCATGATTTACATACATACATATATCAGTGAAGGTTTAACATGGAAATGCAATCTAGCATCCATAAAATCTGATGTTTTGCAGATACTAATGTAGAAGAGATGTGCTTTTAGTCACCTTTTTAGTTGAGTCACCTTATGTAAAAAAATAAATCAATAACTTAGAGGTTCTAAATCTCTAATGGAGATTCTCCAATGTGCTCATAGAAATGGTTAAACAGTAAGACTGTGAGAAACAACTCCCATGTCCACATCCTCTTGCAGTTTCTGTACCACTGTGCTGCCAGCTGCTTTCCTTTGCAAGCAGAAGGAGCCTGGATGAGATACACGTTTTGCTTGACTTTTTGATGTCCTGAGCTTTCTGTAGTTCTTTATTTTTCTTCAACCTATGCATTATAAAAGTTGCATGATGTCTCTATTTGATCTCTTCGACTCCCTTCAGGGCAGTAATCATTTCATTCCACAGCTCTCGTGGCTACTGACAGGTTCATTTCCACATTTTTCAAATTCAAATGGATTATCCACTGTAAGCTCTTTACCTGCTGCTTTACGGAATGCTTTAGTCCACCTGACCTTATAAGGATTAAGCTTCTTTTTAAAGTTTTTATGACACTTGGATTTACAGAACCTGAACACCTTGCAATTGTTTTAGATGAACATCATACGTGGCCAGGGTATATGAGCCCGAAACAGAAATAACACTTCTTGATCTCCCCAGTTACTCTTATTTCTGCTGTTTCTCTAAGATAATCATTAAACTCCTAGAAATGTGTTGAGATACTTTTCTTTATAAACAAAACAGCTAAACTTGGATGCATACCCCTCTTAAATACTATCACTTAAATCTCACACTGGTCAGCCTCAAACTCCAAGGTTTTCTCATTTCATAGGACTTTTTCTGTCATTTGAAGTCCTTCTCCAAGAACCTCCCTTGGGGACCTGGAGAGTATTATGCTAAGCAAAACAAGCCAGTTGGAAAAAGACAAGCATCACATGATCTCACTCATATGTGGAATCTAATGAACAAAATAAACTAATGAACAAAATAGATCCAGAGACATAGAAGCATGGAACAGACTATGGAATCTCAGAGGGAAGGTGAGGGTGGGTGGGTGGGAAGAGATCAACCTAAGAACTTGTATGCATATACGCATAACCCATGGACACAGACAATAGGGTGGTGAAGGCCTGGGGAGGGGGACGAGGGTGGGCTAGAAGAGGTCAATGAGGGGAAATAGGGGAATAGGGGACAAATGCAATACTTTCAACAATAAAGATTCAAAAAACAAAAAACAAACCTCCCTTGCAGTGACCAAAACACCCAGTTATGAGTAAGCCTGCGAAGGTGTGAGCCACATTATCCTCTTTGGTCCAAATCCTTGATGTGGTATTATTATAAGTTGGAAAACAAAAGTAAACAGAAAGGATCTAATGTTTATTAAACGCTTATTATGTGCCAGGTACTGTGTGCTATGTTTTAAAAAATCTCATTTAATGTCTAAATCAAACAAACCTGTGGGATAAGTAGATATTTTTAAAAATAATCTTTACTAAAGATGAAGTGGTTAGGAAGTACTTTCCAATTGCTTCAAGCATGAAAAGGAAAAAGTTTCCCCAGTGTTTGCTAATGACACTTGCCATGTATAAAGGAAGAGAAAGCCTCTGCCTTTTTCACGACCAACTTGTTTCACAATTACTTCCCTTCACCAGGTTCTTAAAACAAACTATAGTCACCTTTTCTCCAGACACAAATACAAATAGATCAAGCGCAGGAATAATCTTGACAAACACAACTCTATATCAGAGACACCTGTAAATCATGCAGCTGGTTAAAGCTTCCAGAAGCTGGGTTTTATGGAAAGGTCCCCTATCTCAAGGCAAGAAGTACTTGCAGGTTGTGTGTGAAGGGAGTTTACAACACAAGATCACACTTATTCTATTAATGCCATTCATAAATCACATCAGAGGCTAACATGATCTGGCATGTTCTTGGTTAAAAATTCCTATTTCTTCTTACCACACCCTTCTCTAACGCACCTACACCATCTGAATGCTTGTATAACACTAGTGATTGGAAGTTGGAGAAAATTCATGCCGGAAGCAAAGATTAGTGCTTCTATTGAGGACTAAAGGAAAGGAACAGGTAAGATGTCTAGACAGAAGCCCTTAATAAAAGTACAAAGCCTGGTTAAGATTTTAGAACTTTAATCTAGAATTCTAATTAGTTTATATTTTATTTCACTGGTGACATTATATTATGCGTATGCATGGCCATAAATGACTAACATTCCTAAAACAAGCAAGGATTTGTTCCATGTTTCTAAGCAGAGATTTTCTTACTATAAAAGCAAAGAATGTTCAGTGTAGAAAAATTAGAATATACAAATAGGCAAATGAAACCACCCCTCACCCAGAATCTTTCCATTTAAAAGAACGATTAATACTGTGGTGTAAGGGCATTCAGACCATGCATCAATGCATGCATACCAAATCTACTGTTTTCTAAACTTTTTTTTCACATGGCAGAACATGAACATTTTCCCCATGTCACTGAAATTCATTTAGCACCCACTTTTCATAATGGCATTTACAAATAGATGAGTCCATGCTGCACTGTGGACATGGGAGTTGTTTTCAGCTTTCCCCTATTAGAAGCAGCATGGCGGTGAACATTTCTGCAGTTACTCATGTAGAGATAAATCACTACAAGATATAAAGGAAAGGGAAAATGGAATCATCGTTTCCACTAATAATTACAAAGGAAGCTTTCGGCAGAAGGTGGGAGACTGCAAAAGGATAGGCAGCCAGCTAGTGCCTGGAAGATGAACGCCACTCCAGGATAATGAATGGCTTTGGAGAACTACTCCAAGAATTCACTTGAAATCTTAGTCCTTGTATAAACTTTTAAAATTCTCTGAGGTCCTTGTTTGAAGTTTAGAAGTCCTACAACTTCTTAAATAACTGAGGCATTGGAGCCTTATAGACTGAAGGAACTTTGGTGCTGGCAAAAGCAAGAACAACTCATAGTCTGTGCTAACGAGTCAGGGAAGTTAAATCCACCACCTGACCTGGTTGAGCCAAGTGCCCATAAAATAAGCAACCAATCAGCCATAAAGTAAGCAAATGCCCTTCAGTGAGAGTAAAAATCATCTGGTTGATAAATTCCATGTTTGTACTGGAAATATCCTTAGTAACAATAAAACATTTTTTCTTCTCTCTTTGAAGCCACTATTAAATATTTTAGCTCAAGTTTTTCTCTTTTAAATCTGAAGCTATAGTCAACTCTTAATTATCCTGGGGTTACTTTTCAATTTTGGTTCTTTCTTTCCTCCTAGTTTTTTCATCATTTCTTTTTGCAGACAATTGGCAAATGCCTGAATAAGAAATATATTTAGACTAGTGACCCGGTGCACAGATTCGTGCACATTGAAAGGAAATTAATTAGAAGGTGGCTGGTGGGGCAGGACTGGGTGAGATGGGCTGGACATGCCCTGGAGCCAACCTCTCATGGTCCCTCCCCGGCCCCTGCGGAGTGAGCGGGGTCCCTCCAGCAGGTGGGGTCCCTCGGCCTGGCCTACGGGGATCGGGCTGAAACAGGCTCTCTGACATCCCGAGGGGTCCCGGAGTGAGAGAGGGCACTCTGCAAAGTTGCTGTTGTACAGGGTGTGGAACACAAATGCAAGTGTGCAGTAAACCAGATTTGGGGCCGACAGTGCCCCAGCAACAACATAACCCACAGCTAAAGGTAGAATTGCACGGCCCCATGAGGAATCGGGCTCCTTCCTCTCTGGTTTCAGGGTGCATCACTTGAGAACCGCAGCTGCCAAGTCACTGCAGCTCGGCAGCTCCTGTGTTGAGCATCTGCCTCCTGGTGGTCAGTACGCATCATAGCGACCAGTCAGCCAGGTGGAGGGATACTTAGCATATTAGCCTTTTATACATATTGATTAGTAATTTCTGTTACTTTTGACAGCTCTGTGGAGAGAAGGGTAGGGGCCAAGCACAACTGGAACTAAAGACAAAATTATGATGACTGATGGGAGTAAAGAAGAAAATTAGGTTAAATTATAGATATTTATAAAATAGAACTTTTAGTTTCCTACTTTTAAGTCCATGAAGGCTAAAACTAATACTGAGGTGGAAAAAGCAGAGGAATGGGAATTCAAAGTCAGAAGATCTTGGTTCCACCTCTAATTTTGCCAGTTATTGGTATGACCTTGGGCCAGTCATTTCTCTTCTGAATCAGAGGTTCCTCACTTAAATCTTAAAGTCTGAGGTTTAATAAAAATTGCCTCAGAGCAATACCTTTAATGGATATAAATTTCTTTCTTTTTTTTGAATCATATATGGACGTTTATTCCAATACTGACAGCAGTATGGGAGAGCAGCAGGTCATCCACAAAATCTGCTTTGCAGCCCCCCATAAGCCATCTGCTTATATATAGTAGGACAACGATTACACAGGAAAATATGGGTTATCGGTATGGGGAAGTAGGAATTAAAGGCATGGGGAAGTAGGAGGTTGGGGTGGGACTCCATTGTTTGGGCAGCAAGATTGTTAATCTTTCCATGAGAATGG
The DNA here is from genome assembly GCF_964212035.1 of Myotis nattereri. Classification (NCBI taxonomy): domain Eukaryota; kingdom Metazoa; phylum Chordata; class Mammalia; order Chiroptera; family Vespertilionidae; genus Myotis; species Myotis nattereri. The sequence continues at coordinate 28,891,523 of NC_138075.1, read as the reverse complement.
ACTGAATTCCAAGGTTGATTCCTAGGTCCAAGGTTGACTCTCATGGATATCAATTTCTGATAACTATCACATACTTCTAAAAAGTCTTTTTGCTCTGGCCAGAGTGGCTCAGTTGGTTAGAGTGTAGTATGGTACACCAGAAGGTGGCGGGTTCGATTCCTGGTCAGGGAATATACTCAGGTTGCAGTTCCCATCACCAGTCAGGGTGTACTGGAGGCAACCAATTGATATCTCTCCTCTCTCTCTCTCCTTCTCTCCCTCCGCCCCCCCCCCCCTTCTCCCTCTCCCTTCCTCTAAAACCAATAAAGTTAAAGTTAAAAAAATAAAAAGGCTTTTCATGGCAATTTTTCTTTTGGGGGAAAAAAAAAGCACTTCCTCACAATTTCTTCAGGATTAATTTGCTCACTTTGTTTTTATATTTGGTAAGTTATCATTCAATTCATGTTCATTACTAACTTATTAATTAATGAGGTTTAAATCTACAAGATTTCACTGCACTGGACTAGTGAAAATGAGATTTTTGGAAGAACAAACAAGTTTCAGCCCAGCCCATTCTCCATTACTTGGGTATTACGAGAGTCATATGTCACTCCCTACTCCCTACCTTGTCACTCTCACTAAGATCTGCAAAGCTCTGTTCAGGCACAGCTCTCATGATGGTATTTAGCAGAATGGTATCACCTCAAATGGTATTACATACTAATGTTATGTTAGTGAATTAATGAATGAATTTGGTTAAGAAGACATCAATAAAAATGTGAGCCATTCTCACTATCAGTACCGAGAGAGGATGTTACAAACCTCATAATAAAGGAAGTAACAGTCAGAGGGGAAATCTCATAACTACTGCCAAACTGTTCCCTGTCTCGGCCTCAGGAGAAAATTTGAAATAGAAACCTACTTACTTTTTCTTGGGCAAACCACTTCTCCAGTACAAGAAGCCAGACCCAGGCTAATCTTTGAGGGTTGATGTCTGGTCCACATCTGAAAAATGTAGAGAGAAAGAACTCCTAAACAAAGAATTTCTACTGACGTTTTCCTCTTTTGCCATCCAAGATTTAGATTTCAATGCTCAGTCTATTTTCAACCTGAACAGGCAAGATGTTCTAATGAGAAAAGTTTCAAATGTACATGACAGATCAATAAAACTAGAATCAGAATAGAGCTAGCAGCTTTCATAAAAAAGAAAAAAAAAGGTCTTAATCCTACCTCCACCTCCCTATCTAGTCTTTATTATTTTTAAACAAAATATTACATAGAAAACCATAAAAGCAAAGCTATCTAAAGTATATTCTTGAAAATAGAAACTGAATCAAGTAGTCTTAAAGAAAAAAGGAACTTGACAAAAATTTATTTTTAACTCTACACCAAAAAGAGGGTTATAGGAATTCGTAAGCCTTTCTTTGAAGTTAGTAATATAAATTAGTAACAGGCTGGAACACAAATTTAAGGGGGAAAAAATAAAGGAAGAAAAGTCCCCTAAGTCTCCACTCTATACAGGGTGGGACAAAGGTAGGCTTACAGTTGTTCATATGGAAAATAATATAATAATTAATAAATAATATGGGAATAGACTCTGTTTCACATACTTACAACTATAAACCTACTTTTGCCCTACCCTGTATGTTAATACAGTACTTAAACAACATAACGTAATTGCCAAAGTAATGAAAATTGAGGGAGAAACTGAATAGTACATTTAATTCCTATACCATTAGTTATTAGCACTGTCAGAAAGAATTTCATTAAATATTTAGATAGATAACAGTGGTTGTCAGGGGGCAAGGAGAGATCAAAATACAGAGAGGTATGATGAAACAGTTGTGTATTTTGACTACAGGAAGTAAGGGAATTCTTTTGTGGTGATGAGATAGTTGTGTATCTTGACATGAATATACACATGAATAAAGCTGCATAGAACTACACACAGAAAAATGAACCCAGATTAAATCCTGGTGAAAACGGAATAATCTAGTTAACAGTAATTGCCTGTATTAATTTCCTGGTTTTGCTATTATACTATTATGAGATGTCACAACTGGGGGAATCTATTGAAAGGGTACTTTTTGTATTATTTTTGCACTTCTTGGGAGTATAATTATTAAAAAAAAAAAAAGCTTTAAGTGAATTCACTTCCAGTAGTTCTGAAGTGAATTCACTTCAATTTCATAAGTCAGAAGAGAGTAGCGTTTGTTTGTTTTTGGAGGCAGAGAAAATGCTTTTCAATGCAGCCCCACCATCTACTTTAATGATAATAAACAAGAAAAGGTGGTTCCATACATAATTTGCTGACCAGGCTTAAACACAGTTCCAAGTGCTAATTCAAAGCCAATATTAATTAGGTGATAGGTAAGTATTACAGAGGTAAAATTTCAGAGCATGTGAAATACACTCCCCCTCTGCTAATTCTTCAGGGAGTAGCGGAGTGAGGCTCATGGACCGGAGCCCAAACACTGACTCTTGTGTCCCCTGCCCCGTGACTGCCTGCCAGGACTCGGATCCCTTACCTCAGCTGATGGGGACACGCCACCAGCGCCCGTAGAATGTCCTCCACCTGCTTGGGAATGTCCCCTTGCGCCGCGTGTAGCTGAGGCACACAGGCCTGTGCCAGCTCCCACTCTCCTCGCTGCAGGCACTCACAGAAAAACCCAAACAGCTCCCTCTGGGAAGCGGTTTCCTCTTTTCCAAACGGATGATGCATTTTCCCAGCACAGAGTGCAGGGAGACAGGAAGGGATGAATTACGCAGAACACATGGTCAATTTTCTCCTCCGTGGATCACCTCCTATGGACAGTACACACCAGAGTGAGGGGAAACGGACGGCGTTGTATTTAGACAATTAGTAACTACCAGCCCGACGGGGAAGGCGGGGTTGACTTTCCTCATCATCATGGTAAGATGGCTTTGACATGTTCCTGCCGTCTTTGAGAAGTTACACCTTTCCCCAAGGGTCGGATCTCATCTCTCTACGAGCATCTGACATTCAATTAATATGAACGATCCTATCAGTCGGAGGCGCAGCCCCTGAACTCCACGTTCGCAGCCCCTCCGGAACTTTATTCGCAGTCCGGCTCCCAAGCCCCAGGTGGTCGCCCCCTAAGGATGGGAAATTCAGCAGGACCCTCCCTAGTTGGAGCCCTCCAGTGAGGCAGCGGATTGAGGGTCCCGAGGTGACTCGGTGCCCGACCTGGAGGGCGGTGGGGTTGGGGCGCAGGGACGCCCCCTGCAGGGGTGTTGGAGAGCGCTCCCGCCTTCTCTGGGGCGCCTCACACTCACCTGCTCCCGGTGCCCACAGCGACAGTGCCCCCCGCGCAGCCATGTTTCAGTCGAGTCAGGTGACAGGTCCCATGTGGAGCTCGCAAGGCGGGTGGCGGGGGCTGACGGTGGACGGAGGCCACTCCTATTGGCCAATGGAGGGAAGATGCAAATAAAGCGCCATACTTGTTTGGGTCACGTGATGCCACCTCTAGGAACTAGGAAGCTCGGAGGCTGGGGGAGAGTCCCTCGGCCATCTGGCTAAGGAACATTCCTTTTAGTTTTGACAATTCCTCTGCGCGACGCCTTCCGTTCTGCGTTCGGCGAAGCGGGCGGCAGAAACAGCTCTCTTCCTTGATTTTGTTCTGCCGCCCTCTTTTCTCCCTAGCGGTTGAAGTCAGCGGTTACTGAGCTCCAATCAGTGCTTTGCCAAGCCTTGGGGGGTTATCCAGAGCGAGACCAGAATCAATCCCCCTCCATTTTTATTCTGTATACTCGGGCTCATTTATAATCCCAGAACCCTGCGTTCCGAAGTCCCATTTTCTTCCGTTTAACTCTATTCATTTATTTGCTCATTTACCCGACAACCGTTAACTGAGCGGTGTGCTAGCCTTTCGAAGCGGAACAAATTGTGGTCCCGGTCCTCAGGGAGCTCAGTTTAGTGAGGGGCGCAGGGCAATAATTAGGGTAAAATGGGCTACATTATAAAATAGAGGCATGCAAAGCATGAGCAAAAGTTCTTCGCAGATGAAATAATCGGAACTTGAGGAAGTAACGGCTGGAGCAATTTTATTTAGCATTGCCCAATCTATAATCACTACCAAAGGGTGATGAAAAAAGCAAGCCAAAACAAACCGAAAGCTTCTTCCAAAACCTCTCTTATGATAGACGGATTTCCCGAAAACTATCCTAGTCTCGGATCCATTAAGCAATTTTTCAATGTAGTGACAAAATAAAGAAAACATCTAGCAAGGTTTATCCTGGTTTCATACACTCTTTGCTTATGTTCCTCCACTGCATTTTGATAATTACTACTAGACTGAGAAACTGGCAAATTTATTTCCGAGTGTGAACTACAACTCCCAGCAAGCCGCGGAGCCGACCTGGCTCTGCCTGCCTCTGATTGGATAGTTTCCAGGACGACGACCCAACCAGCGCTTAGCTTGTTGCTTTGCAGCATTTTCCGCGGGGAACTGAGTGATGGGTGGGGGAAACTTTGAAAGTTGGATGCTGCAGACCCGGTACTGGAAAGTTTCATCTTGGGGGCCGTTGTGGGGAAGCGGGGTGCGCTCCTTCTCTGGACCTGTGGTATTCATATTGGAGAATCTTTCTTGGGTGCAGGGCACGCCCCCTTCAGTCGGTAGGGATCCTAACGTGAACCCTGTCGCGGATCTGGGAGCTTCTTTTGTAGGTTTGCAAGGAAGCTGGGCCTTGTTGAAACAGTTCTTTTTAGAGGATTCTGCGGTGTTGTTTTTGCCTCATGATGTCCACCCCTCACTTTTACTTCCGGGAAGTTTGGGGGAAGTTGAGGGCCTGCCCGTCTTCAGGTAGATAATAGCGTGGAATCTGGAGTCAGATCCCTGGATTCGAATGCGGACGTTTTCAACTCAGGGCCTCCGTGTCTTTCATCTGTAAACTGGGGTAAAACATCTGAAGCGCTTGGAACAGTGTAGTGGGCGTAATAAGGGCTCAATAAATATTAGCTATTGTTATTTCACAGTTTTCATTGAATATCTAACAGGGGGAGTGTTCTTTCAATGAGGAGAGAATTCCATCTCCAGGCTTGAATATCTTCCATTTCCCGTTCACTTGGGCGTATGTACACACATACAGAGCAGGAACTTACAGTCTCTGGAGGAAGAATCAAACATGCAAGCCATAATAAAGCTTTAATTATCGGGCAAATAGATGTACAATGATGAGAACATTGGAGAAGAAGAGGCTGAGTTGGGTTAAAGCTTTGTGGAGGCAAGTCAGGGAGGCAGGATGGCTATGATTGCCTAACCTACCAATATACTGTTGTGGCTGGAGAGCTGGTCATGTGAGGGAGCAAATGATGTTTTGCTGAACAAACGGATAGTGATGGTTAACCTTGAGCATTATGTGCAATCCTTTAACCTTCATTACATTCCTATGGAGTAGATACTTGAATTACCCTCGTTTTACAGATGGATAAACTAAGACAGTGGGAGGTGAAGTAACTTTGCAAGGAAGGTCAGGATTTGGGCCGTGCAGTCTGATGTAGGAATGAGAGGGAAAGGAGGAATCTATTGATGAAAGGTCTTAATCCTGTGGAATTTACCCTGTAGGCTAATGGTTCCATGGGCACTTTTACAGGATTGGAGCAACTTTTTAGGAAGCTATTTTGCAGGCCAGTTTGGTGTGCCTCCTTGTCCACAACACATTTAAATTCCAATGGCAATACTTATTGCATGACTAGTGATTTTTGTATACATTTCTTTTCATTTTTTACTGTGAGTTGCCAAAGGGGAGGGAATATGCTTAAATGAGTCTTGTATCCCAGAACTTAGCAGAGTGTGTGCTTAAAAAGTGCCTGTGGCCCTGGTGTGTGGCTTAGTTGGTTGGAGCATGGTCACATGCACCTAAAGGGCTCCGGGTTCAAATCCTGGTGTGTGTGTGTGTGTGTGTGTGTGTGTATGCGTGTGTGTGTGTGTGTGTGTATGCTTTGGAGCGGGGATGGATGTTTCTCTCTGCACCTCTCTATAGAAATCAGTAGACATATCCTTGGGTGAGGATTACAAAAATGAAGTAAAATAAAATAAAGAGTGCCTGTAAAAGGAGCAAATGAATGGATTTTGCTTGTGTGTGTGAGGCAGTGAGTGACCAGAAGCAACATGCAATAGTCCAGGCAACTGATGGGAGTGGCCCTAATAAAGGCAGAGATAACAGAGTTGGTCATTGTTTTTTCTTGTGTGTGTGTGTGTTTAAGTATTTTTATTGATTTCAGAGAGGAAGAGAGAGGAAGAGAGATAGGAACATCAATGATGAGAGAGAATCATTGATTGGCTGCCTCCTACAAGGCCCCTATTGGGGATTGAGCCCGCACCCCAGGCATGTGCCCTTGACAAGAATCGAACCCGGGGCCCTTCGGTCCAGAGGTCGATGCTCTATCCACTGAGCCAAACGGCTAGGGCTGTGTGTGTTTTTTAAGATTTTAAACTGATTTTTAGAGAGCAAGGGAGAGGAAGAGAGAGAGAAAAAAACCACTGATGAGATAATAAAACACTGATGGATTGCTTCCTGCACACCCTCCACCAGGGACCGAGCCTGAAACCCAGGCATGTGCCATGACCAGAAATTGAACCAGCAACCCTTCAGTACAACACAGGATCCCCAACAGAGCCACACTGGCCAGGTCTGGAGCTGGTCATTGTTAAAGTCCAGGTAGTTTGGGGTTTACTGTCCTCCTTTTTTATTGAATTTATCAGTCTAAATGGGGTCCTTCCCCAAAACTACCTGATCTGTAAAGACACTAGGCAATGACATAGCACATGTCACTTAGTAAAATTCCTACTGGGGAAACAGAAATGAGTACTGACAAGTTCCCATTAAGAGAATCGAGAGGGATGTATTCTGTTTGTGGAAAGGGTACGTGTGTGTGTGTGTGTGAGAGAGAGAGAGAGAGAGAGAGAGAGAGAGAGAGAGAGAGAGAGAGAGAGAGAGAAAAGAGAGAAAGAGAGATTTAATCTGATACACAGAGAGTCTATTTCAGAGAATTTAGATAGAAATGTGGGTCATGGTATTGAAAAGAAATACCCACATTCTCAGTATATATTTTTGTTTCAAAATTTTATTTTTATGATAATTACACTGCTTTATCCCCTGGAACAATGAAGATTTCCTGTTTCTATTCTAACCCGAGACTATTTTGCCATCTCAGTGAGATACACAGCCTTTCCTTTGCATACATTATTAAGGGAATCACAGTGATTCTATTCTAGCACCTAATATATGGGAGTGTGGTCAGCTAGTACAGTGTGTGGGAATGTGGGAAGCTAGTATACTAAACAACAATTCAGCTTGTAAATAACACCTGGAGTAATAAAATCTCCTTTGATTCAGAAGATTTGCTTAGACTCATAGAAAAAGAAGTTAAATATGATCATGGACTTGCAGTAGAGTACAAAGGTTAGGAGGATAGACCTCAGAGTCAGACTTCCTGGGTTTGAAATCTGGAACCATCATTTACTTTTTCTGGTGATAATAGAATAGCTAAACTGTCTAGGCTTTTGCTTTCTCATATGCAAAAATGGGGCCCATAACCTTTCTTATAGGGCTGTTGAGAAGATTAAATGTGATAATTTATGTATAGCAACTGTGCCTGGCATAGTAGATGCTCAATTAATTTATTATTGTTACAATCCAATGAAAGTAAAGACTTTCTAGGAGTGGTTTTGAAATATGCCTTGAAGGTTATTTATACATCCAAATTTATAAATGCATTGAAAAATCTCAAGATGCTTTACAAATGTCAAGTGGTATTATTATATTCATGTAATAACTATCAAAGAATGGTGTGAACTGTATATTTTTATCTTGCCTTGTTTCTCTGTGTACTGGTATATGCTTCTCTGTGTGTATATATGCCTTCCTTTATTTTATCAGTAATATTTTAAATACTATATATTTCACTATGCACATGGAAAAATTTGAATATATATTTTTTTTTATTGTGTAGAGTGTTTTAGAAAGTAGCCATCTAGCCATAATAGCTTATGCTATTTTCTAATTTTTTTAAAGGTGTGTTTCCCCTACCCCCCCCCCCCCCCCCACATCTGGAGTCATGGGTAGCAAGAAACTAAGACGAGTGGGTTTATCACAAGAGCTATGTGACCGTCTGAACAGACACCAGATTGTTACCTGTCAGGTAAAATTTATTTAATTTTTTTCAATGAGAAATATTAAGTACAAATTAATTTTAAGTATACCATAATAACTCTTAAGTAAACCTGAAATGTAAAAACTTAGGTTTATAGAATAAAAAGGATAAGTGATGGTGTTTCTCTGTAGACTAATTTTAAATGGTGAGCCATTTAGGTTATGCTTCCAAGTATGATTTCATTTATCCAGGTTTAATATTTTTACATTTTGGGGAGAAGGATGCTCATGGCATAAGGTGAAGTACACCTGTGCCTTTATTTGGGCTTTTAGAGAAGTTTCACCTACTTAAAAGAAATTTTTGTAATTACACAAGAAATATGACTCGAATGAGGAAATGGTATTCAAAATGGATAATTCCTCTTGAAAGCAAGAGAAATTAATAGTTAGGATCATTTTCCTATTGATGGAATGAGAAAATGCATAGAGAAGATGTTGCATTTTTAAGCTCTAAATAGTGAAGCAAATCTCTTTTGGGTTAAATGAGATTTAAGGTTTTAGATTAGGATTTAATCCTTAATAAGACAGACTTTCAGAATATGTTGTAATTGTAAGATATTGCTCCGTATGTTAAAGATCTTTTTGGTTCTTCTGTTATACATTTAGTAGTCCCCATGTTCATATTTTGAAACACCCTTAAAAGTATGAAATTTAACATTTCATTTCATAGTCAGTTTTGTTCCCTGTCAATTATCAAATACTTCCTCTGAATGATCTCATGTAGCTTAGGAAGAAACACATTTCCACCTGACACTTTCTGGATATTTGTGCCCAAACTTTTCAGGTACTAGTGCATTGTTCATACACACATGGTTGGATGCTGCTGCTATGTGATGTTACTCAGCAAGTCCTTTGGCATGTGCCAAATAAATAGAATAATTACAAGTTAAGACTATCATACGTTTTAGTTAAGGCATATTTTAAAGGGGAAGTACTATAAGGAGCACATAAATCTTTGATCTGCAATAAATTCCACTTTTATCTACACATGGACAGTATCATTTGAAATTTTCCTTTTGATTCCATTATCTTTGTTACATATATGTTTAAAATATTTTCTTTATGCCTCATTAGGACTTTTTATAAAAAAATCTTTATTGTTGAAAGTATTACATATGTCCACCTTTTTCTTTAGGACTTTTTGTGTCTTTCCCCGTTGGAGCTAATGAAGATCACTGGCCTTAGTTATCGAGGTGTCCATGAACTTCTGTGTGTGGTCAGCAGGGCCTGTGCCCCACGGATGCAAACGGTATATTATATTTTAATTATGATTTGGTTATTATTTTTATTATATTATTCTTCATCTCATTTAAAATCTTATTTGGGGTGAGGCAAAAACAAAAATAGAGATGAGTACCTCAAAAATACTGACTCTTACACCAGAGTTAGTCTTCTAATGAGAACATATGTGAAAATTTATGTAGTTTATAAGCTCATGGGAGATAGTTCCTAATTACCAGAATGAGGGGACAACAAAGTGTTTTTTTTTGTAGCTAAAAGTGGTATTTCAAAAGGTCATCTTTCTCTTGTTTGTTTGGGTAGGATTTTTGGACCTCATGGTTAAATTTTAATATACTTTTAATTATAGATTTCCCTATCTCTATTAATACTTGTACCATCATCACTTACTATACATATTAGACTTGCACTTGCTTCTTAATTAAATAAGTAATACTTAAAAACTTATCCTCTCTCTTGAGAAGAGTAAAAGTCTTTTATAACAGGTTGTACTATTTTTTTCATATTTTCTGTCACATGACTAGCTTTTCAAATTGTAAGTTTATGCATGGTAGAGACGATATTGTTTTCCCAGAGTAAGAGTTGCCTAAAAGACTGTTCAGTGATTTCCAAATGTATTTATTTATGTGGATTGTAAATTACTTATTTTACTCTCTCATATTGAAATTTGGTAACAACTGAGCAATAGAAGTGCAATTCTACAAAGTAGGAAGTGTCATTTGAGACTTGTGAAACAATGGACGGAAAGAGTACTTTCTTTTGTTCAACTTTAGCTTGTGATCTGAGGAAAATACCTTAAAGGCAGAGCAGGTAGAAGGAGAATTAGAATCACAGTTGGGGTTTGGCCCTACTATTAGCTTTGCCAGTGATCTCTAGCTTTGGACAGCTCACTTTGTTTTAGCAGAGAAGTTAGAGTTAAAACAGTGAGATGATTTTGCGACTAGATTCAAAATAACCTGTTACTATTTCAAATGTTGTAAAACACCAACCTTTTAATTTGATATTTTTCATTGTGTTCAGTCAATATCTATGGTCTATTTCTAGTTAAGTAATAAGAGAGCATGAGCAAGAAATTCACTTTAGCCTCCACTTACATCATAACTTCAGTTGCAATCTCGATACCATCCAAAAGCCAGTTCAGGAATTCATCTTTCTCTTTTGCTATACATGCACTCTGGTAGCATTCTTTAGATTTGAGTCCTGGCTTAGCCTTAGTTCATTCCTTCAGTAAATATTTTTTGTCTATTTGTTTATTCAGTCATTTATTCTTTCCACAAATCTTTATTGAGTCCAGCCATGTGTCAGGTACTTTGTCAGGTACCGGGGCTATTGTAGTGAACAAGATTGATAAAGTTCCTGCCTTCCCGTAGCTTATAGTCTAGTGGGAGAAGTCAGACATTAACAAATAATTACATAAATATTTAGTTAGTTGTAGTGAGTCCTGTGAAGGAAAAGTTAAAGGAATCTTGAAACTTAAGAACAGGAGACATTACTTAATTTAGGAGAGGGCTCCAGCAGCACCAAGGCTAAAACCTGAAGGAGAGAGGTAATCAAAGGAGTTGGGAAGGGAGGTGAGGGGGGAAGACTTCCCAGGCAGTGGGCCCAGTCTGTGAAGGGAAGCAGAATGGTGCTTGCATGGTCATCAAGTCAAGCTGGTGTGAATGGAACACAGCAGTGAGGAAGAGAATGGCAGGAGATGAAGTCAAAGAGTAAGCAGGAGTCAGATCATTAGGACCTGCAGAAAATGTTAAGAATTTTGGACCTTATTCTGGGAGCAATGAGAAGCCATAAAAGGGTGTAATCTAATATGTTTTTAGAGACTCAGTTTTGAACATAGGTGATTGAAAGGGAGCGAGAACTATTTGTGAATAATAGTTAGGTATCTATTAACATATTCTAGACAGAAAGTGACTGTGGCCTGGATTACTAGTGTGGTATTAATGCCGATGGTCTACTGTCAATTAACATGAGAAAGACTGAGGAGGTAGAATGTGTAGGATTTGGTGATTGTCTTTGGTGGTGCTGAGTACAGGAAAGTGTCAGATGACTCCTTGAGTTTTGCTTTGAGAAACTGAGCTAAGGAACACTGGAAGAGGGCCAGGTTTGAGGAAGGCAGATCATGGATTCAGTTTAGTTCCTGTGGAAATTAAGGTGCCTGTGAAACTTGGAGTGGAGATGTGAAGTAGGCAGTTAAATGGAGAGTGGGGCAAAAATAGGTTTACAGTTGTTCGTATAGAAAATAACAATAATTAATAAATCATATCAGAATAAGCTCCGTTTTTAATGTACTCACAACTGTAAAGCTACTTTTGCCCCAGCCTTTATATGGACATGGAGCTTGGAGGAGAGGTGTGCACTAGAAAGATGCATTTGGGAGTCATCAGTGTAAGGGAATGCATGAGCCAAGGGAATGCATGAGCAATTCCCTGGGAAGTTTTTATAGTTAGAAGGTAAGTATAGCCAAGACCAAGTCCTGAGTGAAGCCAACATTTATTTATTTATTTATTTATTTATTATTTTTTAAAAGTATTTTTATTGATTTCAGAGAGGAAGAGAGAGAGATAGGAACATCAATGACGAGAGAGAATCATTGATCGGCTGCCTCCTACAACACCCCACATTGGGGATTGAGCCCGCAACCCAAGCATGTGCCCTGACTGGGAATCGAACCGTGACCTCCTGGTTCATAGGTCGACGCTCAACCACTGAGCCATGCTGGCTGGGCGAGTGAAGCCAACATTTAAAGATGAGCTTAGATGCTGAGTCTGAGAGGAAGCAAGCACCGAAGTAGAAGAAAAGCTGGCGGGATGTCATATCACCGCATTACTCTGTCTCATTTATGTACGTACTGTTATTTCTGGAGTCTTTTTCTTTTAGTTTATTTTGTTCTCTTTTTTTAGAAAAAGAGAGTCACAAATCTATTATTCTAAAAATTACACTTGTAGTTGCAAGTGAAGCACTTTAATGCTGACAGATGGGGCTGCCTTTACGTATTTGACAAAGTATCCCCACCCATGTCCACCCAAGTTGCCTGATTATGGATTGTGGATAATATTCATGTATTTTTAAATCAGATGCAAGCCATACAACTTTGACTGTTGTTTTTCTAATTATTTTATGTGCCTGAATATAGCCTTAAAAAAAAAGTCCGTGGTAATCCATGGTTTAACTAAAATAAGAATTCAATAGGTAAAGTTAGAGAAGAGTGGGCACATATATGGCTCATAAATATTAATATGTTTGTCTTCCTACATCCTCCCAGGGGCAGAAGAGCCTTGGATTTGAGATATTGATTATTAAATTGTAAACTTTAAGTGGGTAGACTTTGTCTATTTGGTTTACCATGTATTTCCAGAGTTAATCATAGTATATCGCATCAGTAGGCCCTCTAGTTTATTGAATGAATGCATTTTTATGATTTCATTTCATTCATAAAATTTCATTCATAAAAATGAACTCTTTAATGGTAGAGATTGCAAGAGGCAAGCATACTCATACGTTACTAGTGGGCAGGTAATCACATTAATCACATCTGCAAAGGTCCTTTTTCCAAATAAGTTAGCATTCCCAGGTTCCAAGGGTTGGACGTGGATATTTCTCAGCCTACCACGCCTGCCTTTTAGCCATTCCTCACAAAGCAGCCTCAGTTTGAAATGACAACTTGATCATGTCATCCTGTTGCTCTCACCATAAACTCTAAACTTCAACAAGGCTCTTTATGATTTGGGCCCTGCTTATTTCTCCATCCTCATTGCTTTTCACACCTCAACCACACACCATCTTTCAGCTGTTCTTAATGAAGTCTTTATTTTTTGTAGTTTTCGTTAGTTTCCATTTCCTCCTTTTATTGCTTCTTGACCTTTCTTTGTACATTTTCTCTTTGGCAGGAACATGAACACTTTCTTTGCTTGTCAAACAGCTATTTCAGATTTTAGCTTAGTCTAGCTCTTCTAGGAAGTCTTCCTGGATTATACAGTCCAGGTCAGGTGTACTGTCTTTATGTCTCCACTTTCCCTCTCACAGTATCTCTTATTAATTGTATAGGAATTGCCCAGTTTCTAGTCCTGATGGTTGACTGTAAGTACTGTGAGGGCAGGAGCTCTGTCTGTTGAATCATATCCCTATAATCTAGTTCAGTCCCTGGCAAAGATAAATATTTGTCGAACAAACAAATTATAGAGGATGGAAAGATGGAATTGGCGTTCTAACTGCTACAATTTGAGGTTTGGAGTTGGTTTATGTTTTTGAATAGAGATGGAGGTTGAAAAGAAATTAATCTTTTTCTCGTTCAGGCTTATGAGATAAAGGCACAGAGCTCTGCTGCCCTCTCGCCAGCATTCTTACCTACAACCCTCTCTGCTTTGGATGAAGCCCTGCATGGTGGTGTAGCTTGCGGATCCCTCACAGAGGTAAAGGAGACACTTTCTGAACCTTCTTTCATTAAACTATTACTTTCAGAGCAGGGGAAAAACTTCAGTTAAAAAAACATGTTCTTCCTTGAATATTAATCTGAATTAAATTATAAAAACCCAGGACATGGTTTTCTACTCAGTGTCTAGTATAGTTGCTCTGCAAGAAGATATTTAAAAAAATCCTTGTTGACTGACTGGTCTGCTTTGGTTGCTGTTTGTTTGAATTAACTTGGAAAGAGATGAATATTATGAAATAATATTAAACAATTTGGAGGAATTAAAAAAGAATCACTGACTTAGTGTATTAGGAAAGAAAATTTGAAATTTTATTGACACGTGGGAAAATTACAGAGTTAAACTGAAATGGGCTATATTTATTTCCTGTTGAGGATAGAATTTGGTTCCAGGAAGTGATAGATCTTAGTTATATACTGTTGCATAACAAATTACCTCAAAACTAAGCGGCTCAAACAACAAAGAGCACATACTGGTTTTGTTTCTTTGGGAATGGCCTAGCTTGGTGACCTTGGCGAGGAATGCAGTGTCTGGAGGCTTGCTGGGGCTGGCGGCTGTTTCCAAGGGGACTCACTCAGGACTGGGAAGTTGGTGCTGGTGTTGACAGGAGGTCACAGTTCCTTCCCAGGCTGCTTTGAGCCTTCTCATGACATGAGGGCTGACTTGCAACAGGATGGATGACCCAAAAGAAGGCAAGATGTAAGTGGCCATGCCTTTGATGATTTGACTGTGGAAGTTACACATCATTACTTCTGCCACATTGTCTTCATTAGAAGTGAGTCAGTAAATCCAGCCCAAGTTCAAGGAAAGGGAAATTAGGCTCTACCTTTGGAGGAAGAAGTATCAAGAAAGGATTTGAAGACATTTAAAAACCAGTTCTTTTCCTTGAAAAGTGCATTGGTTTGCTCACTGGTCCTGATGTGGTGAATTGATAGACTACATTTACCAATACACTCCTGAGGGACTTCTTACCTGAGAGTTACAGGGGTGTGGATACTTTAAGCAGACTTCTAAACAGGAGCACTCTTACATGCCGATAGTCATAAATTTAACTGTAAATTTTTTTCCTTAAAGATCTAAAACCCTGTTTTAGATACGGAACTATATCTTATTTCCTGTCTTCCAGGAAGGATTAAAAAAGGTGTGTATACTATGCCCAGTATTTGCCTATTAGATATTTGGTAAATGAATGAGTGAAGTACGGAACTTAAAAAAAAATAAAATTAGAACCTGCTGTTGCAGAGTACCACCACCAGATGGTGCCAGAATTCTATTTTATATAATATTTTTGTGATTTAGTTGCACTTTTGCTTGAATAAGTTTAGAACAATAGTGACCCACAGTTATAAACTTATTTAAATAACAAAAAATTGATGTAGGGAAGATTAACCAATAACTACTTTTTATTTTTTTATGTTTTAGAATAATTTTCAATACTTTTCACTCAGTTTTTATCAATTCTTTCTGAATCTAAGCTGTAGTTACAAGCTATTTTTTTAAAAAAATATATTTTATTGATTTTTTTTTTTTTTTTTTTTTTACATAGAGGAAGGGAGAGGGATAGAGAGTTAGAGACATCGATGACAGAGACATCAATCAGCTGCCCCCTGCACACCCCCCACTGGGGATATGCCCGCAACTAAGGTACATGCCCTTGACCGGAATTGAACCTGGGACCCTTCAGTCCACAGGCCGATGCTCTATCCACTGAGCCAAACCGGTCAGGGCTTACAAGCTATTTTTAAGTGTTTTTTTTCATGATCTGCTGGGCTGAATTGGAATAGAAATCTCTGACTATTTATTAGTGGCAAATTCTCTAATTTTTGTTTCAGCCAAAGGCAGCCCCTTCCATCTTCTTGGGAGTTTGCAGCTGAATATAGGAGTATTTCTGTTTACTTTTTATTAAAAAAACAAAGTATTTATTTTATGTATACAGATTTAAGTATATCCTGCATGTGTAAGTAGTGAACTCCTGGAGCCCATGAGCTAATATAAGAAGCAGAACAAAACCCGAACCATTGACACTAGCTGTGGACTCCTCCCTGATCTTTGTCCTTCTGCTGGGAGGTAACCTCCGTCCTGAATTTCTGCCGTTCTCTATTCCCCCTGTAGTTTCCTGTGCCTTTACCACCCATGTACACTAGAGGCATAACATTTTACTTAGTTTTGCTTATTTTTGAGCTCTATTAAATCATATATCCGTGGTTAAATCATACCGTATCTCTTCTGTCTGCTTCTTTAACTTAGTATTGTTTTCTAGGATTTATGCATGTTGTTGCAGGTAGCAAGAGTATAATTCACTGCTGTATCAGATTCCATTTTGAAAACATGCTACAGTTCATTTATTCCTTCTCTTGTGAATGAACATTGGGGTTGCGTCCCGTTTGCTGCTAATGTAAATAAGTTCTGTGAACCTTGCACACGTATCCTGGATCACATGTACAGATATTTCTGTCGGGCAGGGATTGGCAAACTACTTACTGCCCGTGGTCAGACCTGGCTCACTGCCTGTTTTTGTAAATAAAGTTTTATTGTAACACAGCTGTGCTCATTTATTTACATTTTATCTGTGACTATAAGGCAGAGTTGAGTTAGTTGTGATAGAGACCTCATGGTCTACAAAGCCTAAAATGTTCCCATCTGGCCCCTATCTAGGGTATCTACTGTGGAGTGATTTGCTGCTTATAGGGTATGTACATGTGTAACTTTGCAGAATAAGGCAAATTTCATTTCAGAGTGGTTGTGCCTATTTACGTTCCTACGAGCGGATGTGCACGAATTCCTCTTGCTCCATATTTCCTTGTGTTGGTATTATCAGACTTACTAATTTCTGCCCATCTTTGTGACCTTAGTTTTAATTTTCCTGATTTCTAGTGAGCTTAAATATCTTTTCATAAGTCATTTGGCTATTTAAAAACATAATTTTATTAAGGTATAATTTTTTTTGTGTGTGTTATTCTTTCCACTTTATATATATATATTTTAATTTTTTTTATTATTATTAGTTAAGGTATTACAAATGTGTCCTCATCCCCCCAATAACCCCCAACCTCCTCCTCCCCCCCCCCCCCCCGCCCCGCACACTCATGCTCCCATCCCCCTGTTGTCCATGTCCATTGGTTTGGCTTATATACATGTATACAAGTCCTTCAGTTGATCTCTTCCCGTTACCCCCGCCCTCCCCTACTTTCCTTCTGGGGATTGATAGCCTGATTGCTGTTTCTCAGTCTTTGGATCTGTCCTTTTTCATCAGTCTATGTTGTTCTCTATAATCCACAAATGAGTGAGATCATGTGGTATTTATCTTTCTCTGACTGGCTTATTTCACTTAGCATAATGCTCTCCAGGTCCATCCATGCTGTTGCAAAAGGCAAGAGTTCCTTTTTTTTTTTTTTTTGCCGCAGCATAGTATTCCATTGTGTATATGTACCACAGTTTTCTAATCCACTCATCTGCTGATGGGCACTTAGGCTGTTTCCAAATCTTAGCTATGGTGAATTGTGCTGCTATGAACATAGGGGTGCATATATCGTTTCTGGTTTCTTGGGATATATTCCTAGTAGTGGGATCACTGGGTCAAATGCGAGTTCCATTTTCAGTTTTTTGAGGTAGCTCCATACTGTTCTCCACAGTGGCTGCACCAGTCTGCATTCCCACCAGCAGTGCAGAAGGGTTCTTAAGGTGTAATTTAAATACTATAAAATTCAACCATTGTAACTGTCTAATTCAATTAGTAAATTTATATTAACTCATCACCACAATCCAGTTTTGTTTATCCACTCACTAGTTGATGGACACTAGGATTGTTTCCAGTTGTGGTCTATCAGGAATAATATTACTGTGAACATTCACAGACATGTCTTTGTGTGAACATAGGTTTTTGTTTCTCTTGGGTGGATTCCTAGGAATAGAATGGCTAGATCACATGATAGGTGTGTGTTTAATATTTAGAAACTGTCAGACTGCTTTACAAGTGGCTGAACCATTTTACACTTTCACCAGCAATGCATGATGGTTTGATTCTCCACATTCTCACCAAGACTTAGCATAATATTTTTTATTTTAGCTATTCTAATGGGTGTGCAGTTGTATTTCATTGTGGTTTTAATTTGCATTTTCCTGGCCATGTGTATATTTTCTTTAGTGAAATGTCTATACAAATCTTTTGCCTATTTTTTGATTGGCTGTTAGTTTTGTTGTTGTTGAGTTATAAAAATTCTTTATATATTCTGGACATGTAAAGTCCTTTATCAGATATACGATTTGCAATTATTTTCTTCCAATCCATGGCTTGTTTCTTTATTTCCTTAGTGGTAGCTTTCAAACTTTAAAGTTTTGGAATCCTCCAATCTATCAGGTCAGACTCTTAAATTAGTATGTTATATTGTCAAGTTGACAAGTTTACTTATAGTTATGTTACTTTATACTTTGGATATTTTGAGCCTGTTTTATTATGTTAAATTAACACATGTGGAAATATCACATATTCCTGCAGAACTGAACCGTGTACTATAGTTCTTCTATGTAGCCCTTGTCACCATTACAGTTTTGCTGATTATGAAATTAGTTAATATATGTCTTCCTCATTGGAGAATAAATTCTAAGTGAGCAGGGATTACATCTTTTCAAATCATCAAAATAGCACATATAAAGAATATGATTTTTCTACTTAATTTATTTTTTAATGAATGCCAGTAATTCTTTTACTTTAGGAGTGTTTTTATTATATGTTTTTAAAGTTGTATATATCTAATGTCTATGTATCTATTTATCTATATATTATTTTTGTTATATATTGCTGTTTAACAAATCATTTCAAAGCTTAGTGCCTAAAAACAACAATAAATATTTCTCTCAGTGTCTGTGAGTCAGGAATGCAGGAGCCGCTTTGTTAGGTGTTTCCTGTTACAGTCTCCTGAGGTTACAGTGAAGACATTGGCTGAAGCCGCCCGTCCTCTGGAAACGTGGCTGGCGCTGGGGAAGATGCTTCGGAGATGGCCTCCTTACTGGCTGGGAGTCGGTGCTGATTGTCGGCAGGGGCCTCGTCATTGGCCACATGAACCTCTCCACGGGGCTGCTTGAGTGTCTTCCTGACGTGGCATCTGACTTTCCCTAGAGTAGGTGGTCTATGAGCACCAACCAGAAACGGCACTGGCTTTTATGGCTTAGCCTTGAAGTTGTAGACCATCACTTCTGCTGTGTTCTGTTGCTCACACAGGCACACCCCATACAGTATGGGAGGGCGTGACTACCAAAGTGAGGATCGCAGGGTCCTTCTTAGAGGCTGGCTATCACTATACCTCTGTACATGTGTTTGTGTGTTTATATATGTACTAGAGGCCCGATGCACAAAATTCGTGCAAGAGCAGGCCTTCCTTCCCCTGACTGTCGGCACTGACTTCCCTCCGGACCTGGGACCTGGGCTTCCCTCGCAGAGGGAGGCCCTGCCCACCTGCCACAGCCCACAGGTTGGTCGCAGCTTGCCTCGGCCCTTCCAGCCATGGCGGCTTGCCTCGGCCGTTGCAGCTCCAGCTTTGTTCAGAAAGAGGTCCGGTCTAATTAGCATATTACACTTATATTATTATAGATGTATGCATGCATGTGTATATGTGTGTGTCTGTTTAATTTATTGCCTCTCTCTTCCTTGAGATTTTGTGGTAAGCAGAATTTCGAAAATGTCCTTCTACAGATGTTCTGCTGTAATCCCTGTAACCTGTGAATGTGATGAGATAGTGCTCCCACAGTTATGGTCTGTTATATGGCACAGTTGACTTTAAGATAGGGAGATTATCCCAGTCTAAGCCCATGAGCCCTTAAGAGCAGTGAGCGTTCTCTGGCTAAAGAAGAGGGGAAAGCCAGAAGGATTCAAAACATGAGGATCCAAAACATGAAGGTGGAAGGGGCCATGTGAGAGGGGGCCTCTAGGCGCAATCAGCAGCCTTCAAATGACAGCCAAAACGGAAACAGGATGCTCAGACCCACAATTGTAGAGAAGTGGCTTTTGCCAACGACCTGGATGAGCTTGGAAGGTGATTCTACACCCTCCCCTACCCCAATCTCCACATGGAATCCTAGCTCAGCTGACATTTTGATTTTGGCCTTGGGAGACTGAGCTGAGAAGCCAGGCCAGCCCATCAGGACTGCTAACCTACAGAGCTGTGAGATAATAAATGGGTGTTGTTTTAAGCTGTTAAGGTTGTGGTAATTTGTTACAGAGCAGTGGAGAAGGAATACAGATATCAATGGAGATGTCTAATGAATTGCATTGCACACTCTTTGTTTCTGGTTAAGAGGTCAAGCCTAGAGTCCCAAACATCAGGCAGAAGGTAGATCCGGTGGAGGTGAGGGATAAGGCAACTGGTTGAGTCAACTTAGGCTGGGCCTGGAGATGACTGAGGGAGGAAGAAAAATCTGGACATATTCTGCTGTCATTTGTATGGCTGCTCCTTCCTGACTCTAACGTCAAAATTCCCTGATTTATTTATCATTGGTTTTGATTTATGAGAACTTCACCGAATCTGTGTATATTCAGTTACAGACCAAGATTAAAAGTGGAGCTAGAGAAGCGCTGCTCCTGCCAAAAGCAGAAGCAGTAGAGGAATATATAAGCAGATAATTCTTCATCTGTTATAACTGAATATTGGTAGCAAGATACGTTTCAAGTTTAAACTTTAAAAGTTTACATTATGTGGAGATCACACCATGTAGTGGTGGCTTTGCCATATGAGAATAATAGAGATCAGACCAGTGTTTCTCAGTCCTTTTTTCATTATTGCCCCCTAAGGAGTTTATAGACTTTTCCCCCTTAGTCACCTCGCCATGCCATGAGATTTGAATGCTACACATATACCGTATGTTAGTTTATGTACTGTATGTATATCAAAACCAAGTTTCATCCTTGGGTTGGTATCATCCCTCCCGAGAATGCCTAACAAAGATGCTAATGTGATTAGGTAAATTTAAGATGGTGTTTAAAGGATCATCAAAAAAGGTATTTTCGTATTGTAATCCAGAGATTACAGGACTAGAGAACTGGCCCAAACTCAAGTTAGCAAAAAGAGATGTAACATCTACGTATCTTAGTTCAAGAGTCCCTCTGGGAAAGTAAACCCAGGAAGCACTGCCAAATCTTTATAGCATTTGAGTCATGATTAGATCCTTGCTCTAAGTAATAAGAATCACTGTAGCACATTTCTACATTATTCGCTTTGTTCATGATTGCAGGAGACCTGGAGTCCTTGAGTGAGGCAGTTTTGCTTTGGAAATGACTATCCTGTCCCAAAAAGGTAGAGGCAAGGTGCCAGAGTCCTATTTTGGCATCGTCATCTTCCCCCCGAACGGTTAAATATGACAGTTCTTTTTCTTTCTCTTCGACAGAGTGAACTGTAGCCTATAGGATCACAGGGGTTGTAAACTTAAATGCCTACAAGGGCCAGACGCGTAATAGAAAAGTGTAAACAGTGAAGTGTAAGACATAATTGTTTTGTTGGTCAATTTTGGTTGCTTACACTCTTACAGCAACAGCAAAGTTTGCTTTTCTTGCTCATGGGTCTGCAGGCGGTCAAGGTGGCCTCCCTCAGCTGCGGAAGGGTCAGGTCAACTCCGTGTACAACAGTAGCAGCAGCAGGAACACTAGGGAGAGATTTCCTTGACTGTAGTGTTTTGAACGGCAGGATAATCATGCGTCTGCAGGAATTTAGCATATGTGGTTGATTGGATTATAGTTCCCAATTTTTCACTTACTACTGATTTGACATCTTTCTCTGTAAAGGTTTTGTAGAGTCTTTCATATGACACAGGTTAATTGAGAGTCTTTCATATGGCACATGTACATTTATTAGCCAAAATTAAACAAATGAATGATTATAACTGTTGATACTGTTCAATTTTTTTTTTTTAGATGTGAAACTTGGGGCCCTTGTCATTTCCATGTCCTCTTACCTTTTTTTTGGATTTGTTCCCCTGCCTTCTCTTTTTCCCTCCCTTCCCATTTACTTCAAAAACAGCAGTTGTCAATATGAAATAAGAGGAACTGGTGGAGAGAACCCAAGATATAAAACCTTCCACATGTTGGTGTAAAGTAATTTAAGATCGATGTTTCTTTTACAAGACAAAATGCTACCTGGCCTTTCTGAGCTTTTTGTTGGTTTTAGGATTTAGAGGGTTCATTATTTTTAAAATGAACTCTGTATGTCTGAAGACCTAATCATATTTCTACAAAATTGTAGAGCAAATGGAGACAAATAGTTAGACGCTGGGGATTTGGGGGTGGTCATTAAAAAGAAAGTTTCCATTTGCTTTTTTTCAGATCAGAAGCAGTCAGTCCTTAAATTGTCTTCTGTAAAGTATTGGGCTTTCAGCTGCCCCCGTCTTGAATGTGGGAAGAACGAACATGGTTAAGAGTTTAGATCCTAACAGGTCTGGGTTTCACGTTCATCTCAACCATTTAATCTCAGTTAAGATTAAAATGACTAGGCTTCATTTTTACTTTAGTACAGTGAGACTTCTTTACTGGGGAATAATTCTCTTTCCTCTTTAAATCAATGAATAAGTCAATTATTAAACCACTTGTTAATCCTTTGTATTTGGTATTTGAGTGGTCTTCACAACTGGTTATTTCCTCTCAGTTCTTTTGCATTTCTCAGGCATGTTGGAAACACAGACTCTAACTATCTGAAGCTAATTGTACTTTACTGGTGTTTTCTATGTGTAAACGTTGTATTCATTCTGAGTTTCCAAGAAGCAAATAACTTAGACTGTTCTGGTTTGGCATGTTCTCTCTCTCTAACCACATTGGAGCTGAACCTGGGAACAGAACACAACTTGAAATTTTGTGGTTTGGCTGCTAGAATTTGGAACTAAACTGTCTGAAGCTAAAAATTATTAATGTTGAAATGTTTTAACCTACTAAGTAAACCTGAAAAATAATGAAATTTAACTTTTATCTGGATGTCAGATGTATGACAGTGCTTGGAAATGATATCAGTGTTGTTAATTTTATATAAAGCTGACTGGTAATGCATGGAATTTCTATAGTACTCTGTAATGAGATGGGGAGTGACCATGAAGTTCATTTGAATTATGAGAGCTTCTTTGGTTATCTCCCAGCAAAGATTGTAAAAGAGCTGTTGAATTTAAAGATGGGCAAAAATTTTTTTTTTTAATGCAAAGATGATATGTCAAATTTGCCCACTTTTTCTTATGACCAGTGGCTATGTTACATGCTTCATAGCAGATTAAAAACCAACCAGCCAACCAATGGAACACTCTTACTCCATCCCTTCAAAGTAAAAGTGATGTTTCAACAATAAGTGAGATAGTTATAGCCTTTTTAAAGATAGAGATTGAAATGCAGAGAGACTGTTTTTTGTCATTGCTTGGAAATGTTTCTTTTGCAATGCGATTTTTGTTGTCAGAGATATGTGTGTCTAATGAAAACTTTGCCATCTGCACACTGTAAAAAACTTATAACAATATTTTTTATACTGTTGAAAATCTTCCAAATAGTTTCAGTTGATTTCTAAACCAATTGTTAAAAATGCAATATCTTTTGATTAGTTTGTAAGACCATTGATAGGAGGGAAGACAGACATTTATTAGCCAAAATTCAACAAGAACTAACTGATGGAATTTATTGAAAAGTAAAAATACTGACTTAGTAAGTACAACAATGACATACTACTTTAATTTCAGTCCTTGCATATTTGCAATCAAGCCCTTCCCTCCTATACAGCTATTACAATTAAGTACTGAAATAAGCAGAACTTAGGTCCTGACATTTCAATCACTGAATTACAAAATATTTAAGTCAATATTTAAAAAAGTAGAGGCCTGATGCACGAAATTTGTGCAAGAGTAGGCCTTCCTTCCCCCAGCAGCCGGCACTGGCTTCCCTCTGGTACCCGGGACCCGGGCTTTCCTCCGGCTGCTGGCAGGCACCTGGGACCTGGGCTTCCCTTGCAGTCCTGGCTTTGTCCAGAAGGTTGTCTGGAAGGACGTCTGGTCTAGTTGGCATATTACGCTTTTATTATTATAGATAATATAATTTCATTATTATCATTCCTCCACGGAAAGTATTATTTTTTTTATGAGAGTGAAAAGACCTAAGCCACTGTTGGCAGCAAGACAGTGCCAGGTGTTAGACCGATGGAGTCAGACCAGATCTTGGTACTTGCGTTCTGGCTAAGAAAGAATTCAGAGTCAAGACTCAAACTACAAGAGAACCAATCCAGATGCATTGGGGAGAAGTTAATTCATTATATACAGTGGACATCTCTGGCAATCCAGATTAGTTGTACTATGTTTGTGGCAAGTTCTTAAAGGAGTTTGCTTGTGATTACAGATTATTTTTTTTAGATTACAGGTCCACCAGGTTGTGGGAAAACTCAATTTTGTATAATGATGAGTGTTTTGGCCACATTACCCACCAACATGGGAGGATTAGAAGGAGCTGTTGTGTACATTGACACAGAATCAGCATTTAGTGCTGAAAGGTAGGAGATTTTATTATTTTTCATGATAATACTTAAGTTTTGTAACATATATTAGCATATAACATTTGTAAACAGGTTGACATTTACTTCTTTTTTTTGAGAACACAGAATTTAGACACTGTTTTAAAGGAATTGTCCTTTTACCATTGATGGAGCAGTTTCCTTTTACCTTTTCTATCCCTTTATTGGTTTAAGTGGGGTTCTGGGATAAGGTGTGTTTTGCAGAAAGCCAGGAAGAAAGAAGTTCAGAAAGAGGGAGAAATGTAAGTGGGAAATAGGGATGAGGGAAAATTAATAGGAAAGACAGAGGTAAGCTTCTTTGTAACTAATTTCTAGTTGGAAGTAAAATATTAGTGAATAGAAAAATTGCAAATTTCAAAACATTTTTTTGATTGCGAGGCATTTCACGTTAGCCTTTGAAATAGTATGGCATTCACTATAAGAAACACACTGATAGTGAGTGCATCTTTGCTTGGAAAGAAAAGATTTACTTAGTTTGGAAAGGACCTTTAACATTCCATGAGAGAGACACTTAGTCATGTGTGTATTTCTACACACTTGAAAATAAGTCTGGTCCTCATCTTTCCGTGCTCTAGTTGATAGTCATGAGCAGGAGTTCTTGTCCATCTAGAGCAGTGATGGCGAACATTTTGAGCTCGGCGTGTCAGCATTTTGAAAAACCCTAACTTAACTCTGGTGCCGTGTCACATATAGAAATATTTTGATATTTGCAACCATAGTAAAACAAAGATTTATATTTTTGGTATTTATTTTATATATTTAAATGCCATTTAACAAAGAAAAATCAACCCAAAAAAATGAGTTTATAGGTTCGCCATCACTGCTCTAGAGACTGATTCTATTCTGTTCTCTTGGTCAAGTTATATGATAGGTATAGTGAGTCTTTCTCTCACTATGTTATTGTGAATCAGATCTCTTCCTTATTTCTCTCAAGGAATACTATTTAAATCAAAACATATTCCCTGACCAGGTATGTTCCAAATGGTTTATTTTGATTAGAGTTTATTTGCTTTGTTTTACATCTCTTGGGTATGTATTCTTTGTACTAGTAAGTATATACCACAGGTTTGTCAGCAATTTGTTTTGTTCCTGAAGTATCAGCGTGAAAGGGTTGTCAGGTTGAAAACTGAAATTTTGGTTGACAACCAAGAAGTTTTGGTGAACAATTTGGTTGCGAACCGAATTGTTCAAGATGGGAGACGTTCGAGAAATGAGGTTTCACTGTATATTTTAGCCAGGTCTGTGTGGATTCTGGCCTGAGTTGCGGGCTTGAACATCAGTAAAGAGCATGCAGGAAACAGCCCATAGATTTTTCTATCTCTCTCTCCCCCTCCCTTCCTCTCTCTAAAGTCAATTTAACATATTTTTAAAAGCTGAGTCTTAGTACTACAAGTAGACATGTGAGGAACCCTGAGGGAAGTGGGGAAGGACGAGATGGGACCCAGGACCCTGGAAGGGGACACAGGGAGGTAGGATATAGAATCGGAATATTGGGAAGTAGAAGTAGACATTCTCGAGTTGTCATGAAATTAGAAAAGTTTTGAAAAATAGGAAGAAGATGTAGTCCAAAACGGGAAGAAGCCAATCAAATAATCACAAAAATGTAAAATTGTAAGTCATAACTAAGTACACACAGGAGAGAGGTATATGTTGTATTGGTGCTGTGTGGAAGCCATGGCCAGGCTTAGGTCTGAAGGAGTTGCTGTATGTAGTATGCATGTCACTTCTGAGGGTGTCAGGTATCCCAAAGCCAGTGCCCTTTATTATTTATTTATTTAAAAATATATTTTCATTGATTTCAGAGAGGAAGGGAGAAGGAAAGAGAGAGAGAAACATCAGTGAGAGAGAGTTATTGATTGGCTGCCTCCTGCCCACCCCCCACAGGGGATTGAGCCCATAACCCGAGCATGTGCCCTGACCAGGAATCGAACTGTGACCTTCTGGTTCATAGGCCGATGCTCAACCACTAAGCCACACCAGTTGGGCAAGCCAGCCCCTTTAATTCCTGCCAGACTATGTCAAGTGTCACTCTTTCTGAATCAGTGTATCAAGAAGAAGGCTTAGAGGGGTAGTGGCCAGCCATGACTTTGGCTGATTTTGAAGGCAGTACTAGTGTGGTCTTAGTCACCTATTTGCTAGTTGGTACAAATCCAGAATCTTTGAGTAGGACGTAAATAGGGGAGATAAATTCCCTTGCCATTTTTTTTAGATGGTTTCATGAATCTGGCTAGGTTCTCCTTAGTCCAACTTCAGCTGCCTTATCATTTGTGAATCTAGGTGAATTAGTAGGAAGGGAGATCATGAAGAGTTTCTAGGATAGAAGATGGAAATTAGTTTTACATACTTATTATTACTAAAACAGAACTTTGGAATTTGCTGGAATCTGTAAGGTACTAATAGATTCACATGATTATGTTTAGTAATCTCACAATGCTGAACAAGTACATATTAAATAATGAACAGGAAAATATTACATATGTACAAGAAGCTTTGAAAAACCATGAACTTGTATTTCAGCACAATAAAAGGACTTCTTTTTTCCATCAAGAATATGTTTTATTTCAAGTTGGCATGTGGTCACTAATATAAAACTTAAAAAAATTATTTTTATTATTTTCTTAAATCCTCACCCGAGGATATTTTCCCATTGATTTTTAGAAAATGTGGAAGAGAGAGAGAGAAAGACAGAGAGAAATATCAATGTGAGAGAAACACATCGATTGGTTTGTACCCCGACCAGGGCCTAGGCTAGGGAGGAGCCTGTAACAGGTATGTGCCCTTGACCGGAATCGAGCCTGGGACCCTTTAGTCCACAGGCCAATGCTCTATCCACTGAGCCAAACTGGCTAGGGCTAAAGCTTTTAACTTTCCATTTATACAAGAGCTGTGAAGTAACAAGGAAATAATGACAAAAACCTTGATTCGAATCCATTGTTCTCCACTTCAGTGAGTGGTTAATTCCGTTCTTCCAGATGCTGACCAGTTAGTCTAGAAATCCACTCAGCTTCTCTTTTGAACTGTATCTTGGGTTCAGTTACTTCTAATCACGTGAGCTATTCTCTAGTTCAAGACCCCATCTGGACTACTGCACTGGCCGATCTTACTTGCACCCTTGCCCATCTACAGCCTCTTCTTCATTTGGTATTTAGAGTGCTTCTTTATAAAGAAAAGTCCGGCTATGTCTGTCCTGCTCCTAGGCTTTTACTAAATAAATTCCAAATAAAACCCACAGACCCAAGGATCTTGTGTGTTTTGCTCCCTGGCTAGCCCTCTGACATTATTTCCTTTTATTCTCCCTCTTGCTTTCTGTGTTTCAGCTACATTAGCCTCCTTGTTATTTTCAAATGCCCCAGGCATCTTCTTACACTGGGCTTTTGCACTTATCATTCTCTCTTCCTATGCACTGTTCCACTGGACAGCCACATGGTTCATTTTTTTTTGTCTCCCTTAAACCTTTGGTCAAATGTCACCTTATTAAAGAGGTTTTCCCAGACCACTTTACATAAAATGTCACCTGCTTCCATCTGTCACAGCCTGTTCTCTTAAAACTGGTCACTTTTCTTTAGAGCATTTATTATCTGATATATTTTATACTATATTTCTTTGTTTCTCTCAGTAGAATGTAAGTTCCACAAGGGAAGGATTTTTTGTTTTGTTTTTGTTCATTGCCATATCCTTAGCACTAGAACAGTGCCTGGCATACAATATAGTAAGTCCTCAATAAATGTTTGTTGAATGAATGAATCCAAGTGCATGCTTTGAAAGATGTCCACTAGATGGCATTGTTTTCAAACTTTATGTAATTAATGCCTGGAGCAAAAGATGGGTTCTTTTCTGTTGTTTGCTCCAAACAAAACAGATCTTTGCTATGAAGATTGTCATGACAAATTGCTATGATTAATGTGAGGCGTATATATTTTTGCATTTATATTATTGATTTATATATTTTTTAAAATCTTTTCTAAAATTAAAAAAATCACTTAGAGAAACTTAAAGAAAATCACAGCATACTGGTATGTAAATAACCATTTGATACAATTGTTTAGTCTGATAACTATGGTTATTATTTTTATCTCTGCACAATTCCTAAGTTTTTCAGGTTTATTGACCATAAGTTAGTCTCTAAGCTCATTAAGCTTGACCTTAAAGGCACCACCGCCATCCCACTTACACCTTCTGGCTAAAACCCTGTATGATTTTATTTCCCTCCTGCCATCTCCAGTGGTTATTAAAGTCAGTAAGGCTCTTTTAGTTTATTTCCTACTAAACCAGATAAATTGTGCATTTTCAGGATGGAAAGAAAGAAAATGCTCCTATTGCTTAGTACTGGAGTTCCTGATATATTTAATGTCCAGAAGTAAATTTTATCATTAGCAAGAACTGTGGCTTATAAATTTCATGGTGGTAGTGATATTGCCCCTAACTCCACTCTCCACCAAAGTATCAGGGAAAGAAGAGAGCATAACTATGAATAAAGTTAGCTCATGTCCATGCCATGGCCACTTTCCTTCTGAGGGACGTTAATGGAATGAACGAGCAGTAAGGAGTTCCAGAGCCACTAGTTGAAATCCAGTCTAATGTTGGAGGCAGAGAATTACTGTCTGTCAGCTGTTCACTTGTTGCCAATGAGTTAGGTACTCTCAGTCTGGTTTCTAATCAACTGGGCATTCAAATTTTGAAAAACTTCTATGTTTCAGATGGATGTTGTCATTTCTATCCTGTTAAAATTAAGTGGGTTCCAAGTACCAGAGCTTTTTAGCTGATTTCTCTGACTAGCACTAAATTCAATAAATAATTGTCCTAATAAAAATATTTATGCATTTCCCAAACCCTCAAAACATTTTCTAATGCCATCTTATTTCTTTTTACTTTTATCATTTACCTTATTTAAAAAATATTTTCAAATTCCTATGCCTTTCTTAGGAACTTCTCTTGAATGGTCATTTGATCCATTTTGTTCTCACTCTTTACACATCTTTTAGTACTATTCCTTACTCCTAAAATAATTTTTCCTCTTCCTGTTCAACCTAATGTTTTTTTCTTTTAAAATTGTTCAAAGTATGCTTTAAAAATGTTATTGACTAGATTTCTTTAATGTTTCTTCCTGTTTTAGATTTTTCTCTTTCATTTCTGATTATAGCATATGTGAGGAACTTATTTTGTTTATCTATTTAAAGTTCTCAGCTTCTTCTTGGAACTCATTAACTGTCTAATAATGAAAAAATACTGTTCTTTTGTACTTTGTGTCTTTAAATGGAACATAAAATATAGGATCGTTTTGTGTTCCTAGGCCTTCCTCCCAGTCACCCTTGGATGATAGTTAAGTATGGGGCTAATAAAGTTTCATTTAAAATAGGAGACAGTTATACTCTAAGGTTTATATTTTTAATCAGAAATTTCTAGTGCTGCTCTTCATGTCTTGTACTATTAATGGAAGTAGTTGCATCTGTTTCAGTTGTCACTCTCCTATGCTTGGCCTACCCCATGGGGCATTAGAACTAGCTTTGAGGTCAGAATTCAGTGTTTAGAAAATCATTTTTTATTTTCAACATTTATTTGTGAAGAAAGCAATTTTCTGTTTAACAAGGACTTACTGGATAGCAATTTTTGTTTGTTTTTGTAATCCTCACCCGAGGATATATTTTCCCCCATTGATTTTGGAGAGCGTGGAAGGGCGGGAGGTGAGGGAGAGACAATGAGAGAGAGAGAAATATTGATGTGAGAGAGACACATCAATTGGTTGCCTCCAGCATGAGCCCCACTTGGACTCAGGGATCAAACCCGAATTGGAGGTACGTGCCCTTGACCGGAAATTGAATCTGCGACCCTCTGGTCCACAGGCCCATGCTCCAACCACTGAGCAAAATTGACTAGGGCACATTTATTTTGTATGTATTAAGTTTCAATGGACAAAAATATCTTTTAGGTCTCAGACATGGAGACCTATTGATATTTGATTATTTGAATGATAATATATTTGTTCAAATATATTTCATTCATGAAAATGCATTTTTCTTATTAAATATATATTATAGCTACTAGTCAAAATATCATTTGTAAAAAAAACATATTTATCCCCAGAAAGATAAACCTGAGAGGCATTAGATGCAAATTAAAAGCCCTTGCTTGTCTCATGCTCTATCTGCTAACCTCTCTTAGTGCTTATAAAGCAGGGCTTACATTCCAGACTTGTATATTAGGCCGTTTTACTTATACCTGCTCTATTGATGAGGCTTTCATTATAGTGTTCCTTGTGGCTTATGAGTTTCCTAAGTAAAATTCATTAGAGGTTCAGCAATGTGGCCTTAAATATCATTGACTATTTTCATTATTCTGTTTTCCCCCCATAGACTGATTGAGATAGCAGAATCTCGTTTTCCAAGATATTTTGATACTGAAGAAAAATTACTTTTGACAAGCAGTAAAGTTCATCTTTATCGGGAACTCAGCTGTGATGAGGTTCAACAAAGGTATGCTGGTTTAGATTTCAGTATTTTAGTAACACTTTGAAGATTTTTTTTTTTTTTTTTTAGTTTCTCAGTGGAAAAAATCACTACATATTAGGTTTATGAGCAATAAAATGATTTCCATATTCTTTATTCACTATGGCCTATTAATTGAAGTATTTCTTTAAAAATGAAAAAACACAATAAAATGTTTTATACTTAATTAATTAAGTGGTGTATTAATTATGTATTGTTTTATTAACAAATTACCCCAAAGTTTAGCAGCTTAAGGCTCACTTGGGATTGGAAAACCTTGAAGAATTCCAAGGTCACTCATGTAGATGCTGGAAGGCCTCCCTTCCTTCCTTGATGTTAGCTAGAGGTCTCTGTTCCTCAACCCATGGGCCTCTCCATAGGGCTGTTCATAACACAGCAACTCGCCTCCCCCAGAGTGAGTCATCTCGAGAGCGGATAGGTGAGAGAGAGCCCAAGGTGGAAGCTCTAGTCTTTTATAACTGCTCTCAGAAATGCCAGGCCATCATTTTATCATATGCTGTTGGTCACACAGACCAACCCTAGTACAAGGTGGGAGAGGCTCTGTAGGGCAGTGATGGCGAACCTATGGCACACGTGTCAGGTGACATGCAAACTCATTTTTTTTGGTTGATTTTTCTTTGTTAAATGGCATTTAAATATATAAAATAAATATCAAAAATATAAATCTTTGTTTTTCTATGGTTGCAAATATAAAAAAATTTCTATATGTGACACGGCACCAGAGTTAAGTTAGGGTTTTTCAAAATGCTGACACGCTGAGCTCAAAAGGTTTGCCATCACTGCTGTAGGGTATGAATTCTGGGCTATTTTGGAGACTGGCTACCACAAGTAGTTTCACCCTAAAATTGGAGATTTAGCACTATCAAAGGCTAAGGAATGAAACCATTTTGGTTTATTTCCAAAAGCATGCCATATGTATAGAAGAGATGTATATGAAAATAAGTTACGTTTATTGAATACTTGCAATCATCACTATAACTTAGGAAAAAACAATTTGTTTTTAAGTTGGCTAACCTTTGCAATGCCCTATTTTTAAAAATTATGTCTTAAACTTTTCTACTATTTTACAAATTCTACTTTTACAGGATTGAATCCTTAGAAGAAGAAATTATTTCAAAAGGAGTTAAACTTGTGATTATTGACTCCGTTGCTTCTGTGGTAAGAAAGGAGTTTGATACACAACTTCAGGACAACATGAGAGAAAGGAACAAGTTCTTGGCAAGAGAAGCAGCCTCCTTGAAATATCTGGCTGAGGAATTTTCAATCCCAGTAAGTTTTTCTTTCTCTCTCTTGTTTTCTTTACCATTCTTTTATTATTATTATTATTATTATTATTATTATTATTAAAGTTCACTGACATAATATTAAGGAATATGATTAGAAGGAAATGTAAAACAAAGGTACATAGTATAATAGCAGAGCAAATGTCACCATCTTATTAAATTTATTCTTCTATTGAGGTTATTTCATCCTTTTTACAGTTTGAGCCTGGAACAGGTTTATTTATTTATTGACATACAATATTATGCTAGTTTCAAGTGTACAACATAGTGATTAGACACTTACAAAAGTTACAAAGTGATCAGCCCATTACTGTTGGCATGACTTTCAGTGGTGGGAGTTGTGATGAGGAAATCTGAAGATGAGGATATGTTGCAAGGGTTTGCGGTAGTTGAGCTACAAGATGCAAGTGTTCGCTGAGTTACATTCCCGTTACCCGTGTGTGGGAGAGTCCTGCTTCTTCAGCCTCGCCAACATTTAGTATTGTCAGGCTTTTCAGTCTTAGCCATGCAATGTCTCAACAGAAGATAAGAAATTCCTTAAACTGAGATAACAGTTAGTTATGATTTTATCATTTTTAGATTTGTGTTTAGAAAATTAAAATCTTGGATCTTTTTAAC
Organism: Myotis nattereri; assembly: GCF_964212035.1. Classification (NCBI taxonomy): domain Eukaryota; kingdom Metazoa; phylum Chordata; class Mammalia; order Chiroptera; family Vespertilionidae; genus Myotis; species Myotis nattereri. The sequence continues at coordinate 28,858,785 of NC_138075.1, read as the reverse complement.
ATAAAGAATATGTACCAAGAGTGTTTATGACTTGTGAGATAGTGGGAAGAGAATGTATGTACCAAATTTTGACATTTGTTCTTATCACAAACAAAAATTCAGGGCTTGTATTTCTATGAAAGTCTAATGAACTTTTTCTGATTGTACAATAGGAATCCTAGACTCTAGATATATGTAAACAACCCATCAAAACTCTAGAGATATATTTTGCTATTGTGTAATGCTATTGTGTGATTTCCAGGAAATCGTGTAATTTTTGGTTTGCTGTCATAATTTTCATATTAATTACTGACAGCAAATACTATAGGAGGTAAGAAAAGTCCTTCAAGTTTTTTTCTTCAGTGCATTTTATTTGTTCACTCACATGTAAACTCAGATTATTTTTAAAGCTACCCTTTATTCATTCAGGTGGCTGAAACTCACACAGTAGACTAAACCTTTAATTCATTTTACAGTGATAATACTTCTAGAAAAATTATATCTTTATTTTTTGTAGCTCTTTATAATTTATAAAACTTTGCTTTTTTGTTGACTAGAGCAAAAAGGTAGAAATAATTTAAAAATTAATGAGTAGGTGATTGGCTAAATTAGTGGTGGTACATCCATATAAAAGAATATTGTACCAATATTAAAATGAAGGAGGTAGCCCAGAAATGCATTCACAGGTTTTATAGGAAAGGACTAGCTCAGCTGGCTTGGGGTGTTGAAACCAGCATATTCCGAAGAAAGGCCTGTCTTCAGGACTGGTCCTCTATTGGCCCCTGGGAGATGATCTCAGCCACTGGGATATTCTGCCCACTAAGTGTGTTTTTGTGTGCCTGAGGCCCTGGACCACATAGAACCAGCTGTATTAGATAGTTTATGCAAAACATGTGATTTATGGTGAGCACCTATGTTACTCTGGGGACTGGAATCTGAATAGCCCAGGTCAGTCATGCAGGCCCTGTGTGCCTTCTGAATGCCCCCCAATAAAAACCATGGGCACCAGGGCTCAGGCCAGCTTCCCTGGTTGACATCACTTCACTTTGTTGTCACATCATTGCTGGGAGAATTAAGTACGTCCACTGGGGGATGACACCTGGAAGGTTGTGCCTGGTTTTACCTGTACTTTGCTTATTCTTTTCTCCGCTATGTCAGTTTGTATCCTTCTGCTATAATAAGCCACACACATGAGTGTACAGCTTTTCTGAGTCCTGTGGGTCCTTCCATAGTGAATCACTGAGCCAGAGAATTGTCTTGGGGACTCCTGCCACACAGAAGCATCAGTAGACATGTGCAAGAATATTTATGGCAGCTCTATTTGTAATTGCTTGAAACAGGCAAAATTTTGTTACTAGTTTTGCCTCAGTCTTAATGTATTGGTTTTGATAGTTGTACTATGGCTATGTAAGCTGGGTAAAGGGCATATAGGAACTCTCTGTGCTCTTTTTGCAACTGTTTGTTGAGTCTCAAATTATTTTAAAATAAAAATTGAAAAAAATGGGAGAGTGAGTTTGGGTGCTTTTATATGCATAAGTTGGTTCTGGAAGCTCATAAAGAAACTCCATTGGTTCCATCTGGGGAAGGAAAATAGGGGCTAGAAGGAGAGTTACATTTGATGCATTGGATCGCATCCATTTAGTCATCCGGTTTATAGATGTTATAATACCTCTTTAAAACATTGCTCTTCATCTTTCAGCAAATCTAGCTCCATTTCTATATATAGTCTATCCTGGATTACTTCCTACTCCTTCAGTGCTGTTACCCTGGTTCCTGGTGGTACTGACTTTGGAATTGAATGTTGGTTTGAACCACAGCCTCTCTGTTTGCTAATTTTATTACCTTGAGTAAGTTATTTATCTTTGCTACAACTCCTAGTTTCCTATTAGAAAAATGGGGATAATAATATCTGACTCATGGGGTGTGAGGATTAAATGAGATAATGTCTGTAATGTTCTTTGCACAATGTTTGACACATTCAGTAAAAGGTAGCCATTAATGATTAATTTTAGTAGTTACCTCATTCCAGATGGTGTATTTTATCTCTCTTCTCCTAATATATTTTTTCACAAGGCCTCAAGCTCCTCAAAAAGGAAAATCCTGTCTCACTCACTATTATGTCCCTGTTAGCTGTTTTGTTGATGGGTATTGTTACTGTCTGGACCCTCCTCTACCTGGTTAACTCATTCTTTTGGATCTCAGACTCTCTCTTTTCCTTTTTAACACCACTCTCAGCAATTGTGTACAAAACTCTGTACTAGGCACTGTGAGATCATAAAGATGAATAAAACATAGTCTTTGCCCTTAAGGCTCTATAAATAATAAGTTTAGGAGACAAATAGCTTTCTGTGGCATAATGGAGAATGAAATAAGTATCTTGTCTACTGTTCTTTTTCTGTTTCCAACAGTTATAAGTAGCTTGGTATCCACTTCTCTGTCCTTTCTTGGGACTGTAGATTACACACAGAGAAATAAAGGCAGGTAGCATAGATCTTCATAGCTCTAGTTAAACTCTTTATTATGTCTAACCTTGCTGTCTATTCTTATTCAGAGAGTGCTTGTTTAGAGATACAGTGGTTAAACTGATCAAAAACAAGCATAATTCCAATGTTGTTGCTAAAAAAAAGAAATGAAAGTAAGTTGCTGCTCTTAGTCTTTCGATTTACTTTACATATAGTACACAGTGCCTAGATGTGTCTGTAAAATTTTCCAATTGAAGGTTGTTGCTGATGGCAAATTTCAGTTCTCAAGTGAGAAGAGGGATGCAGAGAAATGCAGTGATTTATCAAAGATTGTTCCAGAAGCAATTGCATAATTGAGTATTATCAATTGCTACTTCTCTCCTGGATTATTATTACAATGTCTTAATTGGCCTGGCTATCTCTTTTTCCCCCCATAGAGACATACTATTGACCTTAAACAGACAGATATGGTTTTTATTCTGGAACAACGAAGAATTGTGCTTCAAGATATGCTGTTTAATCGCAAACAGCAAACATTCTTTTTTTTTAAATTTTTTTTATTCCAAGTTACAAAAACAGTCTGACCTCAATTTAGCTGCTCTCATTCACCAAAAACTTTGCCTTTTCATGTACCACAATATCCTTGAAAGGTAGAGGGTCCAGGCTTTTCTTTCCATTCACAAGTTTGGAGCTCTTTTAGCAAATATTCTTTTATAGAGAAGAGGGGATTTCAGGGGGCTGCTATAAACAAGTAGTCCATTGGAGGAAACTGGGTCTTTGAAGTATAGTGGCTTTTCATTGGCTGAGTGGTTGCTGGTTGAAGAGATTGTCCTTCTTCCTGTTGGGGTAGTAGAGCAGAAAGACATCTTCCTGCCGTAACTGGTTTGGCTCAGTGGATAGAGTGTCGGCCTGCGGACTGAAGGGTCCCAGGTTCGATTCCGGTCAAGGGCACGTACCTTGGTTGCGGGCACATCCCCAGTAGGAGGTGTGCAGGAGGCAGCTGATCGATGCTTCTTTCTATCTCTCTCCCTTCCTCTCTGTAAAAGATCAATAAAATATATTAAAAAAAAAAAGAGACATCTTCCTGTTGAAATGGGAAGTGTGTCTCTTCCTGTTTGGGGTAGTTGATGACAAGTGGTAGAGTGTGCAGAGTAGAGCCCCACAGGCCCTCTGAACTCCAATTTAAATAAGGTTTCTTTTTATTAATCTTCACAATATTACTGCTACATAATAATTTTCCCAGAGTCTATCTCTCAACACATCCTCCTCTGCTCAGAAGCATTGCATGGCACCATATTTCTTACAAAATATATCTACTGGACTTTAATCACTATGAGGGCAGAGAACTTATCTGTTTGTTCACACTTGTATCCTTTGCATCTAGGAGAGTTCATGGCACATAATAGTTACTTCAGTTAAAATTCATTAAATGATTAAGACTGAATTCCTGATATGGTGTTCATGGTTTGCTTCCATCTTGCTCCAACCTACTCTTCCTATCATTTTTTTCCTCTTCTGTGCAGGCTGCTGGTCTGTCTGTTCCTTTTTATGTTTATTCTAGCTGTGGATGTCCTTTCCTTTCATATATCCCTTTCTAAATTTTACCCTTCTTTCATGTCTGACTGCTCAAGTTTTATCTCTTTCCTGAGATTTTGGGTCTGCTCTATTTTACCTTTCTTTGTAGTACACACATGTTTTAGCCCCCACCAATTCTGTCTTCTTTTGTAGTATATATGGTCTTGACTTTTTTAAAAAAATTAATTTTATTGGGGTGACACTGGCTAATAGGATCATATAGGTTTCAAGTACACATTTCTATGATACAAGATCTGTGTGTACTGTGTGCCCATCACCCAGAGTCAGACCATCTTCCCTCATATGTTAGGCCCCCTTTGCCCTCCAACCCTTTCCCGCTGGTAACCACCACACTGCTGTCTGTATCCACGAATTTCAGTTTTATATCCCACAATATGAGTGAAATCATCTGGTTCTTAGCCTTTTCTGAGAGACTTAGTTGGTCTTCTAAATTAGAACTTTAATCATTTATTGCCTTGCAGTGCCATTTTATTTTATTTTATTTTTTAAATTATATTTTTATTGATTTCAGAGAGGAGGGGAGAGGGAGTGAGAGATAGAAACATCAATGATAAGAGAGAATCATTGATCGGCTGCTTCCTGTACACCCCCTACTGGGACTTGAGCCTGTAATCCGGGCATGTGCCCTTAGCTAGAATCAAACCCGGACCCTTCAGTCCACAGGTAGACGCTCTATCCACTGAGCCAAACCAGCTAGGGCTGCAGTGTCAGTTTAAATTTTGATCTCCTTAGTTTATTAGAAAGCTCCCTCAAAACAGAACTGTCTTTTATGCCTCCTCCATAACTGCCTACATTGAATAGTGTCCATGTTGAATAGTGTCCTGTATTGAATAAATGTCTAGTACATATTTGCAGAATGATTGCATCACTTTTTCTAGTTATACAATGTCTGAAATGCATACTTAACTAAGTGCCTACTTCAATTCTAATACTTCTTAAAGGGAAAACATTCTAACATTCATTCTAAAAAGTGAAAAGATATTTAGAAGATAAACTTTGGTGTCTCTCTCCCTTCTCTTTCCTTCTTCTTTAATACACTGATCTTCCAAGTATATGTTTTTTATTTTACTTTTTTTCCTTTTAAATATATTTTTTATTGTTGATAGTATTACAGATATCTCCCATTCCCCTGCTTTACCCCCCTCTTCCCAGCCACAACCCCCCCCCCCCAGTCTTCACTACCCTATTGCCCATATTCATAGGCTATGCATATCTATAATAATAAAAGTGCAATATGCTAATTAGACTGGACGTCCTTTCGGATGTCCTTCTGGACGACCTGGACGAAGCCGGGCTGCGAGGGAAGCCCTGGCCCCGGTGCCAGAGGGAAGCCGGTGCCCGGGGTGGGGGGCTGGGGGGAGGGAGGAAGGCCTGCTCTTGCATAAATTTCGTGCATCGGGCCTCTACTAAGTATATAAGTTCTTTGTGTTTTTTATTTTATACTTTAGAAAGCTTGATCTTTAAAAAAGAATATTTTATTTTGTTTTGAGCTTAATTTTTGAGGAGCTTAATTCTTTGACATCCTAAATCTTGACTTCTTTTTGAAAGCTTCCAGTCTTATTATTTTTGTTTTTTTATCATTTTATTCAGTCAGTAAATTTATTTCTCAGATAAATTTATAATTTTAATAGAGTTTAAAGCCCTGGGCAATGTTTTAGTCTTAAAACAGAAATAACTTCACTGCAGTTAGAATATTTTCCTTTATTGAGTATAAGAATTGAAGTAGGTACTTCACTTTGTAAGAGTTGAAAATATTTTCCAAACATTTAAGAGCCTAGGGAAATAAAAAGAGTCTAGGAAAACCCATAACAGGAATGTTTTAAAGGTTTTATCTGCCTTCCAATACAACTAAGATAATTTATAATAGAGGATATTAAAAGTTAGCTATTTCGTCCTGTGTGGCTCAGTTGGTTGGGCGTTGTCACATGCACTAAAAAGTCACTGGTTCCATCCTGGTCAGAGCACATGCAGGGGTTGTGAACTTGATTCCCAGTAGAGGGCATGCAGGAGGCAACCCATCATTGTTTCTCACATCATTGTTTCTCTCTTTCCCTCTCTCCCTCTTCCTGTCTAAAATCAACAAAAAAATATTTAAAATAAAAGTTAGATATTTATCACTTGAACATTTTGTTCCCTCTCCATTTTTGCCTTCTGATTATCCTTGATATTGAAAAATATATAATCATCAATTTTATATTTTCCTATTTTTTTTTATTCTCTTACTGTTGATTCAGTCCCTACTGGGCAGTGTCTTGTTAAAACATTCAAATAAAATGATAGCTCTTTAATCCCAAGACTATTTTGATGGTTATAGGAGAGAAAAGTGTTGTGATTAGAAAGAGAGCAAGGACTCTTGTTCTTATCATTAATAGTTCGCAAAACTGGCCTCCTTGTAAAATTACCATTTTGATCATTAATGATTTTTTAAAAATTGAGAGAGGAAGGCAGAGAGAGACAAACATCCATGTGAGAGAGAAACATCAATCAGTTGTCTCCTGACCGGGCCCACAACCAGGCCATGTGCCCTGACTGGAATGGAGCCAGCAACCCTTCCTGCATGGGATAATGCTCAACCAACAGCCACACGGACCAGGACTAATGATTGTTTGTTTTTAAATTTTTTAAAAAATGTATTGATTTGATAGAGAGAGAGGGACGGACAGAGAAAGAGAAACATCGATTTGTTGTTCACTTATTTATGCATTCATTGGTTGCCTCTTGTATGTGCCCAGACTGAAGATCAAACCCAAAACGTTGGCATATGCTCTAACCATCCGGCCAGGGCTAATGATTGAGTTTTGAAGGCCCTTTTAAGATCAGGGACCTTAGTAGCTCAAAGTTCGTGTTGTTTTACTGACAAATGTAAGTAGTTGTTGAAATTGTTCTAGTTTATTTAAATAAGTTACAGTCTTAAAAGGCTGTTAATAAATAGCTGAATCTTATTGAATACTTACCTAAAAAAAATCCTTTTATTTCAGAGAGGAAGGGAGAAGGAGAGAAAGACAGAAACATTAGCGATGAGAGAATCATTGATAGGCTGCCTCCCACATGCCCCACACTGGGGATTGAGCCTGCAACCCAGGCGTGTGCCCTTGACCGGAATTGAACCTGGGACCCTTCAGTCTGCAGGCCGATGCTCTTTCCACCGAGCCAAACTGGCTAGGCCTGAATACTTACTTTTGTCCCAGGTATTGCAGTGGGTACATTTCAAACATTTTTAAATACTTTAAAAACTTTGTGAGGTAGGTAATATTATTCCTGTTTTATAGATGAAGAAATTGAGGCCTATTAGGGTTAAATAACTTTCCCAGAATCACATGGCTAGTAAGTGGAAGGGGTAGGATTTGAACTCAGAGCTGTTTGATTCCAGTGTACATGTTCATATTCACACTGGGACACTGCTTCCCAGTGCAGAAGTCAGTACTGTTCTGCTCCTTTGCTTGTTATTGACTAAAGTTACTCAGTACTCAGAAGTCTGTCTTCTAATCCCTTTTCAATGAAAAGTTTCACACCTTGCCTTATGCTTTTTTTTTTTTTTTGCTGTTGCTTCTGTGGTGGTATCAGTATTTCAAGTAAAAGAAATACTTGAATACTTGCAGCTTCGATTGCATTTTCACTTGCATAGAAATCCTATGTGTATGTTAAGATTATAATTAATGCCTTTTATCTGCCAGTCAACATGCTGAAGATTTTGTTGGGTGTCTGTCTTCTTATGCTGAAATTGGCAAACTTGTAGCTTAAGCCCTGTGATAAGTATGCTGTTTTAGGAAAATAATTATTAAATACTTGTACTTTGGACCTGTTCTGGGGAACATCTGAAGTATAGACAACCTCCTAGAATTCTGCTTTGAGGTTTAATTAGGACTCAGTCTATGCTGTGACTGGACAGGAGACTTTTAGTTTCTTGGCACAGCTAGATGTGTCCATAAAATTGGCTGTTTGTGAGTTTAATTAAAAGTCCCTAGGAACTTATAAGCTAAGCATCATGTTCAAAGGATCTTTGGCATATATATTTGAGGGAGGGACAGTTCTTACATGAACTGAAAAGTGATGCTTGCAGTTAGGTGGACCATAGTGCAGTATTTTAAAGAAATACTGGAAATGTTACAGTGTGAAAAGTTGTGCTTTTTTTAATGCGCCTTGGTTAAAGTTACTAAAATTGGTTTCATTTCTTAGCGTATATTATAGTGGATCTTTTTTGTTTTCTTTGTAATTTTTAGTTTACTGGGTTGTCCAATAACATGAGATGACCTTCCCTACAGCCTTAGACATGATAGTTCTATGCCAGGGGTGGGCAAACTTTTTGACTTGAGGGCCACAATGGGTTCTTAAACTGGACCGGAGGGCCGGAACAAAAGCATGGATGGAGTGTTTGTGTGAACTAATATAAATTCAAAGTAAACATCATTACATAAACGGGTACAGTCTTTTTTTTTTTAGTTTTATTCATTTCAAACGGGCCGGCCCGCGGGCTGTAGTTTGCCCACAGCTGTTCTATGCCCATCAATAGACCTCTCCCTTCACTTTTTCTTGCAATCTTTGGGAATCATATTTTTAAAAGTGGACATTATACAGAAGCAGCATGATCCACTAGAAAGTACCCAGAATTTTACGTCAGAAGGTGAGTTTCAGTACCGAGTGTATTTCAGTTGGCTATGTGATCATGGGCCAGTCACTTCTCCTTTCTCAGCCTCAGTATCCTTATCTGTAGAAAGCGGGTAAAAGGTCTGCCTCATTAAGACATTATTATTACTATTAGTAATAGTAGATGAATAATAGTAAATACATATTGCTAGGTTACTAACCTTTGTAGACATTTTTACAGTTTGCAAAGCACTTTTATATAATAATTTTATAGGAAAATAAATATGTCTAGATATACACATGTATATACAGGGTGTCCAAAAAAAACGTATACACACTTTAATAGCTGATAGCTCAATTTTGAAAATGAAATGTATTTTAATAAACACTGCCTTTATAATTATTCTAAGTGAGTATATACATTTTTTTGGGATACCTTATATATACAGTCGGCCCTCCATCTGTGGATTCAACCAACCTGGGTTTAAAAATATTTGGAAAAAACCAACAATGTTATGTTGTTGTTGGTATGTACTGTGTACTTAGGCCTACCATGGTTACATCTGTACTGAACATACACAGATTTTTTTTCTTGTCATTATTCCCTAAACAATACAGTATAACAACTATTTACATAGCATTTACATTGTAATAGGTGTGATAAGTAACCTTGAGATGATATAAAGTATACGGGAGGATGTGCATAGGTTAACTGCAAACATTATGCCATTTTATATAAAGGATTTGAACATCCTTAGATTTTGGTATCTGCAAGGGGTCCTGGACCAATCCCCCATAGATACTGAGGACGACTATACCTATACCTATACCTATACCGATACCTACTAGTATACCTATATCTATTTATCTATATCTATAATGTGATATATATGTATGAGAGCACTTCATAAATTCTGAAGTACTATGTGAATATTAGTTAATATTTTTATAATTAACTGAACCTGAATCAGTGGCTGATTTCAGCTTTAGTTATTTGAATGATGAATGAGGCTTTTTTTTTTTTTTCTTCTAAATTCAGATAATGAACTTTTATTTTGCTAAAATAAAAGTTTTGGAATGTTTTCTGTTAAGATTTATTTTTAAATTAAATTCAGTAACATCTATATTATTCTTATTGTTTAAAGAAATAGATATATTGACTCAGTATAAATCATGAGTGGTTAGGAGTACTTGGGGGCTAGTATCATTTTGGAGAGCTACAGTGAGGTTCCTGCTCCATTAAGAGTAAGTTTATCATTTAGTAATAAAACAACATGATTATTTCAGAATAAATATTTAGGAACTTTATGTTTACAAAGCGCCCTGCTGTTGTTAATTAGCCTTCACCAGTGTTTATCTCTTTATGTTGTGCAGGATTTCCAGACACTGTTGCAATGACTTATTCTAACTCTGGAGTTAGTTGATATTTGTCTGTGTACTATAAGGGATCTTCAGAGATTATTTGATTGTTCAATTGCACCAGCATTTTCCCAGAGAAATTATTCTGGAAAATTCCAGAAAAAATTATAAAACCTTTTCTCTTTATTTGTTTCAGAATCTCACAGTTGCTAGGACCTTGAAGTTCTAAAGTGAAACCTAAATAGTCCAGGCCCTAAATAGTCTTTGCCTTGAAGGCTCTATTATGTCCTATTAGTGGAGAAAGACATATATTTAGGAAAAGATCAACATGATACAAGGTAGTACATAAGAGTTAATTAAGTGGTTGTGGCAGGTACTGCTCATAGCCTCCCCAGTACTCATTTCCATCTGCCCCTCGCTAATAGAACCCTGATTGTGTGTTAGTGACAGTGTGCCCACCTTAATCAAAAGTTTGTGGCAATCATGCCCACCTATTTCCTAGGTTGTTCTGCAGTGGCAGGTGGGCCATGAGACACAGTGCTGGCCAATGATACCTGTTTTAGTTCTGTATCACTGTTTAATAAATCATTCTAAAATGTCGTGACTTAAAACAATTACCACTTATTATTTCTCATATATTATTTCTCATCTGGGCCTGGAATTCAGATAAAGCCAGGGGGAACAGATTGTTTCTACTCCATGATATCTGAGGCCTCAAAGACTTAAAGCCTGGGACCTGGAATTGTATGAAGGCTGGCAGTTAATGCTTGTGTCTACTGGAGTCCTGTTAGAACAGTCACCCATGGTTTCACATGGTCTTTTGGGTTTAAAGGGTTTCTTGAGATTCCCAGATGGAAGCTGCCTCAGAAGTCCCATGGCATTACTTCAGGGGAACTCTACACCCTCCCAGATTCAAAGGAAGAGAATGTGACTTCTCAGTTGGAGTATCTATCACATTGTAAAAGGAACATGTGGGATGGGATAAATATATTGATGTGATCATCTTTTAAAAATGCAGCTTGCCACACATTTACAGGAAGACTTATTAGTAGGGAGGGTAAAGCTAGTAAGAAAGCTTTTATTTCCCAGGTGAAAGGGAAGTGGTATTTCTGGCATGGCCCTTTGTTGTTTATTCTGTTGTTCTGGCTTGGAGGAGCAGCAACCACCTTGTGCCCATGATGTGACAGACCAATATGCTAAGGGTGTTGACATCATTGGATGTCAACCCTGGGCTCTTTGCTTGCAAACTTTCTCTTCTATGAGGCAAATAAATACCTGTTTGTTTAAATTACTATTGTAAGGTGTTTTTTGTTTTTTTTAAAATAACCAATCATAATGACCAAATCTCATGGTTTTCAACCTTGAGCATGCATAGGAATCACCTGGATGGCCTCCTAGGGCTGACTTAAAGGGAGAAAAGGAACGTGGGGTAGATAAGATTTGGACAGTTAGGATGAGGGAAGCAATTTAAATATCACAAATGGTCTGTGCCAATATATGCAGGCAGAAAAAATGTAAAGACTTTTTTTATAACTCTGAGGCTTTACTCTTTGACCAACATTTCCTCATTTTGCCTACCCCACCCCTGCTAACCACCATTCTACTCTTTCTATGAATTTTGACTTTTTTTTTTTTTAAAGATTCCACATATACTAGTAAGTGGATCATTGTCTTTTTCTGTTTGACTTATTTCACTCAACATAATGTCCTCCACGTTCACCCATTTTGTCCCAAATGACAGAATTTCCCCCTTTCTAAAGACTGAATAATACTCCTGTGTGTGTGTGTGTGTGTGTGTGTGTGTGTCACATCTTTATCCATTCATCATTTGATAGACACTTTGATTGTTTCTATAGCTTGGCTATTGTGAATAATAATACTCTTAAATTTTTACATTTCACTAGATTTGTGTAGTGGCATATTTGTGCAGTGACTTGAATTAGGTACCAATTAGAATTCAGGTTGAAAAGCATAGATCTACATCTGAAGATAGCCTTGTGTAGTAATTTATATTGTGCATTGCAGACCTGGAAATAGTGAGCCCAATCTGTGAAATGATCACATTCCTTTAGGATTACTAGTTTAAACAAAAAATGTCTCATCTGTTAGTGAATTATGACTGAGATGTTTGCCAAGTTTTTCCTAGCAGCAACTGTTGCGCAAGCTATGACTCCAGCCTTTGCTTTCTGTTGACTATCAAGGAGTGCTTCTTACAGAGTAATTGCATTTCCTGGGTCTCAGAGCACCGTGAGGTAGAGCAGCATTAAGGATAAGATCACATGGCCCACGTTTTTGGTCTTGCTTTCAGGGATCTCTGCTGCAGTTTATGTGACCCTGATTTTTGTTTAAACTAGGTAGTACATGTTTGGCATTTGTGACATATGTGGCTAAGTGTTTTTTAGACATTTCTCTCCACACGTTGTTGTTCTATATTATTAGAGGGAAGTGTTATTTTTAAAGCAGCCTTATCCTATTAATAAAAGCCTATGTGGTCATTATGCCCTCACACCCTGATGCCCTCACGCAGCAACGGGCGATCACCAGGAGCTGCGTGCGCAGGTGGGTGGGGCTGCATGCATGTGCAGGTAGGTGGGGGCTTGACTCTGTGTGCGCAGCGTGGAGTCGGGGCTGTGGCTCTGCACGGTGAGGCCTGGGGGTCCCCTGGCTCTGCGCAGTGCAGAGGTGGGACCCCGGCTCCAGCCTACCTCTTTGGGGCAATCCATTGAGGAGCCCTAGATGGGTGGGCGGGGCCTACCTCTTTGGTGTGATCGATTGCAGGGCTCCCATACTGTGAGAGGGCACAGGCCAGGCTGGGAGGACCCCCCCCCCCTCCCCAGTGCATGAATTTTGTGCACCAGGCCTCTAGTCTATAATAATAAAAGTGTAATATGCAAATTGACCAAATGGCCGAACAGTGGAATGACCGTCTGGACAACCTTCTGACAAAGCTGGGGCTGCAAAGGCCTACTCTTGCATGAATTTTGTGCATCAGGCCCCTAGTTGAGGTATAATTTACATAACATAAAGTTTACCCTGAGAGGAAGTTTTGCTTCCATGCAAAGAGTGATAGATTCCTGACCAAAGCCCACACTTTTTCATTCATTCACTTATTCATTTATTTATCCTACAGTATGAATTTATTTCTTACTTTACTGCTAGGCTACCATGTATCCGATTGTCATTATTATTCTTATTATGCTATAACTTTATAGATTTGAAATTATTAACTTCTCATTTTGGATTGACAAAAGTATTTTGAAATTATTTTTATAGTTATACTCAAATATGGATAAATGCTAATAGATGAAGGAGCTTAGAAAGCCATCATATAGAATGAGTTTTAAATACTATAAGCCATCTTATAGTAAAGATTTTAAATATGTGCCAATATAGTAGAATTTCTAAAATCAGGAAAAGTTGCTACAGTAGATTCTGAACAAAATGATAGCTTTGATGGGAGGAAAACATTTACTTATATTGGATATTGTTTACTGCCTGCTAAGCATCTTTTTCTTTTTCTTTCATCCTAATGACCCATGATATTTTTTTTCTATAACCAGTAAGAATCAGGAAACTTGAACTCACCCTCAGTTCAGAGATAGGCCTTTTTGGCCCAAGGGTTATCTATCTATTCTCCTTTGCCATTCAGTGGTTCAGACATGAGCACATGACCTAATTCTGGCAACTAGGATATAAGAAAAGTCTTTTAAGCTTTTGGGAATGTTCTTCCTTGCATGTAGAAGAGATCCATAGGAAGATACTTTGTATCTTCTGTAGGACATGATCAAGGAAGCATGTAGGCCTGGTTATTGTCAGCCATACTGTTTCCAAGAAGGTGGAGCCAAGGTTAGGATGAAGCTGACATTTAAAAAATTTAACTATTTCTTAAAACTTTTATTTACTGATTTTAGTGAGGGAGACGGGAAAGAGAGAGAGAGAGAGAGAGAGAGAGAGAGAGAGAGAGAGAGAGAGAGAAGTTTGTTGTTCCACTTATTTATGCATTCATTGGCTGATTCTTTTATGTGCCCTGACCTGGATCAAACTTGATCAGTTGTGAAGCTGACATTTTGGATGGTAGAGCAGAGAGATAGAAAAGCTAGGGGCCCTTGATGACATTTTTGAACAGTCTTTTCTCTAAGTTTTCAGATATGTTAATCTGTGTACTTCCTTGTGGTTTAAGTACTTGGTACTGAAACTGTGGTTCATTTACTGGCACATCAGCATCACTGTGAGCCCATTGGAAAGGATTTTTGTCTCAATCTGGGTCCTACAGAATCAGAATCTCCATTATAATAAGATTCCCAGATGATGTACATGCACAAAAAAACTGGAGAAGTGTTATTTTAAGCCACTTTGAATTGAGTTTTTATTTACTTAAAAATGAAAGCATTTTGATATGACATCCTAGAGTTTTTTCTCCGAGTTAAACTTCCTTCATCCCTGCCTTATAGAAATAATGGGGGGAGGCACCATTTCTGATTATAATGGAAACAGCATAGATTAGATCATGGTAGAGTTTTAAAAATTCTCATCATGCTTTGACTGATGTATGGTTTTTTATTTTTTGTTTTGTTTTGTGTTCTCTCTCTCTCTCTCTCTCTCTCTCTCTCTTTTTTTTTTTGGTTGTTTTCTATAGTTATTTTAAGATGAAACCTAAAGCTATAGTCCTTACTACTTGTGGTCACAAAGACCCTGATGTTATTTTTGGCAAGTCAGGAGATGTGAGCTTAGCAGTGCTGGCTGAAAGCCAGCTTTGAGAGTTGCATTTTATCTCCCTTAGGATTACTCCTTCTCCTTCTCTTCTCAGCTCCATTCTCTTTCAAGTAAGTCTGTACTGTATTTCTCTTCCAGAACCATTAATCTCTGGGGAGGGACTCTTGTAAACTGCTGACTTTTAGACCAGATGTGTGTTTTGGTCACATGAATAGAGAAGAGAATTTTGTTCCCCTTTTGTACATTGTAAATTATCTGAGTATATGAGGGTTAAAGATAGCATGAATAAATTAAATCCTGTAGCAATCTAGGAATTTCATTTGTGAACCGCCCCCCCCCCTCCAATTTTTTATAGTTAGATGCAACATTCCAAAACAGCAAAACATATCATAAAATCCTTGTTTTCCTGCTTTCTAAAGGTCTTCCTGAGCCTGTGGCAGGATACACTGAATGACTTGGTTCACACATTAGATTATCATCTCTATAACTAGTGAGAAGGAGCTGTGTCCATGGTGTGCTTTAAAGTGAGGATTACCAAAGGTCTGTATCACTCAGAACGACTTCGCTCTAAAAGGAGTGCTCTTAAGGGAATGCAACTATGCTGGTTGACTTTTATCATTGTTATTTGTTGAGTTTTTAGTATGTGCTAGGCATTATGCTAATTACTCTGAAAATTTATCTCTGATCCTAAAAAGTAAATAACTTTATCCCCATTTTAGACACGATAAAATTGAGACTAGGAAAGTTAAATAATACTCCCCAGACCATGTAGTTGGACCCAGGACTGGTGCTCCTGAGCCCACACAGGCCCTTAAGGAGCTTCCTCTCTACAGAACGGGAGACTGGCATGTAAACAGCTCCTGTACAACGTGAGATGAAGTAAAATTTAAAAATAGAGATACAGATGGCATTTAGTGAACATAGAGGAAGAGGGAATTAATTCTGACCAGGAAGATGAGGAAAAAATAATTTATCCCCCTTCTTATTTCTATAGTTCCTTAATAGGCTCCTCCTAATTTCTCTCATTCTGTTAATGGTATCACCATTTTTTTTCAGTAATCAAAGCTCAAAACCTTTGATGTTTTAATTTTCTTTATAATTTCACATTTCAGCAATCTGTAAAGCCTTTTAGTTCTTAATCGAGTTTCTAATTATCTCCTCCTGTCCCATTCTCACTGCTAATCCTAGTTTTATCCATCAATAGGTCAGTAGTTATTAATCCGTGGTGCACCTAAGATTCATCTAATGGTGCTTTGTCAATGTAGAGATTTGATTCATTAGTTCAAGGTCACAGGTGATTCTGCTGCACATCAGAACTGCTTACCTAGGGAAGTGGTCTTCAAAATTTGATCTGGGGACTGGGAGTACAAAGTGATAACTATTTTTATAGTTTTATTAAGTTGTTATTTGCCTTTGTCACTGTGTTGACATTTGTACTGATGGTGAAAAGCCAACGATGGTTAAATTTGTAGTGCCTTACACAAATTAAGGCAGTGGTACCAAGTTATATTGTAATGAATGCATTCTTCGTGGCCATACACTTGTGGAGTTTTGCTAAGGATGTTCTTAATGACTTGGTAATAATTATTAATGCCATTGAATCTTGCCCCTTGAGTACTTGTTTTGTTATTATTCTGTTTGATGAGGGACATACTCATAAAGCCTTGTGTGCTCTGAAACGGGGGTTGTCTCGAGGAGACGCACTTTGCAGTTGTTTGTGAACTAAACTAGCTGTGTTTTGTTTGTTTTTTCTTCATGGGACACCATTTTTGTTTGGGGAAAAAGAAGACTGGTAAACAAACTATGGTTATTCAGACTTTGATATTTGACAAAAATTTTCCCCAAAATGAACAAGAAGACTTTTATCATTGCTAATGATAAAATTTAAGCTTTCAAACAAAAATGAAAATGTGGAAAACTTCCCAATACTTAGTGACTTTTCCAATGAGATTGGTGGTGTTTGGAATGTGTTAACATTGGGAAGATCTTCACAACAAACAGATTCTACGTGGTCTGAGCATGGGATTGTAAAATCATTCAAAGTGCAGGTAGAACCATGGATTTCAATGTAATAGGAAGTTCGTTGGTCCAAGTTGCAAGTTACCTCTAAAAAATGACCACTTGAGTTTCTCAAGGACGAATAGCCATAATTATCTGAAAAAGCCATTGAAGCACTTCTTTGTCCACCCATGTATCTGTGTGAGGCCAGATTATCTTCAGATACTTCAACCAAAACTATACATTGCGACAGATTGCAGAGGTAGGTATAAAAATCTAACTGTCTTGTATTGTGATTTGTAGACATATAAAACAGTGCCATTCTTTTCATGATTTTTTTTTGAAAATACAGTTGTTTTTCACAACAGTATGTTGTTTAAATTAAAATACAAAGAGTTTATTATTGTTACCTTAAAATAAATGAATAGGTAAGTATTTAAGCACTTAATTCATTTTAATTTCTAATGTGGCGCATATGGATGGAAAAGGGGCTATGCAATAAATCTAACCAAAAGTAACCTCACAGAGTGATCTGATCATACATTCCTTACTGGGCAGGTCATGGTGGGTTGTCACTCCCCAGGTATATAAAAGGTTTATCTTGCCTTAAGCAAGCCATGTCCATTGTTCTAGTGCATTTAGACCAGCAATTTTTAACTGGTGTGTCGCAGGAAATTTTAAAACACGCAATGCCTGACTATTTAGTCAGAGGCACTGACCTCTTTTCCCTTCGATTGTCAAATGAAAAAATGAGAACAACCAACACAACAATAGCCATTCAGTGTGAATGAATAAAAATTATACCTATATTTTCGGTAGATCAGCAGAAATATATATTTTTTTGCAGAACTTTGGTACTTAGTGTATGTGTGCCATAAGATGAAAAAGGTTGCAAATCGCTGACTAGGTTAACACACATTTGAAATGCTTCTTTTTTAGACCCCTTGGAAGCATAGCCATCTTCAAGAGAGTACATAATCTTGTGAACCACCCGAATTCAACCATAGAGATTTCCCTGCGTTGCTTTCCCTCAGGTTCACATAATCGTCCTCACATCCCTCCCTAATTCCAGATGTGTAAAAGAAACTAAAATTGTCATTCTCTGGAGCATTTGATCTTGCTTCCTGGCATGTCATCGGTTTGGCTCAAATAAACTCTTAGAAAAATTCTCTACAGGTTGGGATGTTTCTTTCGTCGACACAGATATCAATGAGTATAACCCTCATATAGAAACGCTCTTTGGGGCCTGGCCGGTGTGGCTCAGTTGGTTGGGCTTCATTCTGTGCACTGAAAGGTTACAGGCTCGATTCCTGGACAGGGCACATACCTGGCTTTTGGGCTCAATCCCCAGTAGGGGGCATACAGGAAGCAACTGAACGATGTTTTGCGTTCACATTGATGTTTCTCTCTCTCTTCCTTCCTCTCTCTCTTAAAAAAAAAATCAATAAAAAATCTTTTAAAAAAGCTCTTTGGGAACCTCAATAATTTTTAAGAGTGTAAAAGGGTCTGTAGTGGGCTGAGTGTCCCCCAAAATATATGTTCAAGTTCTAATCCCTGCTCCCTGTGAATGTGACTTTATTTGGAGATAGCATCTTGGCAGATATATTTAAGTTAAAATGAGGTTATAGTGCCAAGGATTGACCAGGCGCCACCTGAAGCTGGGAAGAGACAAAGAAGGATTCTCCTTCGAAGCTTCAGAAGAAGTGTGGCCCTGCCAATACCTTAATTTCAAACTTCTGGCCTCCAGAACTGTGAGAGGATACATTTCTGTTGTGTTAAGCCAACCCATTTATGGTACTTTGTTCTGGTAGCCTTAGGAAGCTAATACAGGGTCTTGAGACCAAAAGGTTTGAGAATCTTTAAACTAGGCTATGATAATTAGTTACCCATCTCTCTTTTCTTTCAGATTTTGTCCTGTCAGTACATGCTGCTCACTTCTGCTAGATTACTTATCCTAAAACTCTTATGCTTTTGCTATTAAGAAAATATCAGGTTCTTTATTACCTGAAGTTCAAAATGAAGCTCAAACTCTAAGTTTGCATTCAAAGCCATCTATAATCTGGCCCTAATATACTTTCCCACTGTATTTTCCACATTCCCTAAGATATACCCTTTAGAATACTTAGTTGAGTATGTCTTCATTATGCATTCATTTACTTATTCACTCACCAGACAAAAATACCTGTCCTCATTAAGTTTTAACTCTAATACTGTGTTATTTAATATGGTAAACACTAACCAGAGATGGCTATTCACTTTAAATTAAATACACTTAAAGCTAAAATTTAGTTCTTTAGTTTCAATAGCTAATTTCAAGTGTTTAATTGCCACCTGGGACTAGTGGCTACTGTATTGGACAGCACACATACCAATCATGTCCACATTGTAAAAAGTTTGTTTAGATAGTGCTATTCTTGTAAATAGTCCACTATCTTCACCTTGTCCCCAAATCACCTTGCATTTTCCTCCCTCTTCGGCACCCCTAATATGCCCTTTCCTGCACTGGCTCTCCCCGCCCCACCCTCTACCCCTTTTCTCCAATTCCCTGGCATGCTTTTCTTCATGTTTATTACCAAAAATCAACCTTTGCTTCTGACTCAAATACTACTTCTTTTAAGATCACTCTAGCTCAGTGGTTCTCAACCTTCCTAATGCCGCGACCCTTTAATACAGTTCCTCATGTTGTGGTAACCCCCGACCATACAATTATTTTTGTTGCTACTTCATAACTGTAATTTTGCTACTGTTATGAATCATAATGTAAATATCTGATGTGTATTTTCATTGTTACAAATTGAACACAATTAAAGCATAGGGATTAATCACAAAAACAATATGTAATTATATATTCAATATGTGTTTTCTGATGGTCTTAGGCGACCCCTGTGAAAGGGTCGTTCGACTCCCAAAGGGGTCGCGACCCACAGGTTGAGAACTGCTGCCCTAGCTGGATATAATTCCTTAGTTCTATTTCTGTAACACTAATTTTGTTCTATGATATGTTTGCACTGAGATGTATTCATCACCTGACATGTAGGATGGACAGGTATAGAGATGACCAAATGGACAGCTCCTACTAGCTGATTGAGAGTAGGAACCTTGTCTAATAGACTGTGGCAGACTTACCATCATCTTGTAGTAGTCTAACTTCAAGTTAGACTTAATCCAGAGGGTTCATATGATTCCATAAGGACTCGGTCTTTTTTCTCTTGATCTTTCTGTCCTACCTTCCTCAATGTTACCCTCATTCTCAGGGTCTACTTTTGGAAAATTGCTTTAGACCTATGTTGTCTCTTCTTTTTAGATCCTGCACACGTCCTTGAGGTTCATTCACATTGGACTAGCCTGGTCACCTGCCCACTGTGGATGGGGAATTCGTTGCTCCTGCTGGACCTGGTTGGCAGGCTTTCCCCCTATTGTTAGGAATGCAGCCCCTCCCCAAACACATGGGGCGTCTGGAGGGGTAGTTTTCCAGAAGGAATGGGGTATATTTATCAGAAGAAGGTGGGATTAGAGACCAGGCAGACACAACTAGCAGATGTTTGCTGCAACACCTGAGTAAGGTTTACTGGAGAGACTTGAGTTTAATAGTGAATAAAAAACGTGGTGGTACTTTGGAGAAAGGAAAGGGCCGGGATGAATTCTTTGGGAATAGACTCCTGACGCTTGCTTTCTCCTTTGCTTTGGCAATAGCTTACTATTTCTTCCAGAACTGATTCCTCTAGCTTTGTGGGCTCTATCATCCTTGCTGGGGGGAAATGATGTCAGGTAAGTGGGGAGTGTGAAGGAAAATAAGCATAATGGTCTATTTTCCTGCAGCTTTAGTCCTTCCTACCAGACCTACTGCCAAAGACACATAAAAGGCCTTATCCCAGCTTTCGTCTTGACTTTAGGGGGTGAAATTTGTCATTCTTACATAACACATAGAATATTTATCAAATTACATACTTGTACCACAGGAGTTTGATTTTCTTTGTTAGTATTGTCTAAAGTTGCAACATGTAATACATCTTTATCCTTGCTTTCTATGCTTGCCAATGCAAAAAAAGTAATATTTCCTTTTGGAGCCTGAAGCTTTTTTTCTCTCTAGCTCTTATTTAAGGAGAATATGTAATTTAGATGTTTGAATAGGAATAGAGTAAGTAGCCAAAAACTTTTCAATAGTGCAGTTAAAATACATAATAGTATGTGTTTAAAGTAAATCTTTGGAGGAAAGTTTGGAAAATCCTGGATAAAGTCATATATTATGTACCTCAAAGGCATGCCTTGCTAAGTAAAAGTGGGAGGAAGCAGTATGTATCCTAACAAGGGGTCAGGGGTTCTTACTTAGAAGTTTCTGTGGCAACATTGTTACCATCTTGGTAGTTGAAGATAGCTTCCAACTGCTTAATCTTTGGGATTTTGTCTTAAGTTAAATGCCATCACATTCTATACCTCACAGATTTGCATAAACACTTTACTCTGAATTTATACAAAGAATATTTTTTCTGTATTAGAAATATGACACCCCCCCCTGAAAATAACATCCCCACCCCGCCAAAACAACTTGGAAGTCTGTGGAGAATTCATCTCATTTTAATCAGACATGGATGAGGGGCAGTCTAACTTAAACATGTGGGCTTTGGCCCCAGGCCAACATAGGTTCTAACCAGGTTTTTTAATGTTTTGGGTATGTGTCCTTACACAAGCTAATCTCTGTAGACCTCACTTCTCTCATATATAAACTAGTTATTCATTTATTCATTCCACAAATATTTAATACTAGGGGCCCGATGCATGATATTCGTGCACTGATTGGGGGGGGGGGGAAGTGTCCCTCAGCCCAGCCTGCCCCGTCTCACATACTGGGAGCCCTCAGGCGTTGACCCCCATCACCCTCCAATCGCAGGATCGGCCCCTTGCCCAGGCCTGACGCCTCTGACAGAGGCGTCAGGCCTGGGCAGGGGACCCTCATTTTCCCCCATCACTGGTTCTGCCTCCAGCCCAGGCCTGATGCCTCTGGCCCAGGCGTCAGCCTGGGCAGGGGACCCCGAGACCCCTCTGATTGCTGGCTCTGCCCCTTGCCCAGGCCTGATGCCTCGGCCAGAGGCGTAGACCCCCATCACCCTCCGATCGCCTGGTCGGCCCCTTGCCCAGGCCTGACGCCTCCGCCAGAGGTGTCAGGCTTGGACAGGGGACCCCCATCTCCCCCCGATCACTGGCTCTGACCCCCGCCCAGGCCTGAGGCCTCTGGCCCAGGAATCATGCCTGGGCAGGGGACCCCCATCTCCCTCTGATCGCTTGCTCCACCCCCCACCCAAGCCTGATGCCTCTGACCCAGGCTTCAGGCCTGGGCAAGGGGACCATCATATCCCCCCAATCCCTGGCTCCGCCCCCCACCCAGGCCTGATGCCTCTGGCCCAGGCATCAGGCCTGGGCAGGGGATCCCCAGCCCCCCGCCCAGGCCTGATGCCTCGGCCAGAGGAGTTGATCCTCATCACCCTCCGATCACCAATCACTGGATTGGCCCCTTGACCAGGCCTGAGGCCTCCGGCAGAGGTGTCAGGCCTGGGCCGGGGACCCCAGCTCCCCGCGGTTGCAGGCTCCGCCCCTTCCCAGGCCTAACGCCTCTGGCCTAGGCGTCTGGCCCAGGCAGCGGGGACCTGCAGTGGCAGCGGGGGGCGCCGCGATCGCGTGGGCTCTGCCCCTGCCCCTGCAGGACGCCTCTGGCTGAGGCGTCCGACTCGGGCAGCGGGGACCCGCAGCTGCAGTGGCCCCGCGATCGTGGGCTCCGCTTTAGGCCCAGGCAAGGGATCCCTAGCTTCCGGGACTGCCAGCTTCGACCGTGCCCAGCTCCCATCGCTGGCTCCACCCCTACTTCCTGCTATCACTGGCCAGGGCGGCAAAGGCGCCTGATTCTCCGATCATGGCTGGGGGGCAGGGCAAAGGCGGCCCCAGGGCCGCCTTTGCCCTGCCCCCCAGCTCTTAGGTCCCCCCTGGGTTTCCGATCACTGTCAGTGGCAGGGGGCTTCTTCCTGCTTTCCCTTTCGCCTCCCTGCATTGTGCCTACATATGCAAATTAACCGCCATCTTGTTGGCAGTTAACTGCCAATCTTAGTTGGCAGTTAATTTGCATATAGCCCTGATTAGCCAATGAAAAGGGTAGCGTCTTACGCCAATTACCATTTTTTCTCTTTTATTAGTGTAGATTAACCACCTTGTAGGTGTTGGGGATACTGATATAGAAAAACAATGATGATTTCTTTCTTGGTGCAGCTTATGTTATAGTGGGGGGAGAAGCAATAAACAGAAATTGTGTGTTAAAGATAGTAATTACTGTAACAAAAGAGCAGGATCGGGGAAATATGGAATAAGGAAGAGCAGATTTAGGGTAGTCAGGGTTGGCATCACTGAGCAAAGACTTGACTGAGGTCTTCAAAGGCTCATTCTGGTTGCAGCCTTGAGGATAGACTGTAGGGGGGTGACAGACACAAGCAGAGAGAATTGTTAGGAGGCTCTGATAGTAACCTAGGTGAGAGGATGGTGACTTGAAGCTACTGCTACTGAAGTAACAATCTCAGCTACTGAAGATGGTGAGAAATGGTTGAATTCTGTATTAATTTGGGAGGTTCAGCCAATAGGATTTGTTGACGGTTTGGGTATGTTATGTGAAACTAGAAGAGGAGCCTGGACTTTTGTCCTTGAGGAACTGGATGGATGGAATTGTTATTTACTGACAAGAGAAAGACTGTAGAGCAAGTTTTAGGAGGAAAAATCAGGAGTTCAGTCCTGTGTATATATTGAGTTTCAGATGTGTGTTAGGCATCTATCTAGGGATAATGACATTTACCTATAGCTTGATGGATAATAAAATATGGTGGATGTAAATCACTTAGCATAGTACTTGACAGAATTATCGCTATGACACCAGAGAATATATTGTGACATGAAATAAGAATAATGGGTTGTAAAAGGGGTATTCAGAGCAAAAGAGCTCATATAATAGAAGAACTTAAAAAATAATAGATTGAAAGATTGAGGAAATCTTCCAGAAAATAAAAGTCAAAGAGATGCAAAAATATTAGAGACATATTAGAAATGATAATCTGTGAGGGAGGTCTAACTCTTTGCTAATAGGGCTTTCAGAGAGACGGACCAAAGAAAATGGAAGGAAAGAAATTATCAATGAAACAATACAAGAAAAATTTCTAGAATTGAAGGATATGAGTTTCTAAATTAGAAGTGCTAACCACTATGAGTGGGGGGAGAGGGGGCAGATACATTACCAGGATATTTCAGAGCAGTAGAGTAAAACACGTCACACAGAAACAGGGCTTGGCAGGGTGTCAGCCTTTAAAAGTGACACTGGAAGCTAGCAGACGATTGAGATGTGCCTCGAAAGTTCTGACGGAAAATGATCACAAACATAGATTTCTATGTCTCTGAGGACAGAATAAAGGTATTTTTAACATGCAGGTTCTCAAAAAATTGATTTCCTATACATCCTTCCTCAGGAAGTATTGAGGGATCAAAAAGAGAGGTACAACATGAAAGAGACATGAAAAAGAAGACACGAAACCCAGAAAAATTAGGTAGAGCACTGGGGAGAGATGAAGGAAATTCCTACAATGATGGTGAAAGAAAGCCCAGGATGACAGCTGGAAGCAGGTCTAGAGATGACCAGCATGGACTGGAGCAGGAGGATGTAAGATCCAGGAAAGGGGTCTCTAAGAAGGAAATTGAACTGAGACATGATGTATTTGACCATTCTGAGTTTCATAGTTTGTTTGTTTTTTGAGAATTGGGGCATAAACTGTTCCCAACTTAAAGGAGTTTACACTGCAGTGAGGGGTACACAAGTAAATGGGCAATTTTGGTATCCTGTCAAGATTTGTAAAGTTTAGCACCCTGTTCCTAGACCCATCCATAGTTGGAATAAAGGCTTAGAAACTTAATATTTAGCTCCCTGAGCATCTGTAATTGAACTGGCAAACCAACAGTTTGGGGCTGACTGTTGGATTAGCTGAGAAATAGTCCTGCCACACTATAGAAAAGAAAGGTTTTTGTTTTTATTATTAGTTTTAAAAAATATTTTTATTGATTTCAGAGATGAAGGGAGAGGGAAAGAGAGATGGAAACAGCAATGATAAGAAGGAATCAATGATTGGCTGCCTCCTACACGCCCCTTGCTGGGGATCGAGCCCACAACCTAAGCATGTGCCCGGAGTTTTGCCTCACAGATGGCTTCCCCCGCTGGTCCCTATTAGTGGTCCATTCTTCATAGGGTGGGTGCACTCCTAGGCACCCCCTTTCTCCATCTTTCTTTTATTTCATGCTTCTGCCCTTGGATCGTTGGAACTGATAAGGCCCTCTCATGTGCCCTCCAAGGGCTGCAGTGCTTTTCTTGTCAGGCAAGCTGCATACTCTACAGCAGCAGTCGCCAACCTTTTGGACCTCACGGACCACCAGTGGTCTGCGGACCACTGCTTGGCGACCACTGCTCTACAGTCCTTTTTTGGGGTTTGGGCTTGTACTACTTTAGCTAGTCCTCTTCTTTCAGAGATCTCCAGACAATTATTTACATACTAGTGGCCCAGTACACAGATTCGTGCACATTGAAAGGAAATTAATTAGAAGAAATATTTTAATATTACTATTCGCCCTTTCTCTATAATAGAAGTGTCAGGTTCTGCCAATAGTTGGTGTTCAGAAATATTCTGTTGATGCTGCTGCTCTTTCAGCTTCTGAATGTCAGCAAAAACAACCAAATTCACGATTGACAATGACAGGTCGAAACACACGCATGCGATTGGCACCAGCGAGAGCTTTATATGTATCACACATGCGTGAGTCAACGTTTATTTTTATAGCCAGTGTGCGTTGGACATATGGCCAGTCACTTAGCCTTTTATAGATAGATAGATAGATAGATAGATAGATAGATAGATAGATAGATATAGATATAGATATCTCTTTGTTCAGGTGCTTATAGGTGCTCATTAAGCAGCCAACTTGGGACCAAGCTGCCAGCCTCTCCTTGCAAACATCTTCGCCTCCAGTCTGTATGAGTAGCTCTTCTTGAAGTGCTCACTTAGTTAATGATGCCACCCCCAGGAATCTAGATTCCAGGCTCTCCCTTCCCTTGCCTTAGTCTGTCCATAGGAGGGTTGGTTGAATGCACCACCAGTTTTGTTACTTCTTAAACCTTGGGGGAGATATCTGGACATAATTTTTGGTGCTTTCTCTCAGATTTGGACAGTTTGCCACTTCTTCCTCTCAGCTGTGGGCTCTCATCATTGATTCTGGGACAACAGGACAAGTGCCACTTAACATCTTATTAGGTTATGACCAAGTAAGTTTAGGAAACATTATTACAGGTAGTAGAAAATATAATCAGATTTGTATTTTATAGTGTTTAAAGTGTAATGAAAATAAAAGATCTCAATTCAATTGTACCTTTGCTAATTCTTTCAGACTCAACACAATTTGTATGCTGTAGGGTAAGAAACTAAGTAAATATGGGTATATGACTATGAATCTTTGTAAGTGTCAACATTAGTAACTCCTGACAGCTTGGTTGTATATATGAAAATACATGGGTTCATGGTGTCGAATGCTGCCAAACTGGCACAACAGAAGAACTGAAATTCATATATTACTGATTTCAGGGAGGAAGGGAGGAGAGAAAGATAAAAACATCAGTGATGATAGAGAATCATTGATTGGCTGCCTCCTGCACACCCTCTATTGGGGATCGAGCCTGCAACCTGGGCATGTGCCCTGACCAGGAATAGAACCATGTCCTCCTGGTTCATAGGTTGACACTCAACCACTGAGCCACATGGGTTGGGCTCATCGATGTTAGTTAACTTTCAGGTTTTCTAGTTTTATTATCTGGTACCTTTTGACTAAAGGGAGATTAACCCACTAGGTGGCGCTTTATAATTAGAAAATGGAAGTGCTTTATTGCTACCTATGGCCAGTGACAACATCTGGTGGCAGTCCTAAAGCATAGGTTTAAAAGTATGAGAGACAGATAAACGGAGAGAAAAGAAGTAGGAGGGAAAGAAAAGAAGAAAGGAAACATGTTTTGTGAAGGAAGTTGTAAAATGCCATCAGTTACCTCAGGAAAGTGGTTCCAATGGCATTTGTTGCAAGCTCATTTCTTTGGTTATTCATTTATTTGACATGTATTTAATGAGAGTCAGGGAATCTGGCTGAGGATACCATAGTGAAAAGATGTTTTCTCTACCCTCTGAGTTTATTGGTTACGGGAGCTTAAAACATTTGAACTTAAAACCTTAACACCTTCTTTGTAGAGTATATAAAATAATATGGAAAATAATACTTTTTATTTTTGTTTTATACCCTCTATTTCCTTTTTCTATCAGATAAAATCCCCCACCACTCCCAGGCAACTACTGTTTTCTGTCTCTATGAGTTTGCCTATGCTGGAAATTTCATAAAAAATGGAATATGTGGTCTTTGTGACTGGCTTCTTTCACTTAGCATATTATTTTCAAAGTTTGTCCGTGTTGTAGCACGTAATCAGTACTTAATTTCTTTTTATTGCCAAATAATGTGCCATTGTAAGGATATCCTCATTTTGTTTATCCATTTATCAGTTGATGGACATTGGTTTGTTTTCATTTTTTGGCTATTATGAATAATGCAGTTATGAGTATCCATGTACACGTTTTTGTCTGCACATATGTTTTCATTTCTCTTGTTTATATACCTAGGAGTAGAGTTGCTGGGTCACATGGTAACTGTGTTTAATATTTTGAGGAGCTGCCAAACTATTTTCCAAAGTGGCTTCACTATTTTACAATCCCATCAGCAGTAAATGAGGATTCCAGTTTCTCCACTTCCTTGCCAATACTTGTCTTTTTTGTTGTTGGTTGTTTGTTTAATTATAACCATCATAGTAGTGGGTATGAAGTGGTACCTCATTGTGGTTTTGATTTGCATTTCCCTGATGGCTAATGAGGTTGAGAATCTTTTGTTGTACTCATTGCTCATCGACTGTGCATCTTCTTTGGAGAAAGGTCTATTGAAATTCTTTGCACATTTTAAGTTGAATTGCTTGTCTTTTTATTATTGACTAGAGGCCCGGTGCACAAAAATTTGTGCACTCGGGGGAAGGGGGGGTGTCCCTCAGCCCGGCCTGTGCCCTCTCGCAGTCTGGGACCCCTCGGGAGATAACGACCTGCTGGCTTAGGCCCGCTCCCGGGTGGCAGAGGGCAGGCCCAATCCCTAGGTGCAGCCCCTGGTCGGGCTCAGAGCAGGGCGATTGGGGGGTTGGGGCACCACCCCCTGTCACATTCAAGGCAGGGTTGATGGGGAGGTTCCGGCGCGACCCCCTGTCATGCACAGAGCAGGGCCAATCCGGGGGTTGGGGCACTGCCCCCTGTCACACACAGAGCAGGGCCCATCAGGGGGGTTGGGGCTCCGTACCCTGTCATGCACAGAGCAGGGCCCATCAGGGGGTTGAGGAGCTCCCCCCTGTCACTCACAGAGTAGGTCCGATAGGGGTGTTGGGGCACCGCCCCCTGTCACACACAGAGCAGGGCGGATCAGTGGGTTGGGGCGCCACCCTCTATCACCCACAGAGCAGGGCCAATCAGGGGATTGGGGCGCCGCCACTGTCACACTCAGGGCAGGGCTGATGAGGAGGTTATGGCTCTACCCCATCACACACAGAGCAGGGCCCGTGGGGGGGCGGGGGGGGGTTGGGGCGCCACCCTCTATCACCCACAGAGCAGGGCCGATCAGGGGGTTGGGGCACTGCCCCCTGTCATGCTGATCCCGGTGCCGGGATGCCTCGCGGCTCCGCTGATCCCGGTGCTGGGAGGCATATTACCCTTTTACTATATAGAATAGAGGCCTGGTGCACGGGTTGGGGCCAGCTCGTTTGCCCTGAAGGGTGTCCTGGATCAGGGTGGGGGTCCCCACTGGGGTGCCTGGCCAGTCTGGGTGAGGGGCTGAGGGCTGTTTTCAGGCTGGGAGTGACTGAAGTTCCCAAACGCTCCTTTTTTCCTTTTTTTTAAATTTTTTATTCTGGGCCAGCTTTAGCTTGAGGCTTGGCTCCAGCTCTTAGGCCTCCGCTCCTGAAAGTAGGTTTCTGGCCTTTGCATACAATGTTGCGAATCTGCTGGCTGAAGTCCAGCGGTATTTGTTAAAAATGTTTCAAGCTGCCTGGCTGCCGCTGCCATCTTGGCTGACAGTTAATTTGCATATCTCGCTGATTAGCCAATGAAAAGGGTAGCAGTCGTACGCCAATTACCATGTTTCTCTTTTATTAGTGTAGATTTGCAAAAGCTCCTTATATGTTCTAGATATGCCTTTTACAAATATTTGATTTTCAGATGTTTTCTTTCATTCTGTCTTTTCACTGCTTACTTCTTTGAAGCATAAAATGTTTATATGCATATAGATGCAGTATTTACAACCTAATGAAATAAAGTAGTTTAGACTTATTGCAGTGAGTGTGCTTGGCTTTGTCATGTAGGTTGCCATGAAGTGGAATGAGCAGGGTGTTGACAGTTGTCTTTTATTGATATTCAAAGCTGTTCCTAAATCAATAGGGAATGCAATTATAGGAGGTCAAAAAAGAGCTAGCCTACTAAGAGTGAAATACAATGTCCTCTAGCCTATGACACCTCTTCTTCATACTGTTATCCTAGTTACAAATTGGTAGAGAAACACTAGAGCAGCGGTTCTCAACCTGTGGGTCGCGACCCCCTTGGGAGTCGAACGACCCTTTCACAGGGGTCGCCTAAGACCATCGGAAAACACATACATAATTACATATTGTTTTTGTGATTAATCATTATGCTTTAATTATGTTCAATTTGAAACAATGAAATCGGGGGTCACCACAACATGAGGAACTGTATTAAAGGGTCACGACATTAGGAAGGTTCAGAATCACTGCACTAGAGGCTGGGATAGTGAGAAAAGAATAGTTGTTTCCTTCTTTCCCAACCCACACAAGATATACTTTTAGAGATATAGCTAAAAATGAAATAAAAACAATGAAGGTTCCAGAAGGGATTATAGTAATTCTACTTTTGTTAAGTCACCATCGGAGAAATAAATGCCTTCACAATTGATCTACTTCATACTGCTGCAAGCTCTTGTCTCTCTTTGAATTTAGGTTTAGTAAGAGTGACTCTTTGGGTACAAGCTCATATTTAGGTGGTGGAAGGGAGGAAGGTGGAAAAATGGAGTATGTCTTTGTCATAGCCTGATTGGAGGTGCTTCCCTGTTATTAATTGAGTAGGTAGACTGCTTTGATGCTCATGGAGTGACATACTAAGGCGGTGGTGATTGCTTGTCCATCTTTTTGGCCAGTATCTTTGAGTAGCACAGTTGAGGAAATTCCTTGTCTCCTTACCCCACTTTCAGCCTGATACCAAAGTGCAGTGGTAGTAATGCAGATGTTTTTAAAGTTGACTTGGATAAACTAAGAAATGGTCATATCTGACAAACGATAGGGATGGATGAGTGGTCTTTTTTATTTTTTGTTTTTTTTGCACTAAGAGTTTGAAGTAGAACACTAAAAGCCTTCTGAGAAAGATGTTTATCTTTTCAAGGTTTTTCCCTGGAATGATCTATCAAATTCAATGTGGATTCTTGACCAAGACTTCTCAACTGTATTATTGAAGAGATGTGGGTTTTGTAAAGTAGCCTGTTATGTGCTCTAGTGCTTGTAAATTTTTTAAATGTCCTTTTCTTTTTCTTTCTTTCTTTCTTTTTTTACAATATGAGAACTAATTCCAGATTATAGTCAAAATTTTTGTCAACAGTTCTTTAAACTTTGCTCCCTAAAGTGTAACAAACCTTTAGGAATTAAAATGCAGTTGTCTCTTAAAAAAACAACTTTAGGTTGAAATCTTATAACTGGTTTACGTTCCTCAGGCACATTTTTTCTTGACTCCACTCCACACCCAGAAAGATATTTTGGATCCTTTTCATCTTAATCTTGTGCTTTGATCAGAATGAAGAGATGAGTCACAGGAGTTTGCTAACACTAATACTTCTGGGGGAGATCACACAAAATAATTTTGAATCTGAAGCGGCATTAACTGTCAGTTTTGCTCTTTCAGGCTGATGGACAAATTTGTAATCATGAGCATGTTGCATAATGGTGACATAATTGAGGGTGTAGGCTCATCCTTTAGAACATAGCCCCCAAGAGACTTGTGTTCAGTACATAATGTAAAGCTATTTTAAGGTGGTTGTGAAAGTCTCTACTGTCAAATGGCAGGGACTTCTCAGTCAATTTGTGTATAGTTTTCTTTGTAGATGATGTTGTCCTTGATTAGAGAACAGTCGACCCCTCCATGTCTTACTGGCCTCTGTGGTTAAGTATGGCTCCAATCAGACTTTTGTGTGATTGTGTGCTCTCGCAGACTTGGGAGTCAGCACTCTCTGAGTCCTGAGGAAATTGTCTCATTTGACAATTTTACTGCCACTTAAGATTTTATCTAGCGTGTGATGAGGTAATGCAGTGACTGCTATATAGGTTCATGGTCTGGGGAGATAATTGGTAAATGTGGGCCTGGGGCTAGGAGACCTGTCACAGAATAAAGGCAGTGATCGAAAGAGGAATCTTTGTTGTTGACCAGCTCTCCTGTGAAACATTTAAGGCATTTGGGCTCTAATTTGAAAGACTAGTTGAAAAATAATTATTTGATACTTATTCTGTGCCTATCACTCTGCTTGGGAAGTTAGAGCAAATCTATAATAATAAAAAGGTAATATGCTAATTAGACCGGATGTCTTTGGTGAGGGAAGCCAGCCCGGGTCCTGGGTGCCGGCTGGCAGCTGGATGAGGGAAGCCTGGGTCCTGGGTATGAGAGGGAAGCCGGTGCTGGCAGCCTGGGTCCCAGGTGCTAGAGGGAAGCCAGTGCTGGCAGCCAGGGGAAGGAAGGCATACTCTTGCATGAATTTTTGTGCATTGGGCCTCTAGTAAAACATAATTCCTGATCTTGAGATGCTTACATTTGAAGGAAGGCAGACATACAGGTAGATGCTATTTTTCATGTATTTGGATAAGGACCTTTTTCTCCCCAATGTGAAAGCATACACAAAGGGGGATTTACCAAATACATTTGAATACTCCATCAGCTGCGGTGAAAACAATTTTTATGAAATGTAGGAATAAAATAAATGCACAATTCAGAGTAGTGCTGGCCAATGGGAGGGAGGCTGAAGGATGGGCTTCAGGCGGGGATCCTGTGTAACTTCATTGGGATGGGGAATATTCTGATTAATGAATTGGGTGATGAGTTCCGAGGTATATAGTTTATCATTATGCTGCTGCATAACCTACATTATATATACGGGGTGGGGCAAAAGTAGGCTTACAGTTGTGAGTATGTGAGACAGAGTTTATTCTTATATTATTGTTGATTAATTATTGTACTATATTCCATACGAACAACTGGAAGCCTACTTTTACCCCACCCTCTATATATTCTTTTGTATCTATGAAATGTATAGAATTTCAAAAACCAAGATATTTCTATAAACATTTCCCAATCTTAATTTATGAAAAACTTTCATTCACCTAGGATAAGTTGTGGGAAAAGAGCTCACTCAATTAGCCAAACTATTTCTCTTTCTGTCTACTGTCTATTCATCTATCCCTCTATTTTTTACTTTGATTTTTGAAACAATGAAAATAATGTAGAAGTCTTTTCTTATGACCCGAATGTCTTGTTTCCCTGTCCCTTAAGGTTCCATGTACTCTGTCCAGACTCACTTTATAGGTCAAAAGGATTCTGTCTGGGCTGGCCAGCCAGACATCTAAGTATTTAGTGTGTGTGTGTGTGTGTGTGTGTGTGTGTGTGTGTGTGTGTGTGTTTAATGTTTGTGCATGGCTTAGCTCGGGATTTTGAAATCTTTGTAGGGTTTTCCTATTTGCTGGGTGGTTTTAGAATTGAGAGCCATGAGTAGAAAAAAACAACAAAGAAAAATACTGTTTCCTCTTCATCTGTGTCCCACATTATACACGTGTTCTGAAATAGCACCAGTTTTCTGGGAAAGGTCACGACTGAGGCTTTCTCACCCTTTACCCCTTCTCTCTAATTCATGTTTCCTTCTTACAACGTGGTCATGTGTTCGCCCAAGTCTGGCTTGTGAACCGTGTAGAATATTCGTGCAGTTTTGTTTTTCAAGCCCTCCGCTGTGCACATGATGCAGTGTTTAATTTGGAATGAGCTCTGAGTTTAGTCACACGTGCTTCTTGTGGTGTTTATCTTGGAATGCAGAAGTAGGAGGGAAGTATTTTTGCATTTTATACATCTGGACATTGTTCATGGTTCTCCTGTGACTTGGGAATTCTGTGTGGGGCAAAATCCAAAGAACAGTATTAAAAATAACATGGATTTATAATGGCATCTGAGTAAAAACCCCCAAGAATATGCTCCTAATCCCAGCAGAGTTTGATTTTGGTGGTGAACTTTTTCAATTGTGTGGTTCACTGTTGGCCTGAATAGATTGCTGGGATTATAAAGTTACCTGATACCCTGGCATGTAGGCTAATGGGTTGCCAGACTTTCTGAAAGTCTACAGCAGATTTGGCTTGTTGGGGGGAAGATTTTTGCCGTGATTTTGTATGGGTTAAGACAGTAAATTCTGCTTACTGCTGCTGTGCCTCTGCTACTTTCTTGTTCTACAAGCATCTGAAGAAAGACATGTGAGGTCACTCCCTAATTCTGCCTCATTGCACCTAGCTTAGAGCTAAAGGTTGGCCCTGAAAACACCTCGGGCGCTGTGTCAGGATGGGAGTGGGTAGGTGGGAGGGACAGCATATAGTAGAGTAACCTTATCTTTCCCTGATTCCATTTGATGGGATAATACATACAATACCTCCTCCTTTGCTAGAATGGAAAAGTAGGAAGGGATGTAAGGAAGCCTGCCGCTCTGTGAATGAGTTTGCATATGGACCGCATTGCTTTTTGGCCCGAAGGGAGTTTTCATTCATTCCACATCTCATCACTGATGCAGCTATAGAGAGCAGACTGGGAAAGCAGAGGAAAGGCTTCCAGCAGATTTGCACTTGAATAAAAATGATTTCTCTTGTGCAGAGTACAGACCAGTTTGGGGAGAAAGTTGTTTGCTTTTTTACTTTCTGGTTAAGGACTGTTTGCTTTTCCCCCTTCAAAGGTAATAAAGAGGGGGGGAGGGAAAAGCTAATAAAGTAGTTGGACCTGCTAGTTATAATTCATATAGAATTTTCAAATGTGTTCAGTAAGTTTACTCATATGATTATAAAAGAAGTAAATGATTGGAGGGCAAAGGTCACAATTCTGTTGAAGTTTCAGAATCAGTTGACTCTGAGGCGGTTTGAGTGCTTCGATAAAACCACTTGAGTAGAAGCTGTTTCTCTTTGCTGGTTATTTTGGCCTTCCCTTTGGGAATTCTCCCTTCCCCCTTTACTTTTATAATGCATTTTGCAACTTTCTGTTAAAAAAAATCCATCAAAGTTTAAACTTTAAGTGAATAAACACATCCTGGGAATCACCACATTGTAGCGGACGGGGTGACTTCAGCTGGAGGGAGGTTAATAGTAGGAACTCCGCAGGCTGATACTAAGATCATGCTTGTTTAATGTTTTAATGACTCCAAAAGGAAATGGTGAAATCTGCTGATGACTCCAAATTGATTTTGCTGATCCAAACAGGGATTTCTGGGAAGCTTCTTCGGAGTATTTGGAATAGAGGAAGAATTGGGCAATGTGGTGGCAGACACACTGAACTTGAACTGAAGGTTTGTGTGAAGTAGCAGCAGTAACGTCAGTGTATTGACATTACAAAGCCTGCCAAGTCTCTCAAAGAAAGACTGTGGAGTCCCTATAAAGGGCTGAGCTTTGATGCCGCTTGTGAAAGGAACACTCAGGACAATGAACATTTTGATGTATAGAAAATGAAAACTACTTGGTGATAATTGTAATTATAAAGTGTAGTGATTGAAAAGTACTGTGTCTGAATTTCCTTATTAATGCCAGCAGCAGTACATCCAAATGAAAGCTGTTTCCCTTGAAGTGGTCACAGAAGATTATATGCCCACTTATGCATGTTCCTTCTCCGGGGAGAACAGCTCCTTGGACATTCTTCTGACTATTTTCTGTGGCAGCAGGTCTTCATTTTTTAGGTTACTTTCTTTTCTCTGCTTCTGTGAGCTTGACTTTTTAGATTCCACATATAAGTGAGATCATGTAGTAGTTTTCTTTCTCTCTCTGGATAATTTCGCTCAGCATAATGTCCTCCAGTGTCATCCATGTTGTCACAAATGGCAGGACTTCCTTCAGGATAAGTTCCCGGTTGATTTATTTCACAAAGATCACTCATTCAGGTATGTAAGTCATAGAGGCTTGTTACAACACTTGTTTCATTGCCCTGTAGATACAGCATGTTTATAAGTGACCTTCTTTTTAAAAAATTGTTACAGTTCTATGTCCCCAAGTATACTCTTAGGGAGGAAACAGGAGGTTGTGTTGTAGGGCAGCGATATTTTCTTGCTTGAGCCTACATCTATGTAATGAAAAAGACCCTGTAGGTTAATAAATAAGATAGCCACTGCACAGGAGCTGTGGGCTGGCCATGTATATCCAGTCATCCATCCATCCATCCATCCATCCATCCATCCATTTACTTCCAAAGAACATGAGTCACAACCCTTTACCTCAAGATGCTTGGTTTTGTTTACATGGTGGTATTTCCACGAGTGTTCAGGGAGTACTTGCTTTGGTTAAGTGATGGGGAGATAGGAAAGGTGCTGAATCATTGTCTTCTCTTTTTTCTCTCAATGAAAATCCTGGAATAACTTTTGAAAACCACTAGTTCAGAGAATAAGTTTTCTGTAGGGTCAGAAAAGAGTTTGTGTTCAGAAGCGCCTAGGGAGGCTTCATTTCTCCCTTACTCGTCTGAGATTATTAAAACAAAATTAAAAAATGTCTATTTACCAATCCTGTGTCTCTACTTAGAAAGTCAGTATAAACACAAAATCCCTCACATATTTATTTATTATTACTTTTATTTCAGAGAGGCAGGAAGAGAGAGAGATAGAACCATCAATGATGAGAGAGAATCATTGATTGGCTTCCTTCTGCATGGCCCAAAATTGAGCCCGCAACCCGGGCATGTGCCTTGACTGGGAATCGAACCACAACCTCCTGGTTCATAAGTCGATGCTCAGCCACTGAGCCACGCCAGCTGGGCCCCCACATATTTACATTTATGACTGAGTTTTGCCTTCACAGTTCTCTATATTTAAACTCTTAAAATAAGAGAAAAGCGAGGAGGACTTTAGCCCAAGATTAAAATATGTCATGAAGCTCCGTGTGCTAAATGCAGGGCCCATACAGGCTGTTTCAGAGTCATGAGGAGAACTTGTTAAAAACGAGGCTTTCAAATTCCAGCTCAGACATCAAATCAGAACCCCAGAGTAAGGCCCAGGTATTTCAACAAGGTTTTCTCTGCATAAAATAATACCTCCTAAATACAGATGTACACAAAATAGTCCAAAGGTGGAATGATGCTAGAATGGATTGAAATACGCTGGATGCCAAGTTGGTCTTATGCACTTCAGATGACAGTGATGAATAATTTGAACCACTGATAGTAATGGGAAGTTTGGTATCATGGTTAACAGATGGATTCTGGAGCCAGAATATCTGGGTTCAGCCATAGTTTGGTCACTTAATAACAGTTTAACCTTGAGCAAAACTTTAATAATTTCTCTGTGCCTCAATTTCCTTATCTGTAAAATGGAGATAATATTAATGACATCTGTTCCAAAGGGTTTTTGTGAAGATTATAGGAGACATGAGTGAATATTATAGGAGACACGGGTGTAAAGCACTTAAAACTCTATTAGGCACAGTACGCCCTCAATAAAAATTGCTATTATCATTACTTGCACCTCTAATTTATAAAAGTAAGTATTTTGCTTCCTATTGTGAAATTTTTAAATAATGAGCTCAGGCCTACTTAAGAAGGAAGTGGAAAAGAAAGGAACAATGATTGCTCAGATGTGTGTGTGTGTGTGTGTGTGTGTGTGTGTGTGTGTGTGTGAGAGAGAGAGAGAGAGAGAGAGAGAGAGAGAGAGAGAGAAAGAGAGAGGTGAGAGGAGAGAAGAGAGAGGAGATATGCATTTATGTCTAAATTCATTGTATTAAAGTATGTAATGGGGGAAAAGTGTATCTTCTTTAATTTTTTTGGAGTAGGATTTTAAAATAACAGATTCTAAATTTGCTACATTTTGCTTTTCTGCAGCACTCTGTGATAAAACCAACAAAAGTGATATAATCTAGACAGACACGGTAGATGGCGCTTTAGACTTAGTTTTAAAAGCAATCAGTACAAGACAGGAAAAGAAAACTGAAGCACATTTTAATTGGGCTTTTTTTTTTTTCTTTACCACTAAGACAATTTCATCATAGAGTACGTGCCTCTAAGAAGTAAGGACTTTTTGGAAAGAACTGGATAATAATTTTAGCAAAAATAAATCTCCCAGTTGCTTTGTTTGGGACAGGTTTGTCACTTGGAAAAGTATTGTGTTTTCAGTCACAAATATATATGGAAGTTATTTTGTTTCAAAATACTGCTTTATTTATGAGAGTTTCCCCCACATCTTTGTCTTGGTATTAGATATTTTTGCTCCTAGGTTTTTTGTGGGTTTTTTTTTTTGCCCATTATTATTAGTATTATTTATTTTATAAAAATGTAGTCATATTTAATAATTCAGTTATAGTTATTCTAATAGGTCTTCAAATACAGGTCTACATTAAAGGATGATTATAAGACTTTTGTTACCACTGTACTGTTCTTTACGTACTTGATCTTAATCTTAGTAATAACTCTATGAGGATTATTACTTCCTTTTTCAAATGATAAACAAATTGTCTCAAAGATGTTTAGTAACTTGCCAAGCTCACATACTTAGTAGCTGCTTTAAGAGTTACATTCATGCATTAAAGTTGTATTTTTTGAGAACTACTGTGTGCTGGGCATGCTGAGCAAAGGGCATACTATAGTGGCCAACACTGACAGGGGCCCTGCCCTTGTGGACCTTGTAGATTATTAGGTACTTGATAGAGTCTTTGAAATGTATAGGATTGGAAGTAGGTCATGGAGATGCAAAGATATATTCAGTCACATGCTTGCTGGATAGACCAGGGAGCACTTTAGCAAAGAGAAAGACTCACACCTACCTTGAATGTATTACTGTTTTGAAGTATTTACTTAGGTGCATTCATTGTAGCCAAGGAAAAGCAAGACCTCCTTTCTTTCTCCAACTCTTGACAGTTAAATAATTGAGTCAACAGTAAAAACAACATGAGCTAAACTATCTTCTAGATAAGAATCAGGAAGAGTAAGAAAATATGAGTATACCAGAATGTCAACCTTTTCCATTGGTCAAATAGTATTGAAATATCTAAAGTAAGGCAGTGCCAGCCAGTAGTGGGCATCTGAGAGACTAATGTAGTTTGTGCACAGTAAGAACATGGTAACTTCTAGATGGCTTGTGCCATTTGATGTTTTATGTACAACCAGGCTAGTGATACCCTGAATTGCTAAGAACCCCTTTCATCTTGGGACATTTACATTTTTCTTTTAATTACTTTTTCTTCAAAAAGCTTTACTCTATTGTTTTCATATATGATCCCAAGCTCCTATGGTATAGAAAGGTGTGTAATTGATGGGGAAAAATAGACTAAGAGTTTTAAATCGATTTTAGAGCTCCTGACATGGTGTGAAATTTTATACATATGTACTTAGGAGCATTGCTTTTTTTGGATACAGGTTTAAGAGACAAAGGATGCATTTATGGCTCCTTTTTCTATTACTTGTTTTGTCTTAACCTTTGCATATACTCTGCTGAAGAGCAGGCAGTTATAACTTAAACTTACAATTAGATATTTCTAATAAGCTGTTACCTGTGGTTCTAGGTAGAAAAATCAAGAAGTAAAAGTAGTTTCTTAATTTGGTGTATTTAGGTCCCTTGTTTCGATGTAATATTTTTGGAATTAATAGTGATCTTTTAATACTAGCTCTGTCACACATAATAGTAATATCTATCAAATAGTGTAATGGAGGATTCAACTAAATAATAAATGTAATGTTTAGTGCAGGATATGGACTGTAATAAAGCTTAATGTGTTAGCTCTTATCATCATTATCATCATGAGTAACATACAGTATATATCCTCATGACTGAATGTGCAGCATAAAGCATAAATAATAAAATCACCTGAAGACAAAGAGGAATGGGAAGGTCAAGTTGATTAGCCTCTTGTTTCTAGGAGCAGATTATTCTAGGAGAGATTTTGCAAGACATGGTTAGCTTTTATGCATGGATTGATGACAATATGGATAGCTCTCTTGATGTAAGAAAAATATAATAATGTTATCAAATTGATTATAAGCCTCATCAGGGGCAGGAGCTGTATTTTATTCACCTTGTATTGTTAGCTCCCATTTTAGTGTCTGGCCCATGGTTGATATTCCATTAAATATTTGGAATCATCTGTCTATGTTTTCTTCTTTGTTTTTTATTTAGTTTCCAAAATAGTTGCTATTTCCCTATTCAGAACTTCTTATGAGTCACATGAGTAATGTGACTCTTTTAGAATTATTGATTAAAATACAGATATTTTAGGGATGAGGCTATTTTGTTTGAAGCAAATTACTTGGGAGACAAGAGTTAATTCAACTTAAGGCTATTCAGGTTTAACATGTTTTCTACAGAAAGGCAAATATTTGGTCTTAAGAAACAAAAAACTTTATCTTCATTCTGTACACAGGATGGGGCAAAAGTAGGTTTACAGTTGTTCATATGGAAAATAATACAATAATTAATAAATAATAACACAAGAGTAAACTGTGTTTCACGTACTCAACACTGAAAACCCACTTTTGCTCCACCCTGTATATCAGACAGTCACTAATGTTTAACACTTAAGTTACCTTGTGCACTGGTGTATATATGGTAATGGAAAAACTGGCTGCCTAAAAAGCTGTATCTTCAATAAGATATGTAAAATATCTCCTATTTTAGAGAATTTTACATAGCCCAGCAAAACATTCACAACTATAGGATACATGGTATTTTTCAGAAATGAATACTGATTATAGAGAATTATGTCCATAATGACTAAGATAGACAAATACTTTAAGGAAAAGCTCTCTGTCTTTTGGAGTTGTATTTAGGGTAAGTACGAAATTGGACATATGGGTTAGTTAGTATTCCTATTGCATACACAGGCCCAGAGTGATTCATCATGGCCTACAGGAACATTGTAGATATGAATCTTTGGAACAATGGACTCTCAGGCTTGGTTGTTCTAGAATCCCCCAAGGTCGAATTCAGATTGGGGGACATTTTGTACTTCTTTAGTCATAGAATTGCTGTGTCCTTATTTCCTACAAATAGACAGTGAACTCTGGGATGTCATCTGGGACAAAGTAGAAATAGTATGGAACTCTTGCAGTAGGAATTGGGGTCTGGAGGTAAATGCTACTCAGTATGCAGTGTTACAATGTTTTTGTTTTGGTGGTAAATTTGCTTACAGTATATGCAGTTTGTAGCTGTGGTTTTGTATCCATTGAAATGTACTATCATTCACTGGTCTGGAGTTGGGTGAGGTTTGGAATATCATCTAGTTGACAAAGGGCTTTGGTCTTTTTCTTCTATGGTAGTGTGCTATAGTCAAGGGAAATTTTTATGAACATTTTCCAAAGAATAGGACATGAAAATTAAATTATTTATTAACCAAATAAGGCAACTGCCTCTAGCCTTTAATGTAGCATTCATTTTTTCCTAAAACTTATTGTCGTCTTTGTTTAAAAGACTTGGACAGAGAGGAGTAAGAATGGTTAAAAATTTTGAAATTGAAAAGTTGAAATCTGTCTCCTCTTGATCCTATGATCACAAGAGGCGCAAACAGTGGACCTGTTTATTAGCAGATGAGAGTTCAAGTTTATCTGAATTTAGAATATTAATTATATTTTAACTATAGTAGCATGTTTTTAAAACTTCTGTAAAACATAATTGACTCGATACTACCCAGTATTCTGTTGTTTTGTAAGGTGATCTTATGTGGCTACAAAGTTGTTTTTTAGTTAACCCCAAAGTTACCTCATTTTCAAAAGGGCACCTTCTCCAGTTTAGTGTTTATTTGCAGAATAAACCACATTTTCCCTGTCTTATTAAAATGATGGAACTGTTTTCTAGCATATGGAAACATTTCTGCTTCTGCTTCTTTTGAGGACACAACTCCATGTAATTTACAAATGTTGGTAAAAGTAATCGATAGTTCCAAATGCTATTAGAATGTTCAAACTAATATGTAGCTATTAAAATTTTTTTAATTGGGATAAACAAATGAATGATTATTAATCATTCTTTCCACTGTTTTAATTTCAGAATTTCTTTAGTTTTTATTGCTAATGTAGTATCAGTATCATCACTAAAGATATAATAGTCATCTCCTCACGTTACCGAATACTGCCCAAACCAAAGGTAGAAAATTCTCCCGGCTTCATTATAGAGAAAAGCATAACTAGGAATTTTAAAAGTTGTCCAAAGTTTTGAAAGTATCATTTGAAAGTATCATTGTCAATAACAAAGTGCATACCATTGTTCAATTTTAAGCAGATAAAATCTATGTGTAGAGGAAGAATGAAGTATTTCAGCAATATTAATGAACTAGAGGCCTGATGCATGAAATTCGTGCAAGGGCCTTGGCCCCCACTGCTCCGGCAGCTGGGGGCCTCTGCCTTGGCCCCCGCCCGCCATGTCCGGAAGGATATCTGGAAGGACATCTGGTCTAATTAGCATATT
Organism: Myotis nattereri; assembly: GCF_964212035.1. NCBI lineage: Eukaryota > Metazoa > Chordata > Mammalia > Chiroptera > Vespertilionidae > Myotis > Myotis nattereri. The sequence goes on along the minus strand of NC_138075.1, from coordinate 28,817,257 downwards.
ACGCTTTTATTATTATAGATTACCAGCTATGCAGGGAGAAGTGATATTAAACCATGCCATGCATTCTGACAGTGTATGAACACAGTCACAATCTGGGACCGCTAGCTCCTAACTGCTCACCTGCCTGATCACCCCTAACTGCCCCTCCTGCCAGCCTGATCACCCCTAACCGCCTCTGTCTGCTGGCCTGATCACCCCTAATTCCCCCCTCTCCCCTGCTGGCTTGGTCACCCCCAACTGCTCCCCCTGCCAGCCTGGTTGCCCCAGCTGCCCCCCTCTGCTGGCCTGGTCACCCCCCTGCCGGCCTGGTCACCCCACGCAGCCTGCTGTTCAGTTGTTTGGTCTTCCCTCACTAACCCCCCTTCGGTTGTTGCTGTGATGGAGTTCCAGACAATTTGCATATCCCTCTATTATTAGTATAGATGGAACATGTTGCTGCAGCAAGATGTGTGCCTCTGTGGTCTAAACCTGTTTCTAAGTGACAGCTTGAAGTTTGGCCTGGTCTAAAAACGTATTTTGAGGAAGGACAGATGGTATAGCTGCTATCTTCAAGGAAAAAAAGAAAAGTGAGATTATAACCTTATATTAAATGTAATGAGGTGAAGTAAAGATGTCCTCTGAAAGGCTGGTGAGAAGGAGATAGAGCAGGAAATAGCTGAGGATTAGGAAAAGATCTTTAGTTGCGGTTTGATACATGGTCTATCTCCCTTCAGTGTGAGTATGGAAGGCAACCGATGGATGTTTCTCTCTCTATCTCCCTTTCCCTTACTCTCTCTCTCTCTCAAATCAATAAAAGCATATCGTTGTGTGAGGATTAAAAGAAAAGGAAGGTTTGGTAGTTTTGAAGTCACTGCTGGTCTCTTTTAGTACAATGATGGGGTGAAAGGATCCAGGAAGGTAGAGATGAAGTAAATTATAAAGAAAATGAATGAGAGAGATGAAATATTATCTATAGGAGTACCAGGGTTGATTAAGGCTATTTTTCCCCTTGTCTTTTTTTTTTTTTTTTTTAAATTGGAAAATGAGCACATCTGTAGGCAGAGGTAAAGAAGCCTTTGGAGAAGGAGGGAGAGAAGGTACTGGAGAGTAGAGGGTTGGTTACTGACTGACAGATCTTGGAGGAGTCTGGAAAGAACAAGATAAAGTGTATGGGTTGAGGTGTAGACATTGGGAGGGAATATTTAGAGGTCAGAGGGGAAGGAGGACAAAGGATGGGTGAGGCACAGAGGCGTTTCCTAGTGGAGGACAGACGCTGTGGGAGGATATGCCACATGACCTCAGATGTCTTATTAAAGAAAGGCAAGGCCATCATCTGGGAATGAGGAGAAAGGAGAGAGCAGGAAAGATGCGGTGTAGTTGCAGTGATAAATAGTTAAAATGAGGTAAGTTGCTGAGTTTTAGTGAGGACACAATTGAGGATGAACAGTTAATTTTATTTCTTGCCTTTCTTTAGTAAAATTCTTCTTCTTCTTCTTCTTTTTTTTTTTTTGCTTGAAACAACAAGAGAAAATTTCATGAAAGTCTGCTCTCAGATTATAACAACTTTTTTTTTTCTCATAACCATTTTCAGGGACCTTAATGACTTCAGTGTCTTTAAGGCTCAAAACATGGCTTTACTATTGCCAAGAATTGTGAAGACTTCTGTTGTCAGATACTTTATGCTAATGCATGTCTTGGATTCAGAAATACAAATGATGCCCTGGCCGGTGTGGCTCAGTTGATTGAGCATGGTCCATGCTCTGAAAGGTCGCCAGTTCAGTTCCTGGTCAGGCACATGCCCAGGTTGTGGGTTTGATCCCTGGTTAGGGTGCGGGCAGGAGACAGCCGATCTGTTTCTCTCTCACATCGATGTTTCTCTCTCTATAAAATAAATTAAAAAATTAAAATAAAGGAAATATAAATGATGATGGTATTGTTACTACTTATAGCTGGATCACAAAAAAGCAGTATATATACACACACACACACACACACACTTAGGACCTGAAGGTATTTTCAAACGTTACAAGAAAACAGAATCTCTCCAGGGACTTGTTCTAGGGAATGTAGGTTGGGATTATGCCAAGCGTATTGCTTCTATCACTTAGTGGCATAGTTTTGCATGACACAATGTCTGACTCCTCTTGTTTCTGATTTCCTCTGCTTCATATGAAAGATATGCTCTAGGTTTGGAAAAACACCAAATCAAGAAATAGGCTGATGTGTAAAAGTTGTTTGACTCAATCCAAAAAGACTTTTAATTTTTAGAATTTGTGGTGATAATAAAAATGAAATATTACATATAGATATTGGTGACAGTTTAGGAAAGTGAGACATTAAATTCTATGTGGCTAACATTAATTGTATTTCATAAACTTGATGAACATGTATAGAACAAAGCAGAGTACTCTGTAGCTAAGACAGATCCCATTCTTTTACCAAGGTGAATGCTTCATGAAGGAGGGGTTTGAGAACCAGACATTGTAGTAGATGTAGAATTGAGGCTGAATAGGATGGTATTGGGCTAAGAGTGAGACTTTTGGTCAATAAAATGGCATGAACAGAGATGGAACAGAGGTAGAGATGTGGGACATATTTAAGAACATTCTTTCCTTGGTTCCTTTTTTGAAAGTAAAGCCTTTAGGTAGTTGCTCATTGATACTATAGAGGACACAGTCCAGACAACATGGCATCTTTTTTTGTTTTGTTTTACTTTAATGGGTGTTGTCTGGTTTTACCTGCTACTCTTAAACTGGAAAGAAACTACAAGAGACACAAAGGTCTTTACATTTGAACAGTTGGTATCTCAGTTCAGTTTAACTGTACAGTGTTTTCAGATAGCTGTTATATATAAGATGATGATGAACGAGATAAAAAATCCCGCTCTCAAAAATTTTATATTCTGGTAAGAGAAATTTTACTATAGAAATTTTAATTATTAGAGCAAACTGTATTAATGTTCAGTATATTAAACTGTATAAGCAAAACAAGTTATGTATATTTTATATTCCCATTGTGATTCTAGAGCTGCACTGCCCATTATGTCTACCACTGGCCACATGTGGCTGTTAAAGTGTATGAAAATTTTTAAAAAATTAAAAATTCAGCTCTACTGTCATATTTTGAGTGCTCAGTAGCTGCACATGACTAGCGGATACTGTACTGGACAGCACAGATACTGAACATTTTCATTATTGTAGAAAGCTCTGTTGGGAAGTGCTCCCAAGAGTTTTAGAACGGCCCTGGCTGGTTTACTCAATGGTTAGAGTGTTGGCCTGCAGGGTCTCAGGTATGATTTCTGGTCAGGGGCACGTACCTCAGTTGCAGGTTCCCCAGCCCAGGTAGGGGCACATGCGGGAGGCAATCAATGTGTCTCTCTCACTTGGATGTTTCTCTCTCTCTCCCCCTCCTCCCTCCTTTCCACTCTCTCTAGAAATCAACGGAAAAAATAGTGAGGATTACAAAGAAAAAAAAGGTTTGGGACATATTTTAATTGTTTGGGTCACATGATTGGCTAGTCATTCATCTCTTCAACCTTCTTTTTTAAAAAATATATTTTATTGATTTTTTACAGAGAGGAAGGGAGAGGGATAGAGAGTTAGAGACATCGATGAAAGAGAAACATCGATCAGCTGCCTCCTGCACACCCCTTACTGGGGATGTGCCTGCAACGAAGGTACATGCCCTTGACCGGAATCGAACCTGGGATCTTTGGCTCTATCCACTGAGCCAAACCAGTTAGAGCTCTTCAACCTTCTTTAAATGCCTCCCCTGTGCCTGGTGTTGTGCTAGAGCCAGGAGATAAAGAAAAGTCCTACTTCCTGCCCATGTGACCTTTCAGTCTTCTGGATGATAGAGATGATAGATGCATAAAATAGGATGTGACACATGCCAATGTCGGAGGAGAAGTCCAGGAGGCTGTGAACATAGTTAAGAAAAGGAAAGAAGCAAAACGCAAGACTTCCCTTGGGAAAAGTGAGTGGGTATTGGCTTGGTTAAGCTGGAAAGAGTGAGTGAAAGGACGATCCAAACAGTGAAACACCTGGACAGAAAAGAAGATGGCACAGCTTAGGTGCTGAAATATGGTTATCCTGTGACTAGATAATCTCTTAGGTCTCTTAATTCAGTGTCATTTTATGATGTATTTAAGATATTTTAAAAACAGGCTCCTTCCTTTTTTGAAACTGGAGGGAGAAAGGTCCCTCTGTTTGGGGAGCCTCATATAGGCACCTTATCTGTGTAGATCCCACAGTTAGAGGAGAACAACAACAACAACAAAAGGTGAAAAGAAAAGAAATTGGAAAAAAGAAGGAACAAAGAGATGAAAATGGCCAGAGGAAGTTTCAGAGAAATAAAACAGGTAACATTTGATGGGGAATGACAGTACCGTTTATAACACTCAGATTCCCGGTCTCTAATCAAAAGTTCAGGTCAACCATTTCAAAAGTTCATGTCCCCAGATGGTTAACTGGTATCACAAAGTGTATCATGGGAGAATATTTTTGATGGGAGATTTAAAAATTGAATTTCTATCTTGATTCACTTCATTAGAAATCATAAAAGTATTTTCTATGCTATATTCTCAGGAGACTATGCATTTATAGTGTATACAACCTGGAAGAAATTTGAATGCTATTATTTCATTTTTATAGGGCAACAAATAGTCACTATAAGATTAAAACCCAGGGTTACACAAGGAGTCAGAGACAGAGCAGGATCAGGACACAAAAGAACTGCATCTTTACCCCACCCCCACCAATTCCAGAGACCATTCCACGTATTACACAAAATCCACTGCACATCATAAATCTCTCACATTTTGTAAATATTTAGCTGTTGTTGATTTATTTCTGCCCACTGGCAGCCATCATGTCTCTGCTCTACACTGTGAAAGTCTGTTTATATGTCTGTGTCGACACCATCTGCTTTTGCATGGAGGCCTCTGGAAGGCAGGAATCATGTCTGTTTACTTTGCATAATGCTGAGCATAGAGCTGTGTACACGAAGCTTTCTTTTTATTTGATGACAATGATTTCCTTTATGCATTTCTTTCCTTTCCTGTCTTCAGATTGACCAGATCTGCTGATAACTATTAATCCAGTAGAATTACAGAGAGGTGGAATTCACTGCCGACTGCCTGGTCAGGCCGGGCAGCAGAAGGTCTCACACAGCTCTCTGAGGTTTCATGCCACTGCAAAGAGGTACCCTCTTGTAAAAAAGATGAAAAATACGAAGACACCACCCACGTTGGTTTTTATGAAGGAAAAATCTGGTGTCTAGTTTTACCACCAAGAGCTTGTCAAATAAACTTGGTATGAAATCAAGACTGAATATAGTAAACAGAAAATTCAGATAAAAGCTGTAGTGAAGAAATACTCCTCTTTATTTTCTCCCCTATTCTTATTTGGGGCAGGCTTCTGGAATAGTGTTGGAGGGGGAATGTAAATTCGGTGGAAAGGAGCTGGAGCCAAGTGAATAGTCTCAATATATTTTTGAAGATGCTCCAACTCTTGTTTTAGTAAAAACAAATTTTACTACTTTATCCTCCTTCACAGTGTCATCTATTTAACTCACTAAATTGTAAAACAGGGCATCCACACTGTGGACAAGATCATTAAGTTTAGTTTTCTTTGTTAGAATGTTCCAGACACTAAAAAGAAACTTCCTAAACTGATATGGTAGCTTTTAAATAATTCCTTTAAATCCTTTCTTTTCCTCCTTATCTTGCCTTGTCTTCCCTTTATCTAGATTTAGCATGAAATATTTAATTATATTTCAAGGAAACTTCAGGGGTTACTAGCTACCTTTTTTTTGCTATATCTTTTATTGTTAGTTTTTCACGTTCCTCATTTTTACTTTAACCCATTATAAGTGACATTTCTTGTATTATTTGAGTTCTAGATTCTTCAGTTTTATGTTTATTCTGTAACCTATTGAGGTTTATGTGTGTACAATAGGAACCAATGGCCACTTATAACCACTCTTGGAATTTAGGTTATGATTTTTGTTATCTCACAATGCTTATTTGATTCTCCTGGCTTCCTTTGGTCAATACATTAGCATTGAAAAATAAAGATAGCCTTTATCAATTATATATTTGTCTGTTCCTGCCAAGAATCATCAATCATATATTTGCTTGTTTTTGCCAAGAATAAGACCTTCTTTGTAAAATCACTTTGTAAACTTTATAGAAATACATAAAGTTAATATTCTATATTAAACATTTAAATGGACTACTTGGCAGAAATAATACTGTTCACCTACTGAGCAAATGAAGAATCAAGTTCAGAGAAGCTAAATGGCTTATTCAGAATTCACACAGCTTGCAAGGAGCTGAGACTCAAATCCAGGAATGGTTTGACTCCACTTCACTTGATCTTTCTATGACATCATTTTTCTTCTTCCTAAAAAAATGTTTTTTCAAAACTTTTATGATTGTTTTCTATAAATCACATTTGTTTTCTTAACCATCAATGAAGGCTCTGTTGTTTTTTTAGTTCAATATTTCAGATAAACAACATTTCAGAGCCTGTAGTTTTTATCTTTCACTTTGAAAAAATAGGTTTTTGTTCTAGGACCCTGTCCCAAGGTTTTAGGAATGTGCTAGCATCAGAGTATACGTATATTAATATACCCACAGTATATCTAAGAGGAAATACATTTAAGAGAGCTATCTTTTCAAGAATACTGAGTGGAGCCTACACATATTAAGCAATAATTTGCCAGACTGAGAGGAATTTCCTTCTCTATATGCAGTTATGATGGAGAAACTGTATGAGGTCTGTAATTGCTGAACCCCTGAAATAGAAGAACGAAATCAGTCACGAAGAAAGCAGGAGAGGTTTTCCCTCACATTCACTATGTGTCTGAAACGCAGACTGTGTGCTGGTGATCAGATTGCCGATACTTCCTGTTGTTCAAAGAGTACAACTACATGTAGCTTGAGGAAAAATATTATTCTTGGAAAATGATACATTTTGGGTCATTGACATAAAGATGTTTAGTCCTTGGCTGGATACTTCACTTCTCTTAAAACAGTAGCTATCATTTCAAGCAAATATCTTAGAAACAGCATAATGTAGTTGAAGGATACCATCCCACCAACTTTTTTTAGACAAATTATTTCCCTTCTTTGGTATCAGTATTTTTATGTAACATGTGATTGACACATACTTTTTACATTTACAAATAATAAAACTTTAAAAATAGTATTGTATTGATGAAAAAGAGATTTCACAGGACTGAGGAAACAAATTGAAGACTAGCACAACACCACTGAAGAACTAAGTGATATGGAACCAGTAAGGAAGAGAATAGAGGTAGCTTAAAAGTTAATGCTTTGGAGCAAGAGCCTGTAATAATCACAGTAAACACAGGTACAAAAGACTAAAGCCGTTTAGTTAACAATGATAGGACACAAAGATGAATCAAGAGGATTACTGGTGTCTGTGAGGAAGAGGACCCAACAGATTGAACTAAAAGTTTTTAGAGAAGTGATACAGCAAAACTTCATTGAAATTGAAAACTAAATCTGCAGATCAAAAATATACATTGAATACAGAAATTGGTAAAAAAGAATCAGTATCAACTAGAATCCTGGTTGTTACTGAGGAAACACTTCTTCAGTCTTTCTGGCAAATAATAATAATAATACCAAAACTCTTGTATAAGGGAGAGAATTAGACTGGTCTCAGACATCACAACAAAGTGAAATACTAGAGGAGCAGTGTCAACAAAGTTTTGATGAAAGCAAGTATTGCCCAAGAACATTGTTCCTAGTCAGGATGTCATCCTATATAATAATCCTATATAATAAAAGGCTAATATGCAAATTGTCCCCTCGACTGGGAGTTCGACCAGGAGGTGGGGCCGGCCCACCAACCACCTGTGGCCCCTCGCCCTGGTCGGCCCCACCCCCGATTGGCCCTCCTACCCCAATCAGGGGCGGGGCTGGCCTGCCAACTGCCCGTAGCCTCTCCCCCTGGCTGGCCCTGCCTCCACTTGGCCACCCCGATTGGGGTGGACCAGCTGGACCCTACCCATGTACGAATTCATGCACCAGGCTTCTAGTTGAGGAATGAAGGTGACAAGCACATAATCCTCAAATGTGAAAGAATTCAGAGAATATAGCATCTCTGAGATCTCACTGGAAAATCTACCTATTAAATTTAGCCAACCAAGAGATGAATCAAAATAAAAGCTGATTGTGAATATTAAGTAGATTTACATATAAACCTAAGATTTAGAAACACTAGACGCTGTGGTAACAGAACAGAATGGAAATGTTATACATCATGGCAAGTAAAACAAAAATTGAGAGATAGGTGGAAAGGAAGAGGAAATTATTAATCTACGTATCTTTCATACCAACAATTTAGTCAATACTGTCTAAAATTTTAAATAGTTTTAGCCCTAACTGGTTTGGTTCAATGGATAGAGTGTCAGCCTGTGGACCCAAGGGTTCCAGGTTCGATTCCAGTCAAGGGTACCAGCTCGATATACAGCTTTTTAAATCATGTTTTTTCCTCAAAGTTAGAGGGATTTTAACAATTAATATTCTTGGAGTGAAGAATTTATCTAAGGCTTAATTTTTCCTAAGTTTCATTTTAGCTTCTATTAATTTTAAGTTAAAAATATATATGTAATTTTTAAAAGCAAGTAACACTCTTATCCCAGAAATAATAAATTTATTTTTGTTCATTCATCTACCCTCTGTATAGGTGAAATAGCTGTCTGGAGTGATTCTCACTAAATGTTAATACAGAATATTTCTCAATGGTGAGATGTAGGATCATTTGTTTCATTTTTCATTTGTTATTATTTTATATTATTTGAATATTAATAGTGACAATGTTTTAGTGACAGTGATACAATGAATTTATTAGCCTGAAAAATAGATGTATACCTACATGTTTTTTATACACAGTTTTATATCCTCATTTCTTCTAAAGCGTTTCGTGACCCGTTTTCTCTTGCCATCATGTTTAAGAGTTGCACCATATTTTATTGATGTGTTATATTTCTTCTTCCAATCTTGATCTCAGTTTCTTCATTTGGAATGACAGAGTTGGGTTAGATGAGTAGTTTGCAATGTTTTTCTTTAAACTGTAGAACATTCCAATAAATAAAACAATTTATAACTCTTGGAATATAGTTTCAAAGCTGTACAAATTAGGTAATTTCTGAGGTTTATTCCAATACCATAAAAACTAGTTGTTTTCTTCGGAATATTTTTTTGAGTGACTGCTTTCCATGGTTAAAAAAAATCAGGTAATAGCCATAATCTTGAGTCAAACTTTTAAAGTGAAAGGGAGGGGCATATAAAAACCATCCAGTCAACTTTCCTAACTTTTAGATACAAGGAAACCAATTTAAGTTACTTGACTAAAATGAATGAGACTTGAGCCCAGATCTCCTGATTTCCTGTGCTGTTCTTTCTCCAATAGTACATGTAAATACACACACACACACACACGCACACACACACACGCGCACACACACACACACACACTTAAATGATGGCCAAGAAAGATACAATTTTATCTTAACCTATTTCACATGTAGACTAACTTGTAAATGTCAGGAACTATACCTAATTTATAGTGTATGTATTTTCTTCCTCATGAAAAGGGATCAGCAGTGCAGGCATTTTTGAACTCTGAAGTTCCAGGAGTTAGAAAGGAAAGTGAGTGGGATTCAAAAGCATTTACTTGTCAAAGATTCGGAATTTACTGTGGTTACTGAGATTAAAATAAAACTAAAACTTGACTTGGCAGAGGATTAAAAACCAAGCAGCTCCAAAGTGTGTGTACATCATGGAGAAGATGCCATTTTCCCTTCTGGCGTCCACGGGGGAAGGGAGTATTGTTTCTTTGTGTAGCTGGAGCTGATTTATTTAGTTATGATTTCAACATGCCTACAAGGCAAACCCCAGAAAACAATGCATAACAACACTAACCAGAACAAATGGTGCTTTTTTCCCCTATATCCCCTCAACCCCTCTAAGGTTTTTCAAATAAAACAGCAGTGTTTCTTCTTTATTTCAAATTGTTTAAGTGTCTTTGATATGTTTGACTATTGGGTGTGGCAGGTTTTAGAATCTTAGGTTGTAGTACAGGTTCCTGAACAAGAAAGAGAATGAAAGGTGATGTGGCTTGATTAATGGAATGTGTAGAATGTAAAGTTGTGACAGGTATTAGAATCTGCCTGAGGCTGCTTTTAGCAATAGACCTTCTTGTTAAAAGCCCTATTATTATTGGAAATTTATTTTGGAAACAACGAAAGAAGAAATTTGACAGAAAAGTAGAATAAACCACTTCGTCTCATATTTCCTTTCTACATAGGCACTTTGAAGAGATACCTTAAATATTGTGAAGTCTTAATTATCCTGGGAGAGAACGCCATTATCACTATCCTCACAAACTTGAGTAAATGCACATGGCATGGCACTAGGTATAGCACAGAGAAAATTAGCAAACAAGATCCTTATCTTTTTGGAGTTTACAAAGAGTTGATATCCTAGCATGCAGTTCCACAAACCCAAAACTCATTTTTCCACACACTCTGTAAACAGCCCCTCCCTTCCTGTATTCTCTATCTTCAATGGCCTCCCCGGTCCACTCAGCTGGCAGCCTCTTATTCATCTTGAGTCCTTATGTTCCCTTAGTCCCCACAACCAGTCTATCGATAAGTGCTGTCTCTTCTGTCTCCAAAATTGCTGTTGAATATGTTTGTTTCCTTTTCTCCATTCTCATAACCATTGCCCTGTTAAGGCCCTTTTATCTTTCAGTCCCATTCTTGGGAGAGCCGCTTTTCTTCTTTCAGGCTTTCCATTTCCCAGTCCATCCCTACTTCTCTCACATCTCTTTCTTTAAAGACAGATTGGATCATATCATTCTCTGGCTTAAAAACCTTTGATGGGCCCACATTATGTTAAGTGATAAAGCCTAACTCCTTAGCTTATCACGCACAGGTTTCATAGTCTGGCTCCATCTACTTCTTCTCCACTCATTTTCCACCACAATTTCCCCCTCCCCAACTCTGTTGCTAAGCACAGAAGTACATCTACTCTTGTCCCACCAACTCCCTCATAGTTCCTTGAGCTTGCTTTTTCTCTTTGTGCTTTGATTACACTGTTCTTTGCTGGAGCTAATGTGGAGGAACTGAAGAAACCAAGATTTTACAAAGAACCCTCTTGACAGAATAGGACAGAAGAAACAAGCCATGTTCCCAGAACCAGGAAATAGGTGCAACCATTAGGAAAGAGTTCGGACAAGTAACTGCAGACTACTTCTTTCCAAGGCCAACCAGGAGGAAGGACTTGGCTCTGTAAGGCACTGGGGCCAGAGCAGTGATGAAACTGGTTTGTAACGACGTTCAACGGAGGCCTTCTTCCTATTGATAAACATAGTCAGGAGCCCACTCTTATATCATAGCTGGAGGACAGAGGAAAAGAGCCATAGTAGATTCCTAGTGGAGCAGTTAAGCTCAAGAAAACCCATTACCCTCATCTACCTACGACTCCTACCTTATTTCACTTTCCAAGGAGCAAAGAATGGATCAGAGCCCACAAGATTAAGTCTTCACATTGATGTTAAAGACTCTAGAGCAATGGTTCTCAACCTTCTGGCCCTTTAAATACAGTTCCTCATGTTGTGACCCAACCATATCGTTGCTACTGCATAACTGTAATGTTGCTACTGTTATGAATCGTAATGTAAATATCTGATATTCAGGATGGTCTTAGGTGACCCCTGTGAAAGGGTCGTTCAACCGCCAAAGGGGTCGAGACCCACAGGTTGAGAACCACTGGTCTAGAGAATAGGGCCAGAGAAGGTGAGTCTAAGGAGTAAACTGACTGGAGGAAAACAGCAGCTCTTTACTTCGAGTTCCCGAGGAAACCGAGGCTTCCCATGCTTGTGCCCAGGCATGCTTCTACCTAACCCTTGCACATTCTTGATTAACTTTTGTCCATTTTGTACATGTTTGATTCTTTAAAAAATTTTATTATGTAAGTAATATATTAATATATTCAAAATATTCAGAATATCTATGGAGCGTACTTTAAGTTCCCCTCACAACCATCCTTTTCAATCCCAGTAACCTCTCCACCAAGAGCAGAAAATGATGCCTATTTTCAGTTTGGCATCTATTCCTCAGACCTTTTTCTGTGCATTGACTTAGAAATAGAGGTGTTGGCAGATGAATAGGCTTATGAAAGAAAGACATATAGTATTGCTTTATTGCTTTGTGTTTGCGTGTACTTTTCCCACAAAAACAGTATCATACTGCCTCTCATTTGGCAAAATTGCTTTTTAGATTTTACAGTGTATCTTGGAGATCTTTTCATATTGGTAGATATAGATGATTTATCACATTTTTTCCAACTTCTACTATCTGGTATCATCTTTAATGCTAGCCTGACTTTTTCCCCTTCTTTTGGTGGTCTCACATGGACAATTAGAAGGTAAAAGGGGGAAAAATTACAGCAACCACATATTGATTCTGATGCCAATTACATAAGGAATAAACTTGCAATTGTTGGCTGGGGGAGGAATGTTTTCCTTAAAAATTAGAATGTTGGACACAGTTCAAAGGACATCACTGACGTTAACACCCTCTCCCCTATGTTTACTCCCCCCAACCCCCCTCCCAATTACTGGCATCGCTGGAAATTAAATGGAGCCAGGGATCTTTGTGGTATATATACATCTGGTTTTTCCTTTTCCATATGTCTAAGTCCTCCCTTCTCAATTGCTTCTGTTTAGCAATTAATTTAAATTCCCAAATTAATTCTAGAAGCAAATTTGAAATCTGTAAAATGAGGGGATTAGATGCTCCTTTAGGGCTTTTACACCTCTAGGATTCTTTTATGTTATAGACAAAAAGAAGTATAGGACTGAGTCAAAGTGAATGGGAGGTTCTGAGACATTTGCACTTATTATATGCTTTGATTTTAAAGATTTAAGAGGTACCATCATATACCAGGAGCAAAAGGTGAGGAGTCAGGGATTGAGGGAATCAGCCCCAGCCCATCACTGACTCTCTGTGATTGCAGGTCACTCCTTGCTCTTAAATTTTCCATCTGTAACATGTAATAGATTATTTCTGGCTCTTAACTTACCCAGGATGTTTTGTAAAAAAAAATAAAGATAATCACTGCCTGTTATACTGTGCTCCTTGGTACAGATTCTACATAAATTAATGGCAGCAGTGGGGTGGTTATTTAAGACATTTCTTGAGAAGTACCCAGAATAGGTCACCTAAAGTTTTTATTATTTCTCTTAGGCCAGTGAAGAGTGTTCTGTGTTAGGTAGAACAATGCTGAAGACTGATAGAAAAGTGAAAGGTTTGTAACACTGCAGGAGCCCATGGATGCTGGCTGTGGCTCTTTCCAACTGTGATGTTCTCAGTCATTTGGTGCCTTTTATAATAATTAGCAACCTATCTTTTAGTTTAGGGTTTTTTTTTGGTATATTTGTATTTTATGTTGTTCAGATATTCTCTGTGAGTAGTCATTTAGATAATCTTGGAATAGAAAGTCATATGTAAAATTTGCCACTTTACTTGAATTCTAACCCTTCTTGTGGACTTACTGTGTCAGATTCTCATTCTAAATTCCCCTTTTCACCTTTTTGTGATTGGTTGCTTTTTGTTATAAGAAACATGTAAGAAACTCCTTGAAAAATACCTGTTGTTCTTTCAGTTGATACAAAACACCAGTAAACTTTCTCTTTAAAGAAAAAAACAATTGTAGAAAGGAGCTATTTCTCTGAGGGGAGACTTTAAAGAAATGCATTCTTTTCTCAGTGCACTGCTTTCCAAATTGACATCAGCCCAGGGGGTGTGAAAATTCTCCCAAAGCTTCCTGTCCCTCGGGTGAACAATACTGACACATGATGGCATGAAGTCAGTCGTGTTTGCTGTGTCTTTTCTGCATCTGGAGGCCATTCTGTTGTGATGTAAAAAATTAAGATTATAATTTTTAAAGTATATATTTCACAATCAAAGTATTTATAAATACACATGAAACTTGTTCTCTGTATAACCTATGAGAAGTGGAATGGCCATGTTTATAACTCAGCAGGTAAACTGCTCTGGAATGCTTCTGACAATCTCAACCGAGGCGAGACATTATGAACTGATTTGGTGAGGAAGGTCTGTTTCCTTATCCAGCAGTTTCATATGCATTTAAAAAGATGGCTGGTGTTTGCTTTAGTTTCCAACTTAAGTTTGTTATGTCCATAGAACATGTTTTCTTCCTATCTGTAGATTTAGTGGAATTGGCCTTGGAATATGGCTTTGCAGATAAAAAATAAAGGTTACTTATTTGATTCCTCTTAAACTTTAGAATTCAAATCAGTCAAGTGATCAAGAAGGGCAATGGGGAAGATACGCTGTTGTTTTTCCTTTCTTTACTCGAAAACATAAGCTGAATTTTTTACTCTAAAAATTACTATTGAAATAACAGAAGTTTAATAGCATCATAGAAAATTTGGAAAATGGTGAGGGGAATGAACTGTAAGGGATAGAGGGATAGGATTTGCCCTGGGCTTGAGGAATACAAAGTTCTTGATGTATTCCAGACTTCCCGGAGCACTTTTTTTTTTTTTCCCTGTGTGAATGTTGTATGTTATGTTGTATGCCTGCATGGGTCATCCTGCCTTGGGGGAAAGAGTTGTATATTTATTTTCTAATTGCAATATAATTTTTACATGTGGACGTGGATGAGTCACATCATTCTGCCTTGCCTTCATTTCTTCATCTGTAAAATGATAATGGTTATATAATTGGAGATTTATTTAATTCAGTGGAGGCAAACCTTTTAAGTTAAAGAGATTACTTTCACTGTGAATGAATCTAAGACAGGAAGATAGCATTGCCACATTTGTGCATTCTTCCACCTTTAAGAATGGAACCACTTTTTTTCCCTTTGGCGTAAAAATAGTGATTAGGCTCCCAAGATAGTTTGAGTGCCTCTTGCATGTTCTAGCTGGCAACAATCTGAACCATCTTGCAATTCAGCATCTGGTTTATACATGAGACCCCTATAATTAGCCAGTAGTATTTCTCTGCCTTGTCTTTCAGGAAGATTTATGGCATACCTCAGGTGGTGTCAGATAGCAGGCAGAAGACTAAATAGTGAGCTCTCTTAATTTAGAAAAATTCCGTCCCCCTGATACCAATATTGCTAAATAAAATATTATTCTTTATAAAAAAAATCGGTTTCCCTCTTCATTTGAAATGATTGATAACTTTACTATCTGAGCCACCTAAGAGGTTTAAGCTCCTTGGGTGTGGTTTTAGAGTTTTAGGAAATCTCGGAAGAGCTGGCCTTTGGAGGGGCTAGGCTGATGGTGTGTTCTGGAGTGCTATGCAAGGAAGACTTACCAGGCCAGGTGCTTTTCATGTCTGCATCTGCCAGAGGGAAAACTGTGGAGGCAAGAGCTTGACTCAGTAAAAGTTTTCATGTGTTCTCTTCCCAGGACAAAATGACTTTTTAATGCATGCAAGAATCCAAATAATTTATAGGTAATCAATATCAACAAAAGGTGTGCTTATTTTTGATTAGTTACAAGTTGATACACACTCCTATGGCTGTGTTCTGCTTAAGCTATAATTATCAGAGAAATCTCGTTAAACAGGATTTTCTGAAATGAAGCCCGTTAATTATATCAGACCCTTTGGTTTTATGTGGAACTATTAACATGGCGTGAATTGAAAGCTGGTTGTGCACCCTACTTACTTGGAAAGTTCTTCACCTCAAATTTTGCTTCAAATCCATGACTTCTATCAGAAAGGGCACAGTGAGAGGCAACAGATTTCTAAGCCGAACTCTTTTCCTTAAATATCCCTCAGTGATCAAATTGCCTTGTATGAGTGGATTCCCATCAAGGGTTTGGGTTTGGTCAATTTCAGGACATCTTATCTAAACATTCTTTTAGGGATAGGTCTATGCTGGTTAGACCCATAGAAATCAAAATTATCAACATAGTGATGACAGTGTAATTAGCCATATCTATCAGCAGTGCTTAATCAACTATATCTGAGGCTGCTGAAAAGTCCGCTGTGGTAAAATTCTGGTGTTACCCTTGACTCATATTAATGACCCTAAAGATTTTGAACTGAGCTCTGTAAATGGCATTGACTCTAACCTGGAATTTACACTTTACCTGTAGGTAAAAAGTGTGCAAAGTTAGGAAACTAGCTCAAAACCAAACTCACCTTACAGCTAGGATAAATGATGGTAGATTGAAAAATGGACAGTAAGAAGTTTTAGTGAGTAGGACCCTCAAAGGAAGCTTAAATAAGTGCTTTTTGTATTCAGGTTTTTTAAAAAAAATCAACGTCTAAACTTACAGTAGATTTTATGTAAATTGTTCGTGCTAAATATTTGCAATGTATATTCCTATGTCTTTATACTTCCCATTTGATGAGGTTTTTAAACCGTGGTTTGCTGGAGGGGAAAAATAAACCCAAACCTAAACCGCATAGAACAAATTGAATTACAAACCTGGTGTGGTCCTTTAACTCAATTACATCTAATTTGTGTTATTTTAGCCATCCTGGGTGGCAGCTGTTCTGTGTGAATGCCCACAAACATTCTCAATGTAAGAATTTGTCCTGATTATAACTCCTTAAGGTTAGTAGTAGTCTATTTCTATTTTAATGGGCAAAGTTATAGATTAATTTGGTGTATCAGGACCTTTTTAAAAGCTAAAAATTTAGTTGGTTTGTTCCTTAAATAGGCTTTTAAAAAATTAAACATCTAATGTGTACTTTAAATGTTAATTTAAAAATATTTTTATAACTTTACCTTATTTTCTTATTTCTTCTGTTTCTACTTAAGTTTTTCCTAGAAAATAACCTCTTAACTACTTTATTCAGGCAATTATGAATTTGAGGGCAAGGAAATATCAAATTTTAGATTTTGATATACTCAAATATTTTCACATCCTAAACCAAAACTTGGAATGATCTGGGAAGAAAGGCATGAAAAAAATATTGTTCAGTTCAATATAATTCAGTTAGAATTGAGTTAGGGTTAAGTCTGAACTTGCAGAAATGAAGAAATTGAAACCCAAGGGATTCATGCAAAAGCAGATACAGGAATCACTTACATGATTGATGTCTAACAATTGATAGTACATCCTTCACTCATCTCCCATTTGTCTTTAGTTATTACTTTTATTTTTTTCTCTAGATTCATCTTTTGAGCAAATACTTAGTTTAATTCATTGCATATTACTAATGAATAGGAAAAGGACATTTAAGTGTCTATAATATTAGAAGTGAAATATGCAGAATATCAGTGCAGAAGAGAACATGTGATAGAAGGACCTCAACTAATTTTCTAAGGTGGACAGTTGCTAAGTAGAGAATATAGTGAAGCAATACTATGTAACAAAGAGAAATGGAAGAAAAATCTTAATTCCTCAAAAATGGCCTATGAATATGTTTGGAAAGACATTGTTTTTCTACTACATTCAGTAATTTTCTGTTAGCAACTGAACAGCTGCTGTGGGTTAGGTATTGTTCTAAATACTGAGCCTTCAAAGATGAGTAAGTTACAGGTCCCTACTTTGGAGGAACTTACCTGTAATAGGGATGGCAAGCATGTAAATAATAATTTCTAGCACCATTTGGTGAGTGATAGAGGTTTGAATAAATTCAAAGATTCATATTTTGTTATGGGGAGAATATAGGATTAAAGTTAGGATATTAGATCAAAACAAGTGCATTTTTTTTTATTAAATCTTTATTGTTCAGATAATTACATTTGTTCCTCTCCCCCCCCCCCATAACTCCCCTCCTTCCAGTTCCCACCCCACCCTCCGCCCTCACTCCCCACTCACTGTCCTCATCCATAGGTGCACGATTTTTGTCCAGTCTCTTCCCGCATCTCCCACACCCCTTTCCCTCTGAAGAATAGTCAGTCCATTCCCTTTCTATGTCCCTGATTCTATTATAATCAACAGTTCATTCTGTTCATCAGATTATTTATTCACTAAAACAAGTGCATTTTTTAAAAAAATACATACTACTGTACATGTGACATACTTTTCACTAGCCATTTAATCGGTTGCTTGTTGATCCATAGACTTAGGAATATAAATTATTTAAATTTATGGTATCTGTCGCTGTCTACACTACTTCCCTACCATTCTCTACTTAAGGAGGAAAGGAACAACATGATCATTCGAAGCACTTTCTTTTACATTATTTCATTTTAATTAATTTTGAACTATACCAAGTTCAATAACATTTTTTCAAGTTTACATCATCCTTTATTTCTCTTTTATATCTGACCTTGACTGTCTACCTTTCTACTACTTGAAACTTCTCCCGGGTTTTCAATGGCAGTGTGTTTTTTCATTCCTTTCTTGCTTTTCTAACCTTACTTGGTGTTCCCTTTGCTGGCTTCACCTCTGTGTTAGTTATCCATTGCTATAACAAATAACTTTAAAATTTAGAGTCTTATAATAATGAATATTTATTATCTCACAGTTTCTGTGGGCCAGTAATACTCTATCTTTTTTTAGTGTTTTTAAAAATTTAAATTATTTAAAAAAAAATTTGTTATTGTTTAAAGCATTACATATGTCTCCTTTCTTCCCCCATTGACCTCTACCCAGCCACTCCCACCCCTCAGCACAGGCCCTCACCCCTCTACTGTCTGGTTTCATTGGTTATGCTTATATGCATGCATACAAGTCTTTTGATTACCCTATCTGTCTTATTCACGTTCACGTGATAAACACTTCAGCATTCAGTAGATAGTGTTGAATGCTTCATAAATGGATGCTATTATTGTAGTTGCAGTTCTCATCACTTCACTCCTAAATGGCTCCACCAACTTCTCTGTGGCTTCCAATCTTTACCCTATGCTGCTGTTAAACCACTCTCTCTAAAGAAATTCATGCTGCTGCTTCCCTAAACAATGACCAATTGTGACTCTCACTGGCCTAATCTTTAAGTTTATATTGGTCTTCTTGGCATTCAAAGCATTCCATATACCTATTTATTCAACCATGTTTCTTAACAAACACATGCTTTACTTAAACTGATTCCTTATACCTTATACCAATCCCTGTCCCCATCCCTAATACTATGTTCAGTCTTACTTCTTGACTTTATTATTAATTTTGTCCCTCACCTATAATGCTTACTTTCCTTGGTTGTTTTTGTTGTTGTTTTTTTGTATCTTACTATTCTGTTTCTTAGCTCATATCTTGTTATGTTCCTTTCAACTTTTTTAAAAAATATGTTTTTATTGATTTGAGAGCAAGGGAGAGGGAGAGAGAGAGATAGAAACATCAATGATCAGAGAGAATCATTGATCGACTACCCCCTTTACGCCCCCCACTGGGGATTGAGCCTGAAACTCAGTCATGTGCCCTGACCTAGAATCTAACCATGACCTCTTGGTTCATAGGTCGACACTTAACCACTGAACCACGCCGGCCAGGCCCTTTCAAAGCCATTTTGAACTTTCCTGACTCAGTCTAATTTTTATTCTTTGAATTTCTTTTATATTAATGCTCAATATCAAACAGTGTATTTCTTTATCTTTAGTTTGAGTTAATTTCCATCTTAACCAGAATTTCAATTATCTCAGAGCAAAATCCTTTCACTTATGTGTCTATTATACTGAGCCCTTTAAGTACATGTTGGTTGATTGATTGAAAATTAGAAAACTTGACTCAGCTGTAAAAAATGCTCTTTGTGGTGCTGCTGGATGAATTTTAACTCCCAGAGCCATAAATGAGGATAAACTTGGACTTAGGATAGTTTGGAAGTACACTTCATCTTCATGAAGAAGTATTGCTGTATAAAGAGATTAATTTTTAAAAATGTTCCCTCTGGCCAACTATCAAAACTGGCTTTTAGCCTTGAACTATCAAAGCTAAACCTTCAGTGTAGCCTGGAGCAGAACAGGTATTAAGTAGCAAGCAATTCAAGGTCTCTGATCCCTAGCCTGCCTCAGTTCTGGGTCTGGCCAAGCCCTTTGGCACAGATAAGTGGAACAAGGAATGTACTTTTATCTTCTCTCTCTTGAAACGTTCATGGATTCAATTCACAAAGAAAGGGCAGTAATTAAAATTTTGTGTCAGCATCTTCTCATTCATCTAGAAAAGTTAAAGGCAAGTAATAATAATCAAAATGCAAGTACACATATAGTCTGAAAATAAATTTGGGGCTAATTGTGTTCTATAATATTCTCGGTGTATTCTGTACCAGCTCTGGAGAATGAGGCCCAAGAGCCAGTGGGAGCTAAAGCTAGGTTCTCTTGGTAACGTTACCTTTAGTTCAGTGCTTTTGCTGAGATGGAACACCATTCACATTATTAGTTTCTATTAATATTACCTTGTATCTGCTTAAAACTTCTCTGTATTCTCTCTTTCTCTATCTTTCTCTCTTCATTATCCCCCTCCTAAAGCCACAGGTAGGGTATTTGGTCATAGTTAGAAAGAGGAACATTCAAATTTTCATTACAGCCATCTCTAATTCTTATTAGGTTTGTATTTTAGGGTTATTTATAATATCAGGTGTTTCAGTCAAGAGTCCCAACTTTAGCACTGGAATATTAGAAGTAGAGAAATTAAGGGAAATTGAAAAGGCTAAAGCTCTTGATTCTTGCCTTTTATCCTTACAGTAATGACTTCTGGACATGTAGCTTGGAGAAGATAATAGAATATCAGTTGTGAATTTACGTGGTTACTGCCCAGATCACTTCTCTTAAACATATTTTTATTGATTTCAGAGAGGAAGGAAGAGGGAGACGGAGGGGGAAAGGTAGAGAATGACACTTCAATGATGAAAGAGAATCATTAATCAGCTGCCTACTGCATGCCCCACACTGGGGATTGAGCCTGCAACCTGGGCATGTGCCCTGACCGGGAATTGAACCGTGACCTCCTGGTTCATAGGCTGATGCTCAACCACTGAGCCATGCCGGCCGGGTTTAGTTTTCTTCTTTATTCATCCTGTACTTCTCCACGTATGCTCCACTTATCTACCCAGTGAGCAATCTCCAGCTATATTTAAAAGTAAAAGTGGTTCAGAAGTTGGAGGAGAGAGTGAGGCAGGGAGGGACAGAGACAAACATGAAAAAGTGTCAGGGAGCAGCAGTGTGATGTCAACCTCAAAGCATTCTAGTCCATCTTGGTCTTGTTGCCACCCTTTAAAATTTCTAAAATGAGTTTAAAATAAAAACTAAATACTTTGTGCTAGAGCAATGTCTGTTCTTTTCCTCTGCATTGAAAGGACTGTTTATCCTTTTAAATGTATTCATAAAGTCAGCACATTATAAAAAAAAAACACACAACTAAATAAATGTGTTTGTATTTCACTCCTCAACACACAAATAAGATACTTTTCTGAAAATCTTCAATGATATTCTTAAAACCAAATCTCCTGGGTTTTGCTTAGTTCCATCTTCCTTGATCACTCCGCTGTATTTGATGCAAACTTGAATATTCCCTTCTTGAATAAAGGAAGTAACTTATTGCACACAGCTTTTGCCACATGAAATCTTGTCTAATCAGCCTCATTTGAAAGTACATATTTTGTTTGATGGCATTTGCAAATTATCCCACCCCCACCAGGACTTGCCATATGAAAATGCTTCCATATGCTAAACGTTAGCTTACTCATTTTACTGAAGGAGAAAAAAAAGAAAGAAAAATGTGCTTTACCGACACGCTGTCTTATAAACATGAAGCTGCAGCGTGGGCAGGGTTGGCAGTGGCAGCCCCTCCGAGCTCACTGTAAACAGCGCTGCAGCCTTGGGGCCTCCCAGTTCAACATGAGTGTGCAGTGTTGTTTTTGCCCCACAGAAGCAAATTGTTAAAAATGCAACTGACTCATATATGATTGGAAAATACTTAAATACAGTTAGCATATAGCATTTAACTCTGATTTCTAACAGATCTGAACATTTTAAATACTAACTGCTTTTGCTTTCAGATTCTTTGGGCATCTCAAGGCATTTGTTTCAACAGCCACGACTCTGGTCCGGGCCCCCAACACCTCATGCCTAGATTACAGCAATAGTCTTCTTCTTGATCTCCCTAACATCAGTCATTCTCCTTTTTAACCTGTCCTGCTGCTGCTATAAGATAATCTTTCTTAAACAACATTATGCCTTCTCCCATCAACTGATCTCATTTATCGTAATCTCACTAATATTTCTCTCAAAACCTGATTTATAATTTCCTGTGAGGAGTCTTTGTGATAATCTCATTTGGCCCCGTTTTTCCACAGTATTTTTCAACCACACTCCTACTCTATTACATTTATGTTGATTTATTGAAGATTTTAAAAAATTGTTGTATGTGTGTTCTTTTCTTTTCAAGTGTATGTTAGTATGATGGAAGCACTGTCTTCTATTTCTTTTGAATGGAGTCTAATATATATATCTGGTATAATGAACTCCCATTTGACAGTCACATAGTTTTATCTACTGTTAACATTGAGTTATATTTCCTCTTTCTTTCTCAAACATATATATATATATATATATATATATATATATATATATATATATCTCATTATACATTTGTTCAGAACCATTTGCTAGTAAATTACAGAGGTTGTGACCATTCACCCTAAATAATTTAGCAAAGTGTCCATTAAGAATAATGACACTGTTTTACATAACCACAGTATATTGATCAATTTCCGTACTGTATTATTATCTAGTATATGGCTCAGATTAAAATTTTAGCTATTATCCCAGTATGACCTTTATGGGTAATCGGGGATATATGATTTTTTTTTTTTATTCATGTTTCTAGTTTTCTTTACTAGAGCAGCCTCTTAGCTTATCTTGTATGACATTGACATTTTTGAAGAGTACAGGTCCTTAATTTTGTGGAATGCCTCATTTGGGTTTGCCTAATTATTTCCACTATACTTGATCTCCCCTGCTTTGTTGTAGTTTAAATCTCTGTATGTGTGCATACATATGCTATGTGCTTATGTGTAAGTCTCTTTTCCAAACTAGACTATAAGTTCCTTGGAGACAGAAATGATTCCTCTTGTTCATTTTTGTTTTTCATGCTTTCAAGCACATATAAACTTTGCCTTTAACAAAAATTACATATATTCATAAGCCAAAAGTTCTTACCTATTCTAGGTTAAAAGGATGCTTTAAAACATACAGAGAAAAATGTATCAGATTAATTAAGTCTCAGTAATTAAGGATGTCAAAAAATGCTATGGTAACAATAGAAGCATTATATTTTTCTTCAGAGACTTGAAGGAAATTGGCTACTGCAGAGTGTAATGTAATATGGGGCATGCACAGAACACTATGAATCCTGTACTAATTGACCTGTGTTGTTTTCATCATTCCCCTAAGAAAACCCTTAGCAATAATATTAGAATTCTTTTCCGTAAACAGAATTCCAAATAGCATTTGCATCTGACCTGGTATTTCAGTGGGCACTGAAGTTAGCATGAAATATCTTAGACTTCAAAAATATGTCTCACGAGACTGGAAATATCTAAGGTTGTCAAGAAAAGGTCTTTTATTATCCATGATTATTCTTTCATTATCATCTAAGCAAAGTTATAAGAAAGTGACTTATCCAAAGTTTTAGGGACAAGCACAAGTCAGAAGTTTTTAATTTTGAAGTCAGCATCTGAAAAGAGCATTTTAGAGGCTCTGAAACCCATGACTTATTTGTAAAGGTCCAGAGTAAGCTTGAATTTGTTATTTAGGATTAGGATTTCAGGAACTTTTATTACATCATTTTCTCTTGTTTTGATGAAAAGCATTTAATATACTGGTTTTCTTAGTATTGACTTTCAGAGCTCATTTGGAGGCAGTTATTATCCCAGGTGATTACTTATCTCTGAAGGCCTAGTCTAACTCCACATTTATCTGAGCTTACTGAATAGCTCCACATTGCTCAGCACACACTGCCGTGAGGATACTCTTAGGAGTAGCGGCTGACAGCCTCCATACTGTGGTTTGTCTCTGTGTATGTGCCTGTGGATAACTTGGCAATCGCTTCCTCAGTGAAATAACAGTCAGTGTGGTTCAGCCAAAGTTTAAAGGAATAAAATAACCGAAGTGGGAGTTTTTTATACAATGCCAAATGATACTATCCTTGCTTCTTTCTTATTGAATTGTTCAGGTAATAGGTAGTGTTTCATTGCCTTGGAAGGTCTTAAAAACAAAACAATACAAAGCAAACAAAGAAAAAACAATAAACAGGAAATACCAGGTTATTAAATGATGTATTTCCTTGCCACAGTATTAAGCCAAGAACACTTCCTGTAACTCAAAAATGTATGCTTAGATCAGAATCTGATTTTGAGAATGAAAAACATCTTATCTATTTTTTCCAGGATCAAGTTTAATAGAAAAGTGGTGATGCACTAATCTTTTCACAGACATGATTTGAGCATATTTCATATGTTTGTCAATAAAAAAAAAGTTTTTTGAGGTTTGTTTCTACTGCAGCAGGCAGAGGGACTGTGATTCACTGAACTGTGTGAATTACAGGCGTGATCAAGGAACGGGCCATGGAACGTGATGGCCCCCGCAGTGTTAAAAGTGCTTTGATCTTCTGTTTTGACATGTTGAGTTTATCTTTAATTTTATGTGATGACATTTGATTACTATACACTTAGATTATTATACTGTGGTTTGTAAAATGCAGTTTGTACCATATAACTTCAGCACCCGTTTTTCTGTAGTTTGCAGAGAGAGGTTTTCATTTTGTTTATGTGGAAATGATTTGATTTCCTAATTAGTAGACACTTCAAATGTGAAGTAGTTGTTTGCCAGGAAAAGCATGCTTCGTGTATAGTAGAGATCATCAGTGTGTTCTGTTGGACCTAGTGTCTTATTTCACAGAGGTGACAGAATTATATGTCGTCATTAATTCTGGTAACTGGCTGCTTGACTTCAGGTAAATCTCTTATGTTCTCGGGAGCTTTGAAAAAGGAAAGCTTTAGACTAAATGTTATCACAGGTTTCAACTCTGAAATTCTATGATTCTACTCTTCTTTAAAAGTCATGACAAACATAATTCAGAATACAATAGAAATTCCTGGCACATTTTTTTTTTTAAAAGAAAGAGGTTTTAAAAATATTACATGAGTTACTGGCTTTTGACCTTGCATTTTGATATGAAATGAGGTACTTTTTATAAAAGCACAATGACTTTTTCATTGCTGGGAAGAGGCAGTGGGGTTGGTGGCAACCCCACTATAAGGCTACAACTGTAGAGAGAACTTTCATTTGGAATTTTCTGTATTATGCCATCACCTTAGCCTTGGGGATATGATGCCTTTCCTTGAAATTACCTGCTTTGCTTGCAGTTACATGCCAGCTCTGGATTCTTCTCAAATATATGCCCCACCTATGAAATGTCCTTGAGAATTTGAACTGATTGTAATTCTCAGAGGAAATTACAAAAATAATTCTTTCTTTTTGAATGGTAGCCAGATATAGTGATTTGACTTTTAACACCATTTAAATCAATTTTGCCAGTGTTCCTAATGGGACAATTAGGCAAAAAACAAAAGCAAAAATGAATAAACAAACAAAATCCTTTAGGTTCAGCAGCTATTTTATTTGTTTATTGATGAGAGAGAGAGAAACATTGATTTGTTGTTCCACTTATTTATGCATTCATTGGTTGCTGCTTGTATGTGCCCTGACCAGAGATTAAACCCACAACCCACAACCTTGGTGTATCGGACGATGCTCTAATCAACGAGCCTCGAGTGTCTTACTTAGAACATATCATTAGAGAGTATAATATTCCATGTATTTTTATTCTGGATTTTGTTTATTTTGTCAGATAACCAGTTCTTTACTTGATAAGATGGCTTCTATTGCAAGACACCACTTCCTAACTAAGGGTAGGACCTTCTAGGAACGTGTATAGTGATAGATCCATTGTAGAAACTTAAATATTTAAGTGAATTGCAATATCAGAAGCATTTTTCATCCATAAACCTGAAAAACTGAAAAGACTGAATTAATATTTGAAGTTATGAAGCTTCTTAACCAATGCTAGAGTTATCTTTGTAGCATAAATTAGTTGTATTTTTTTCCTTCTATTGGCTCTAAGATTCATTACTTTAAATTCTCATCTGTCACACACAATTATATTCTTTTTAAAAATAATTCTTTATTGTTTAAAGTATTAAATATGTCCCCTTTTCCCCCTATTGATCCCCTCCCCCCATTCCTTCACCACCCCACTGTCTGTGTCCATGGGTTATGCATAAATGCATACAAGGTCTTTGGTTGATTACCTCCCACCCATACACCCTCCCCCGCCTTCCCTCTGAGATTCTGCGCTCTGTTCCATGCTTCCATGTCTCTGGATCCACTCTGTTCATCAGTTTATTTTGTCACTTAGATTCCATATATGAGTTCGATCATGTGATGCTTGTCTTTCTCTGACTGACTTATTTCACTTAGCATGATACTCTCCAGGTCCCTCCATGCTGTCTCAAAGGGTAAGAGATTTTTCTTTTTCATTGCTGCATAGTATTTCATGGTATAAATGTACCACAGCTTTTTTATCCACTCATCTACTGATGGGTACTTGGGCTGTTTCCAGATCTTAGCTATTGTAAATTGTGCTGCTATGAACATAGGGGTGCATACATTCTTTCTGAATGGTGTTTCAGATTTCTTAGGATATATTCCTAGAAGTGGGATCATTGGGTCAAATGGCAGTTCCATATTTAATTTTTTGAGGAAACTTCATACTGTTTTCCATAATGGTTGTACCAGTCTGCATTCCCACCAGCAGTGTACTAGGGTTCCCTTTTCTCCACATTCTTGCCAGCCCTTATCATTTGTTGATTTGTTGGTGGTAGCCATTCTGACAGGTGTGAGGTGCTATACCTCAATGTCGTTCTAATTTGCATTTCTCTGATGATCAGTGACTTTGAGCATTTTTTCATATGTATCTTGGCCATCTATATGTCCTCTTTGGAGAAGTGTCTATTTAGGTCTTTTGCCCATATTTTAATTGGATTGTTTGTCTTCCTTTTGTTAAGTTGTATGAGTTCCTTATATATTTTGGATATTAACCCTTTATCAGATGTGTCATTGTCAAATGTGTTCTCCAATACAGTGAGCTTCCTTTTTGTTTTGTTGATGTTTCTTTTGCTGTGCAGAAGCTTTTTATTTTGATGTAGTCCCATTTGTTTATTTTCTCTGCCTTAGGAGATGTATCTGTAAACATATTGCTTGCTATGAGAGATGTCTGAGATTTTGCTGCCTATGGTTTCTTCTAGGATTTTTATGGTTTCACAACTTACATTTAAGTCTTTTATCCATTTTGTGTTTATTCTTGTGTATGGTGTAAGTTGGAAGTGTAGTTTCATTTTTTTTTTTTTTGCATATATCTTTGCAATTTTTCCAACACCATTTGTTGGAGAGACTCTCTTGACTCCATTATATGCTCTTGCCTCCTTTGACAAATATTAATTGAGCATAATAGCTTGGGTTGATTTCTGGGGTCTCTGTTCTGTTCCATTGATCTATATGCCTGTTCTTGTGCCAATAACCAGGCTGTTTTGATTACAGTGGCTTTGTAGTATAACCTGAAATCTGGTATTGTGTTTCCTCCAACTTGGTTTTTCTTTCTCAAGATTGCTGCAGCTATTTGGGATCTTTTTTGATTCCATATAAGTTTTTGGAGTATTCTGTGAAATATGCTGTTGGTTTTTTAATAGAGATTGCATTGAATCTGTAGATTGCCTTGGGTAGTATGGACATTTTAATGATGTTGATTCTACCAATCCATGAACACAGTATATTCCACTTGTTTATATCTTTTTCTATCTATTTTTTCATCGGCCTGTAGTTTTCCAAGTACAGGTGTTTTGCCTCCCTGGTTAAGTTTATTCCTAAATTTTTTACTTTTTTTGTTGCAATGGTAAATGGGATTGTTTGTTTAGTTTCTCTTTCTGAGAATTTACTATTGGTGTACAAAACAGCCACTGATGTTTGGGTATTGATTTTGTATCCTGCTACATTGCCAAATTCATTAATTAAATCTGGTAGTTTTTTGGTGAAGTCTTTAGGGTTTTATTAGTATAATATCATGTCATCTGCGAACAATGAGAGTTTTACTTCCTCCTTTTTAATTTGGATGCCTTTTATTTCTTCTTATCTGATTGCTGTGGCTAGGACTTCCAGTACTATGTTGAATAAGAGTGTTGAAAGCGGACATCACTGTCTTGTTCCTGTTCTTAGGGGAAATGCTTTTAGTTTTTGCCCATTGAGTCTGATGTTCGTTGTAGGTTTGTCATATATGGTTTATAGATTAACCTAATTTAATTCTTCTTTGGAGGGTTATTAGACTATTAATCACACAATATAAGTGTCTTAATTTTATGCAGCTTTTTGGCATGGTCTGCCATGATATAATTGAGGGTTAAATGAACAAGAACGATGTGATATGATAATATAGTTATGTTGATATGTAACTTGTTTAACCATCATCTAAAAGAGTGTTTAAGAGAAAAAGTGTTAACCTGGAGGGAAGATTCTGGGATGCCACAGGAATTAGGAATCAGTCTTCAGCTTTATGTTATGTAAACAAAGAGTTAAAAGAAAATATAGTTGGCACACTGATCAAATTTGTAGATAATACACAATTGGGGAAGGATGGCTAAAATTATTAGGTGACGGACACAGGAATCAAAAAAGGTTTAAACATACTAGAATGATGGACTTGACCAAGAAGATAAAATTTATTGAGAACAAGTTTATATATTACTAGAGGCCCGGTGCACGTATTTGTGCACCGGTGGGGTCCCTCTGCCTGGCCTGAGGACATCCCCCAAGGGGTCCTGGATTGCAAGAGGGTGCAGGCCAGGCCAAGGGACCCCACCCATGCATGATTGGGGCCAGGGAGGGATTGCGCGGGAGGGCTCCAGGAGTGGCTGGCCCATCTCACCCAGTCCCAGTTGGGGCCAATTGGGGCTGGCCGGCTGGGGAGGGATCACAGGAGGTTGGCCGGCCGGGGAGGGACTGTGGGAGGGCTCCAGGGTGTGTCCAGCCTGTCTCCCCCAGTCCCTATCACCTGGACCCCAGCAGCAAGCTAACCTACCGGTCGGAGCATCTGCCCTCTGGTGGTCAGTGCACGTCATAGCGACTGGTTGAACGTTTGAATGAACGGTTGGACACTTAGCATATTAGGCTTGTATTATATAGGATTATATATAATACTATGTATTACAGAATAGTGGAGAAATGGCTTAGATGTAGGGTAGGAAAAAAAGAGACAACATCCTTAAGTTAACTTAAAATTTAATGTGAACAACTTTGTTATATTCCTTTCCAAAAAAACACAGTATGATCTTAGACTACATTAACAGAATGTCTAGAGTAGGGTTGGTGAGAGTCCTGCTTTATTCTAAGTGACTACTTTGTATGAGATTATTACACTTTGAGGAAAAAGCTTCAAGCACATCCAGAAGAAAATAGCTAAACTAACGAGGGGATTTTAAAAAATATAAGCAAGTTAAAGAAAGACAGGATGTTAGCCTATAGGGGGTCATAGTAGCCATCACCTGATATTTGCTGGGCAACCCTATTGAAGAGAGGTTAGAATGAGATGGTGAGGCTCCAGAATGCAAAATGACAACCAGTGGTTAGATGTTATATGGAGATAGATTTTGGCTCCATATAAAGAAGAGTTCTGTGATCCTTAGAAGTGTATCTGAAGGTAGAATGGACTGCATTTGGAATTAACTAGTGAATTTTCCAGGGTGCTGCTGAATATCTTTCTGGGCCTGTGGTAGTAGAAGAAATTTATTCATCAGTTCGAGACTAAAACTAGTTGATTTTTAAGATGCAGTGTGACCTTTTTTGGTTGTGTGTTCTCTATTTATTTATAACCAATCTTTCTGTCACTTGGCTAAGAAGCAGAGAATCCCTTTGACCAGAAATTGAGAAGTAGGAATCATCTGTTATTATCAAAACACTAGAGGCCCGGTGCACAAAATTCTTGAGTGCACAAAATTCATGCACTCAGCAGGGATGGGGGTGGGGTCCCTCAGCCTGGCCTGTGCCCTCTCACTGTCTGGGAGCCCTCGGGGGATGCCCGACTGCCGCCACCGCTGCTGCACTCAGCAGCTGTGAGCCTGGCTTCTGGCTGAGCGGTGCTCCCCCTATGGGAGCACACTGATCACCAGGGGGCAGCTCCTGCATTGAGCGTTTGCACCCTGGTGGTCAGTGCACATCATAGCGACCAGTTGTTCCACTGTTAGGTTGATTTGCATATTAGCCTTTTATTATATAGGATGCCTGTTGTTTTTGCAAGGAGCTTATTCTTATCTACTCACTCCTGCAATATCTTTCTGAAATTCAAAGTACTTAATATAGGAGTTTAGAAAGGATAGTAATGTTGTTTCCAGAAAACATTATTTACATATTTGGCACATTTTGCTTAGCACCAAAACCAAAGTGATCATATGGCAGCTATTAGAAGATAGTACTATGAAATGAATATATACAGACACATCAGAATAACCAAATTCATTGATTTGTTCACTCATTTGTTCTTTTACACATTCATTCATTGATATTTTTTTCACCTGATAGGTGCTGGACATTTTGCTAGGTGCTGGGAAGTTGATAAATACTACAGTATCTGATAAAAAAAAAATCTGTTAATAGTTATTGTTTCTTATAATGTGCCAAAAAATACTTTTATTAAAAAAATAAACAAGTACTCCTCTTTTATAAATTTTTATTTATTTTCATTTTTTCATGATATAAACTAAAAAGGAAAGTATAAAAGAAACTGTGGGAAATACTCAGTTTATATGTCAACTATTGTATGTAGTCATACACAAATCACACCTTTGTGCACATCGTCAGTGTGAACATAGCTTTGAAAGTGAATTCTGAGGTGGAATGTTGTTTTTCAGGGCTCTCTTAATTTAGTACCAGAGTTTTTCTTTTCTTTTTCTTTTTTAGACTGTTAACTTCCATGTTGCTCTTTGAAAGGAAAAATAAAATGTCATATAAAGGATTTAAAAATACATACCAACCACTATTTTTTGAAGGAAAAAAGCCTTTCTAGCTCTCTTGGCTAAATGTTTTCAGCTAGTTTTAATTTCAGTGTATATTACTGCTAGGCAGACAAGAATGATCTTGAAAAAAGAAAGCTTTTGAAATATTAAGCCAACAAAGGAATTGCCTGCAGGATAAGTTTATAGTTGAACATATTCACTGGTTACACTGCCAAGTTTTATCTTTAATTTATTTTAATATAAGATGGTTTGCTCTTTGTCTTTCATCTTAAAAATACACCTATTAACACTAGCTTATAAATCATTATCACACTCAGGTAGTGGGTAGATTAATAGTACCTAGTTTTACAGTTAGAAATATAAAATGAGAAGCCAGTGCTTCTCTGTGTGACTGTAGCCAAGCAGGGTGTAAGGCCAAGAAGGGTCCCCACTGGTTGATCTTTCATCTATACATGTCCAAGACTGCTGTTCCTGCCATGCTGTCTTCCTCTGAAGTTCACCAGGATTCTTTGGCAGAACGTTAGCTCCTGCCCATCAGTCTTCCCATTTGCAACTTATAGCCTTCTCTGACATTTCTCATAATCATTTCAAGATTGCAGAGAAATGGAAGAGGTAATTGTACATTCGTGTTTCATGGCAGCATTATTCACGATAGCCAGATCAACCCCCATGTCCATGAGTGGATGAATGGTTAAACAAAATGTGATATATACATGCAGTGGGGTATTATTCAGCCTGAATGACACATGCTACAACAAGGATGAACCTTGAAGACATTATGTTGAATAAGCCAGTTGCAAAAACACAGGTG
The DNA here is from genome assembly GCF_964212035.1 of Myotis nattereri. NCBI lineage: Eukaryota > Metazoa > Chordata > Mammalia > Chiroptera > Vespertilionidae > Myotis > Myotis nattereri. The sequence continues at coordinate 28,785,435 of NC_138075.1, read as the reverse complement.
CACAGGACAACACTCAACCAACTGAGCCACACTGGCCAGGGCTGGTATACTCTAACTTTTAAGAATTACTACTATTGAGCTTGTTTAGCTTTGCTACTAGGGTGTGACTCTTCTGGAGTGTCCATGCATGCTCTAGATCAGTGGTTCTCAACCTTGGCTGCACATTAGAATCACCTGGGAGTCTTTTTAAAATCCTGATTTCTGGGCCTCATCCTCCGGAAATTCTGTTTCTTTGTTACTAATGTTGTGGCCCCACCCCATAACAAAGAAACAGAATTTCCGGAGGATGAGGCCCAGAAATCAGGATTTTAAAAAGACTCCCAGGTGATTCTAATGTGCAGCCAAGGTTGAGAACCACTGCTCTAGATAATCTTTGAGGTCTCTACTTCAGCTGGTCAAAATGTCTCACAATCTTGTATGAGTTCTGGATATTATTCAGATTACCACTCATGGTACTTTGCTTGACTTTGTGGCATTTACTCTATGCATATGCAGTTTAGTTTTCACCCATAGTCTCAAGAGGACACCTGTGCAGATTTCTCACGCTCTTCTCTGCATAACCTCCCTCTCATTAGTACGTTAGTACTCTCTCCTGTAGATTCTCTTTCCTCCTCGTTAAACTCTGAGCTCTGTTCACCTGAAGTCAACAAGACATTTGTACTCTGCTTGAATTATCACTTCCTGTGTTGCATTCCAGAAAGTGCTTTCAGACAGGCATTAGGGGCCATTTGGGAGATTACCTTTTTCATTTTCTTTTGTGTAGAGATCATAGTCCGACACTGACTTTTGTCCAGTGTGTGACAATAATTTTTTTTGTATATTTTTTCCAATTTTCTCACTGTTTATAAGAGGACAGCTGTGGTCTCAGTTACTCTGTTATGTCTGGAAGCCATGGTCTTATTTTTTAAGGTCTTGAGGTCACATGAGAGCTAATTATATGAGAAAAATGAACATTGTATTAATTTCTTCACATTATTTCTCCCACGACTAAAGTGTTGTATGTTCTACATACTAGACACTGTGCTAGGACCGGAGGATTCAAACTTACAAAGTCTTTAAAGCTTTTGCCTTCAAAGATCTTTTAACTGCAAAAGTAGACCAATATATATAAACAACTCATTGTAAGTCAGTGTATGATAAAGGCTATAACAGAGGCAGCATGAAATGATGTAAAACCCATGGACTATGAAATCAGGTAGGCTCCATTTAAATCTCAACTCCATGACTTATTATTGTGCTTTGTAGCCTCTCATAGCCTTAGTTTCCCATTCTGCAGAATGGAGGAAGTAGTGCTTTGTAGGATGTGGAGAAGGTTAAAATAATTTTTTTTTTTTTTTTTTTATAGAGCACTTGACATGCAGTAGAGGCTCATCAAGTGCTGGTTTCTTTCTCCTTAGAATTAGCATAGGACAGAAGAGCAGTTAAATATTATTGTAGAATTCTTCAAGGAGGAAATAATATTTAAATTTTGCATGGAAAATCGAGTAGGATTTTGATATATGTTAGACAGGTTCCAAGGACATTCTACTTTAAAGGAACTGAGGGAGCCATGGCTCTAAGGTGTAAAAGGTGGGGAAGCCTGCAAATATACTTAGAGCCTTAAGTTTGGATCTTAAAAACAAATAAAAAAAACAACCCACCACCACCACCAAGAACAAAAAGCCAATAGTAGGAAAGTAAGAATGAAGAAAAACAAAACAAAATAAAATATAACCCATAGTAAAAGCATACTTCCTTAGGCTATTCCTATTTACTGCATGACTAATAAATTTGGGAAGGCCTGTGGAAAATTCCTGTGGGCTGATATTTTTCTAACCACTATTCAAAACTACTTTAAGGTGATATTCTAAGCTGATCATTTCATTAACATTAAACTCCAGAACGTGTCCCCAGGTTTCCTAAATTGTTTTTTTCTGTTATCTATTTCCTTGGGTTACTTCCATTTTTTTCTTTCTCATCCTGTAAAAATTGATTTCCTAGGTTTTCTAAGAGATTGATAATATGAAAATACTAAAAAGACTTTTCTTAGACCCTGGTATGTCTTTCTGTGTTCATATTTGGTAGGAATACTGTAAAATATATAATGCACTTTCGGCATTTCTTTGGGTGGGGGTTTCTAAACTTAAGTGCCTGCGGCCAGTCGGGGCGAAGTCTGCCGGGGTCCTGGGTGCCTGTGGCTGGCCCAGGTGAAGCCGGGCTGGGTCCCAGGTGCCTGTGGCCAACCAGAGGGAGGGAAGCCTGGGTCCCAGGTGAGAGAGCTGAGGCAGAGACGGTTAGGGGCTATCAAGCAGGCAGGCAGAGGCGGTTAGGGGTGATCAGGCAGGCAGGCGAACAGTTAGGGGCAATCAGGCAGGCAAGCAAGTGATTAGGGGCAATCAGCCAGTCAGGCAGGCAGGCAGGCAGGCAAGTGGTTAGGAGCCAGCGGTCCCGGATTGCAAGAGGGATCGAACCTAAACTGGCAGTCGGACATCCCCCAAGGGATCCCAGATTGGGAGAAGGTGCAGGGCTGAGGGACCCCTCCCCCCATGCACGAATTTTGTGTTCCGGGCCTCTAGCATGTATATAAGTTTCCCGTTTAATCTCTCTCCACCACACCTTCCCACCCCCACCTTCCCTCTGAGATTTTTCAGCCTGTTCCATGGTTCTATGTCTTCCAATCTATTTTATTCATCAGTTTTTTTTTAAAATTTCAATTCTTTATTGTTTAAAGTATTACATAAGTCTCTTTCCCCCCCCCATTGACCTCTCCCCAGCCGCCCCCAACCCCCAGCACATGTCTTCACCCGCCCCCCCCCCCCCCCAACCCCTGTCTGTATCCATTGGTCATGCTCATATGCATGCATACAAGTCCTTTGATTGATCTATTGAACCCTCACCCTCCGCCTTCCCTCATAGGTTGGACAGTCTGTTCGATGCTTCTATGACTCTGGTTCTATTTTTGTTCATCAGTTTATTTTGTTCATTAGGTTTCACATATGAGTGAGATCATGTGATACTTGTCTTTCTCTGACTGGTTTATTTCACTTAGCATAATACTCTCCAGGTCCCTCCATGCTGTCTCAAAGGGTAAGAGATCCTTCTTTTTTACTGCTGCATAGTATTGCATGGTATAAATGTACCACAACTTTTTTATCCACTCATCTACTGATGGGCACTTGGGCTGCTTCCAGATCTTAGTTGTAAATTGTGCTTCTATAAACATAGGGGTGCATACATTCTTTCTGATTGGTATTTTAGATTTCTTAGGATATATTCCTAGAAGTGGGATCCCTGGGTTAAATGGCAACTCTTTTCACTCTGCTATGTTGCTTAAAAAAAAAAAATCAAAGGAGACTCCTGGGGAAGGTAACATTTGAACTGGCTTTGAAAGAAGAATGAGAGTTTGCTTGGGGTACAGTTGGGGGAAGGGCATTCTAAGCAGGGGGAACACCATGAATGATGCTATGAATCATGGTTGTACAGGTATATTTGTGTAAAGGACTATGTCCTAGCTTCCAACTCTGAAGGACATAAGCAGAATTTTATAACTGGGGTGTTGTAGACACTCTGGTTGCCAACCTTGTCAGCTGATTTAAAAATTTTAATTTTGTCTGCCTCTGGCCCACATACAATAGACCGAAACTGCCCAACACGGTAGCCAGTAGACACCTGTGGTTACTTAAATTTAAATTAATTAAGATTAAAGTAAAAAATTCTGTCGATGCACTAGCTGCATTATAGGTACGCAGTAGCCACAGGTGCTCAGTGGTTACCATACTGGACAGCACAGACATGGAATATGTCCATCTTTGCAGAATGTTCTACTGGACAGCATTGTTATAGTTAACAAATGACTAGCAAAATTTTTACATACAAGAAGAGAATAGTGAGGGGGAAAAAAGTTTCCCAAACTAATAATGCTTTAGAAAACAGAGTGGGGAGCAGTTATTGGAAATTCTAATCTAATCAAACTTTAAGAGGCCAGTTAGGCTTTTGTTTTTCTTTATAGATGAAAACTTCAGTTTATTTGACTTGGATAGGGATACAAAGCCAAAAGCTTCATAGTCTTGGCAAATCACTTTATGGATATAGATTAAAAATCATCTAATATGCCACCTCCCTCCTCCCTTTAGCCTGGCTTGCCAAAACAAATGGCATCAGCAACTCGGGATAGCCAATCCTTGATCTAGGCTCTGAACCATTTAGGCTGATCATTCATTAAGTAAAGAACTGATTTTACCTAATATGGATCTACAATCATCTTCATAGTTATAGAAGTTTATATCCTGGCTCTTCTCACTTTATAAAAACTTCACATAAATCCTCAAATATTCCCATGGAGGTTGGCTTTATTTCCTCAGACACAGAAATAAGAGTGCAGACTAACTTGTCCAATATCGTCTAACCAGGAGGTGGCAGAGCCAATATACAGTCTCTGATTTTCTGATTCAGAAGTCAGGTGCTCCTCAAATTCTCTTTAAAGATATATCTCTTTAACTAGGATAAAAAGTAATGTAAAGCTTTTATGACCAAAAATGAGAAGAGCTTAGATGAATGGTGAATGAGTCCTTAGAGAGGTGACTGTTTTGGGGAGCAACAGGTTGACCCTCAAAGTCATTGGAAGTCACCAAAGTCCTCTCCTTAGAGAAGAAAGAGAAGTGTGATGAAAGTAGTCTTGACATTTTGGTAATTTATTTGCTCTCCTGAGGAGCAACTGGGTGAGAGATTATGTTTGATGTTGGGAGTCATGAAGTATTACAAACAAAAGATGGTCTATGTTTGGACTTTGTTAATAGAAAGAGATTTAAGGAGGGTAGATTAAGATACATTTTGAAGAAAGAATATACATTATTTGGCAAAAATACCATTATTCCAACTGCCATTCAGATTTAAAATGAAAATGTTGGTCTTCCCAGTTCTACTCAGGATTGTGTCATCCTCTGGACTATAATATCCTGTTGTTTACACATTATTATATTTATTATGGGCAAATATCGTTTTTTAAATGGATATTATGTCTCTCCTAATAGATTCTGAGCATCTTGAGAGTTGAGCTATATTTATATTTTTATAATATAAAGTAGGTTCTCCATAAATGTTTGCTGAACTGAAATTAATCATCTTTAATAATCCTTTCTATCTTATTCTCATACTTAATGTTACCAGTTTGCTACTATTTTCAGGCTTCCTCAATCTGTTTACTTGTTTCTATACTCATTTTCTGCTTACCCTCCCACCATTCTATTCAGCCACCAGGCACCTAATTTGTGGATAATTGAATAGTTTCTCTTTTTATTTTAAACAATTTTTTAAAATAATGTTTATAAAATTTATTTTTCAGAGAGGGGGAGGGAGAAGGAGAGCAAGGGAGAGAGAGAGAGAGAGAGAGAGAGAGAGAGAGAGAGAGAGAGAGAGAGAGAGAAACATCGATGTGAGAGAGAACCATCCATTGGTTATCTCTTGTACACATCCTGACCAGGGATTGAACTTGCAAACTGAGTATCTGCCCCTGACCCGGAATCGAACCAGTGAGTTTTTGATTCATGGGACAATGCTCAACCAACTGAATCACTCCTGCCAGGGTGATAATTGAATAGGTTCTTAACTTTGTTTTATTATTTCCTCCAGTCCTTCAAACCTCTCCAACCTGCACAAGTCATCTAGAATCTTCTTCTTCAAATAATTGTTATTATCATTTTCCTCTTTAAATAATTTTATTTATTGATTTTAGGGAGAGAGAGGAAAGAAGAGAGAGAGAAAAAAACATTGATTTGTTGTTCCACTTATTTATGCATATTTATTGGTTGATTCTTGTATGTGCCCTGACCAAGCATCAAACCCACAACCTTGGTGTGTCGGGACAGTGCTCTAACCAACTGAGCTACCCGGCCAGGGCTATCATTTTTCTTTTTTTCATTGGCTTGCCATGATCAACTGAATTAAGTGCAAATCCTTACATTGATGTTCAAAGCTCTTTGTATCCTTAGTTGATACCTACCTTTCCACAGCACCAAAGAAGAGTTGTTTTTTTTTTAAAGCTTTATTGTTGAGATTATTACAGATGTCTCTCTTTTGCCCCCCATTATTTCCCTCCTCCCTGATCCTGCCCTATCCCAGGCCTTCGCCACCCTATTGTCTGTGTCCATAGATAATGCATATAAGATTCGTTTAATCTCTTCTTGCCCCCTCCCTTCACTCTGAAAATTGTCAGTCTGTTTTATTTCTATGCCTCTGATTCTATTTTATTCACCAGTTCATTCTATTCATTAGATTTCGTATTAATTTATTTTGACTTTTAGATTCTTTCATTTCTTTCATTTGTGACATGTTTCTTTGTCTCCTCATTTTGGCTGCTTCCCTGTGTTTGTTTCTATGTATTGGGAATAGCTGCTATGTCTCCTTGAGTTGGTAGTGTGGCCTTGTGTAGTAGGTGTACTATAGGGCCCAGTGGCTCAGCCTCCCCAATCACCTGAGCTGGGCACTGTAGATGCACCCCTTTCTGGGCTGTGAACACAGTCTTGTCTTATATAATACAAGAGAAACATGCAAATTAACCATTCCTCTGCTACGCTCAAGCCATGCCCTCCAGCCAATCAGGAGCGAGTATGCAAATTAACCCAACTAAGATGGCAGCGGCCACGAGTGAGCAGGGGGCTTGGGTTTTCCCCGGCGATGGAGGAAGCCAAGCTTCCCACCTGCCCTGGTTGGTCCTGGGCTCCGCTCAAGGCTACAAAGTTTCAATTATAGAAGATAAATAAATCCCAGGAAAAAAGAAAAGAAAAAAAGGAGAGGCTGGGAGCTTGGGTTGCTGGGGGGCGTGGACAGCCTGAAAACGGCACTCAGCCCCTCACCCAGGCTGGCCACACCCCCATGGGTTGAGGGTGCCCACTGAGGGGTGTGCCCAGCCTGAAAACAGCCCTCAGCCCCTCACCCAGGCTGGCCAGGCACCCCAGCGGGACCTCCACCCTGATCTGGGACACCCTTCAGGGCAAACCAGCCGGCCCCCACCTGTGCACCAGGCCTCTATCCTATATAATAAAAGGGTAATATGCAAATTGACCCTAACAGCAAAATGACTGGGAATGACTGGTCACTATGACACACACTGACCACCAGGGGGCAGACGCTCAATGCAGGAGCTGCCCTCTGGTGGTCAGTGCGCTCCCACAGGGGGAGCTCTGCTCAGCCACAAGCCATGCTGATGGCTGCCAGTACAGTGGTGGTGGCGGGAGCCTCTCCTGCCTCCTCAGCAGCTCTAAGGATGTCCGACTGCAGCTTAGGCCTGCTCCCTACTGGCAAGTGGACATCCCCCAAGGGCTCCCGGGCTGCCAGAGGGATGTCTGACTGCAAGCTTAGGCCCAATCCCCCGGTGAGCGGGCCTAAGCCAGTAGGTGGACATCCCCTGAGGGGTCCCAGACTGCGAGAGGGCACAGGCCAGGCTGAGGGACAACCCCCCCCCCCCCCCCCCCCCGTACACAAATTTTTGTGCACCGGGCCTCTAGTTTAAAATTATGTTTTTATTAGTTGAGACTTGACTGCTGTTGGTGTTACTGAGAGGAATTGACCTCCAGGTCAATTGGCTGTGAGGACCAGCTGCGACTACACTGGGAGAGATGCTGTGCAGGAGACACCCTAATGGAGCAGGACTTGAGTCTACTGAGTGCTCACTGAGTCTACCCCTTGAGTGTGTCGCTTATAGAGCTGTATTCTGGGTGGTGTGACAATGATCACTGGGTACACTGGCTCTTGGGTCTCCAGGGAGGAATACAGTCAGCCACTGCCTGGGGCCACCCAGCAGGAGCTACAGAGAGATCTGAAGATTCTTCCTCTTTGTATTCTCTTTGTATTGGGTTTGGAAGTGCCCAGATGAGGTCCAGCTATGAAGCAAGGCAGGCTGGTGCTGGGTCTTGGACCTTTTATTGATAGATTTAGGGCTCCCTGACACAGTTGCAGCTTCTTTGAGAGCGTTTAGCCTGAGCAAGGACAGGCCATTCATATGCATATGCAAAAGCTGCTGCAGGCACCAAGTGGAAGCTGCTGTGAGAGGCTGGGAGTGGTGGCCAAGAGCCAGGCAAAGGTGGTGGGGGACTCACACCATGGTGAGGGTGGAGCCTGAGCTATGGAGCCGGTGGGCTAGGGAGCCGGTGTCCCGGGCCACAGTGATGTTGAGCTATGCCTCCCCCCACCCTTCCGACCTGGCAGCATTTTCTGAGTGCTGGGCTTGTCTTCCCAAGCTAAACTGTGAGTGCCCCGTGGCAGGGACCCATTTCTTTGACATTCACCGACATTTATGTGCTATGTGCCCAGCTTCCGTGGGAGACACAGATTTTATCTACGGAAAGGGGGAGTGCACTAAGCAAAGTCCACCAGGAGCCCAGGAGATATATTTTGGAGATGAGAAACTTGTGGATCTGGAAGAGGCAAATCCATTCTTCTTTAAAGAGTTTCTGAAAACCAAGAACCTCAGCCTGTTGAAGAGGACACGGACAACAGCAGGCTTCATTCGAAGGAAGCCACGAGGCACTCCCTGGGCCTCGACTGCATCTCCCAACCCGCCCAGCCTGCGGGCTTCAGCCTGGAGTTCCAGCAGGCGTTTTTCATAGACCCAATTGGGGCTAGTGATCTCCTGGACGAGGACGAGGATGAGGACGGGTGGAACGGCGCCTACCTGCCATCCACAGTGGAGCAGACCCACTTGAGGGTCTGGACCAGCACTTCTCCCTGCAGCACACATATCTCCTTCTTCCCCAGCCCGTCGGAGCTGGCAGGGCCCAAGCCTCGGTCCCTGTGGGCACTGAGTGACTCCGACTCCGGAGTCCCTCCTGTGGCAAGTCCCAGTGCAGACTTTGCCGCCCATGGAGAGTGTCTGGGGGACAGGCACCTTCGGACGCTGCAGATCAGTTAGGAATCACTGAAAGATGAGAACTCAAAGCTCAGGAGGAAGCTGACAGAGGTACAGAGCTTCTTTGAGATGCAAACCGAGATGGTGAGGACACTGGAGCAGAAATTAGAAGCAAAGATGATCAAGGATGAGAGTGACTACCACGACCTGGAATCCGTGGTCCAGCAGGTGGAGCAGAACCTGGAGCTGATGACCCAACATGCAGTAAAGGCAGAAATTCACATCATGAAACTGAAACAAGTCATAAACTTGCTCCAGGCGCAGGTCTCCAACTTCAAGAGGGAGAATGAGGCCCTGCGCTCGGGTCAGGGCGCCAGCCTGACGGTGGTGAAGCAGAACAAGGACGTGGCCCTGCAAAACCTGTGCATGGTCATGAGCAACGCGCACACCTCCATCAAGCAGCTGGTTTCTGGACCCGAAACACTGAACCTTGTTGCTGAAATCCTTAAATCCATAGACAGAATCTCTGAAATCAATGAGCTCAGGGAGGAGGAGTCTTGAGAAACTTCTAGCTCGCAGCTCTGTTTACATCCTGCAGTTACCGCTCACTGGATTTGAAATGCCATTGTGTCCTTAAATATGCAGTCTTCCCAGTAAAGCTGTTTATCACGAGATGCTAATTTCATGACTGAGAACAGTATTATTAGCTCACCTCAGCCAGGAGCAGCAGAACTAGTGAGCGTCACCGAGGTTTCTGTCTTGGTGAATCCTTCCTCCTTGGTGAATCCCTGCATTAAGACCACGATCCACTGGAAGAGGTGTTTATAAAAGCCACCGATGGTTTTAAGTACTGAACATGGAAACAGCAGTTCTGTGATATGAGTCTTCCATTCTTACTCCAGAACATTCATTCTAAGATAAGTTTGATCGATTGTCCTTGATTTCACGAGTAAAGGAAAACAGTAAATGAGCTGAAATTCAAATGATTGCATTGGAAAGGGCCTCGTGCCTTTTTGCCTTTGCTCAGTACCCCTCTGGCTCAGTCTACCCCTTGCAGCCTTCACAGGGGCGGCCCCTGCGACTGGTGGCCTGAGTGTGGGCACCCCATGTGGTTGGATGCTGCTATCCTCCTGTAGGGACCAAGGTTGGCTTGGATTCTACACTGTGAAACCGTCGAAACACATCTCTTTAGGAGGCCTCAGGTTTGAAAAAATGTTTTTGATGGAGTGTTTTGATACATGTTCTAAGCGGCCCTTTGTATAATGAAGTTGAATCCAGAGGACGTGCAGAGCCTCCCGGTCGCACAAGTTCCCGCTGCCTTTCCAGCCACTTCTGACGGAGGGAGGCATGACATGCACTCAGTGCCTTGTGGCTGTTTTCCTGCAGATGTTATTTTTTAAAATTAATGTTCCCTCCTGTTCAGATTGACAGCTTTCTTAATAAATTTTAAAATGCAAAAAAAAAAAAAAAAAAAGCTGCTGCAGGCAGCGTGGGTGGGGTTGTAAATTGGATGAGGCAGGTCTTAGGGAATCACCAGGGTGGAGCAAACATAAAAGGTTGCCAGTCAGCCCTGCAACCAGGGAGGTCCCAGCTTAGAAACAGCCCTGTGAGCACCTCCATCTGGGAGAAAGCCGCCCCCCCAAGTTCCTGCCCTGATGCAGACAATCCAGTTCCTCCTGGTATGCGCCTATGTCCCCTGGAACCTCGCCCGGCACTGGAGCTCAGAGGAAGCAGGACCTTGTAAGTTCAGTTCGTGGTGCCGGCCTTTTAAAGGAACAGCTGGGTCTCCAGCAGCCTCTGTGTCCCTGAGCCCCAGTCCGCACTGGTTTTTACAGCCCATAGTTCTTACTGCCCTGTAGGGATGTCTTTTCCCAGCTCTGGGACCCTGGGCTGGGGGTCTGGTGTGGGGCTGGGACCCCTTGCTCCTCCAGCAGAGACGATCTCCCGCCCAATTAAAAAAGCAGCCCATGTGGGTGCCAGACCAGCCTGTTCTGCGCCTCTGCACCTTCAGCCAATCTCAGTGTGCTTCCAACTTCTCTAGTTGTAGGACTTCCATTCAGCCAGCTATCCAGTGGTTCTGGATGATGGTGGTTCTGTATTTTAATTGTAATTTTGATGTAGTTATGGGAGGCGGCGAGTACAGCTGCCATCTTCTATAAGACCAAAGAAGAGTTTTAAGAAAGTCTGTAGTTCATAAGATTTGCTTATTGATATGTTTAGATGGCTATGAGGTTCAAAAGATTTTAAAGACATATAATAACACGAGATTACTTGAAAACAATACAAACCAAGATAGTGTTATCAGGTGCTTGACGATGTAACTAGTCCACAGAGTCTATAGAACAGCGGTTCTCAACCTGTGGGTTGCGACCCCTTTGGGGGTCAAATGACCCTTTCACAGGGGTCGCCTAAGACCATTGGAAAACACATATATAATTACATATTTTTTTGTGATTAATCACTATGCTTTAATTATGTTCAATTTGTAACAATGAAAATACATCCTGCATATCAGATATTTACATTACGATTCCTAACAGTAGCAACATTATAGTTATGAAGTAGCAACAAAAATAATTTTATGGTCGGGGGTCACCACAACATGAGGAACTGTATAAAAGGGTCGCGGCATTAGGAAGGTTGAGAACCACTGCTCTAGAAGGTCATTGAAAGCTTATGTCATCAGACATGCAGCTTCGTTGGAGAAACTGATAGCTGTTGGGGACCCTGTAACACATCCGTGCTATTTACTCAAACCCAGTCTCCCTTATTTTTCTGATACAAACATGTAAGGTTTTAGAGTAACGGGATCTGTTTTGTCAGTATAAAAATATTTCCTGTGTCAGAATTCAGATATTTATAAATAGATACTCCTGCTTAAATGTCATTCTTTTAAATTTTATTGGATCTCTTCCCAGTACTTGGAAAATATATATACCTGAGCTGTTTCTTCTGATCAGCTTCTACTGTGGACACTTTGTTTGAAGTCATATAGGAGTAATTTGAGGAAAAGTAGAATTTGGCAGATATTATTGCATTTGAGTAGCCATCATAAAATTTAGGTTTTAAACAGGGCATGGCATTGTTTAAGCTCAACTTATGATAGAGTTTGTCAATTATGTAGTAATATAAGTTCAAAAGTGCTATTTTTATAGGTGATAGATTTTTCTCTATGGTTAACTGCTCTGTTTTGTTTGTACTTAATACAAAGAAATTTATATTGTTTTGTCTTTGGAAGTAAGAAATTTAGAGAGTCATACACAATATTAAAAATGTTAGATGCCTTGAAATAATACTTATAAATTTTCAGGGATTTCCAAAAACAGAGGATGTAAGGTGGCTAGCTGTGCCTTTTTAGTGATTGGGTTGGTTACTTTTCTCAATGACTGTTCTAGCTAATTAATTTAGCAAGGCAACTCATTTCATTAACATGATATGGCTAATACCTTAGCTACTAGTAATCAATTCAAATCTATTCTCAGTCCGTAAAGAGGGCTGTCTATAAACCTATACTTATTATTCCTTACTTAAGCTTTATTTACTTTTGTATTCCTAAGAAAAATGAATAAAACACTTTATATATGAGTTCATTTTCTCACTCCAATACTCATTCCAATTTCTAAGGGCCTTCTGATTTATAGGCTCTCAAAAATCTTTCCTCTTCCAATTTGAATTTAAGTAATTAGCTTCTTCCTAATTTGGAACCTCAATTTGAAAACTTGTGTGTTTGATTTGGCATTAGGGTGGGCATCTTATTCTTAAATAAGATCATGTAACTTTAGTTTTCAGTGATCACAGAGATGTTTGCCAAGCAGCAACTTTATAGCTTTGAGGAAACTGGAAAATAAAATGTCTCTACTAAGATTGTGATTCTCCTCGACAGTCACTTGGCTGTACCAATTTCAGTTTAAACAACTGGACTCTGAACCTGCTTTTGTTCTGATTAAGGAGCTTATTTATATACTAGGGGCCCGGTGCACGAAATTCGTGCACTGGGTGTGTGTGTGGGGGGAGTGTCCCTCAGCCCAGCCTGCCCCCTCTCACATACTGGGAGCCCTCAGGCGTTGACCCCCATCACCCTACGATCGCCTGATCGGCCCCTTGCCCAGGCCTGACGCCTCCGCCAGAGGTGTCAGGCTTGGACAGGGGACCCCCATCTCCCCCCGATCACTGGCTCTGGCCCCCGCCCAGGCCTGAGGCCTCTGGCCCAGGAATCATGCCTGGGCAGGGGACCCCCATCTCCCTCTGATCGCTTGCTCCACCCCCCCCCCCCAAGCCTGACGCCTCTGACCCAGGCTTCAGGCCTGGGCAAGGGGACCATCATATTCCCCCAACCCCCGGCTCTTCCCCCCGCCCAGGCCTGATGCCTCAGCCAGAGGAGTTGACCCTCATCACCCTCCCATCACCAATCACCGGATCGGCCCCTTGACCAGGCCTGAGGCCTCCGGCAGAGGTGTCAGGCCTGGGCAGGGGGCCCCAGCTCCCCACGGTTGCAGGCTCCGCCCCTGCCCAGGCCTAACGCCTCTGGCCTAGGCGTCCGGCCCGGGCAGCAGGGACCTGCAGTGGCAGTGGGGGGTGCCGCGATTGTGGGCTTCACTTTAGGCCCAGGCAAGGGACCCCTAGCTCCTGGGACTGCCAGCTTCGACCGTGCCCAGCTCCCATCGCTGGCTCCACCCCTACTTCCTGCTATCACTGGCCAGGGCGGCAAAGGCGCCTGATTCTCCCATCATGGCTGGGGGGCTCTTAGCTCCCCCCTGGGTTTCCGATCACTGTCAGTGGCAGGGGGCTTCTTCCTGCTTTCCCTTTCGCCTCCCTGCATTGTGCCTACATATGCAAATTAACCGCCATCTTGTTGGCAGTTAACTGCCAATCTTAGTTGGCAGTTAACTGCCAATCTTAGTTGGCAGTTAATTTGCATATAGCCCTGATTAGCCAATGAAAACGGTATCACCGTACGCCAATTACCATTTTTCTCTTTTATTAGTGTAGATTCGGGAATACAGAGGCACAACCTGTTAACAGCTGTAAATTTGGTTGATTAAGCTGTGTGTGAACAAATTTATAGACAAAGAAGAATATGTGATAAAGACTATATATAGCCTTCAAAGACTAAAATATATATTATCTGGGCCTTTAAGAAAAAGTTTGCCAACTCCTGGTTTATATTAGCAATAGTCATAATGATGATCCATTACAAGGATTCAAAGAGTGCCATCTGAATCAACAAAGCAAGATGAAAGTATGTTTTTTATAGCTTTCGTCTTGGGATATTTTATTTCTGATTTGCATAGGAGGTATAAATTAGAGATGATACAGTATCCTTATAGGATTTTTAGGAGTGTTAAGTCATGGCTCTTTACAGTACTTTACACATGGAGGACAGTAACAATTATTGCTGCTGTTATAAACTATGTGTATTCTTGACAGTTGTTTCTACTTTGTTTTATGAGTCTCTGTTTTATCTCTGCTCTTTTTGAATAACATTTAATTTTATAATAGAGAAAAATGCTTCTCAGAATGATAGTTTGCAGCCTCTTTATTGCATTTGGAATTAAAGAGAGAATGAAGGAAAAATTACATAAAAGTGGAAGACAACCAGCTGGGGATTGGATTACAAAATAATTAACAGGGTTATGTGCTCTCGAGGGTGGTTTCTCTTCTGAGGGATTTGAAAAGAGGCATTTTAAAAGTGTGTTAACCTAAGTGCACAGAAACAATGGACAGGGCTTGCTTAAGGCAAAGGTCATCCTTTTACTAAAAAAGTTAATTTGTCTGGAGTGTGACAGCCCACCAAGGAATTTATGAACAGATCACCCTGTGAAGTTACTTTCCATAAAACCCCTTTTCTGTCCACATCACTTTAAAATCTTTTTTTATTTTAGCTGAAAGGCAAATCTTAAGTGTAGCAGTTTTATACTGTAGGATATCAATGGCAGTGTAACAAATTATCCCAAAATTTAGTGGCATAAAGCAATCAGTTATTATGTTTACAGATTCTGTGGATCAGGCATTTGGACAGGGCACAGACAGGATGGCTTCTCTTTGTTCCACAGTGTCTGAAGCTGGAAAGCTAAAAGGCTGGGAGCTGGACTATTGGAAGGCTCATTCATTCATATGTTTGGCAGTTGTTGTTGGTTGTTGGCTAGGAAAACTCTAGTTTCTCTCCACATGTGTCTGTCATTGTGATCTCTCCAAATGGACTAATTTGGGCTTCTTTAGGTGGTGTCTGGGCTCTTCAGAGTATGCATGCCAAAAAGAGAGCCAGACAGAGCTGTATTCTTCCTATGACATAGCCTTGGAAATCCCAGAGCAACATTTCTATGCTTCTCTGTTGATCAAGGACAGGAAGTCACATGTCCATCTAGGTTCAGGGGAGAAAAATGGACTCTATCTTTTGATGGGGAGGAGCAAGGTTCTGGAAGAGCATGTGGAATCAGAAATATGCCTGAGGACATTTTTGGAAATTCAATTTACCACAGTTATATCACTTAATTTAATTAATAATTATACATATGTGCACTTAATCTATATGCCAGTTATTCCAAGTACTTTACAAATATTGATTTATTTAGTCCATAACAGTCTTACTTAACAGATGAACAAACTGAATCAGGATATGGAATTAACTGGAATACAATCTTCTCTGACCTTGAAGGATAACAAATAAGTTGTGATTTTTTTTAAATCTTGCATAGTATTTATTTAAACATTTAAAAATATTTCAAATGCATATTTATTTTTGTATTGGTTTGATTTGAGAGGTGTGGCTTCTAATAAGTAGTTTTTGAAAAAGTCTTTATTGTTGAGATTATTACAGATGTCGCTCTTTTCCCCCTTTACCGTCTTCACCTGGTTCCCACTCCTCCCCAGGCCTTCGCCACCCTATTGCTGTCCATAGGTAATGCATATCTACATATATAAAAGCCTAAGCGACCATTGCAAATGAACGACTGGAATGACCAGTTGTTATGGCACGCACTGACCACCAGGGGGCAGATGCTCAATGCAGGAGCTGCCTCCTGGTGCTAGGTGCGCTCCCACAGCGGGAGGGCCGCTTAGCTGACTGACATGTTCTGGCAGCCCACCAGCCCAGCAGCAGCCACTCACTCCCGCAATAGCCCTACAGGTCTAATCTCCGGAAAATGGACCAGGCACCAACGGACCAGCGCTGCCTGCACAATCCCGACAGCACTGCCAGCCTCCTGGAAGTCGGCCTTGGGCACCACGGCCACTTCCCCTCCCTAGACAGTTTGCAAGGAAGAAACAATATAAAAGCAGCTGTCAGGTGGCTCCTGGCAACCTGCACTAACATCAGCAGGAGGGATCTGGATCCCAGGCCGGCAAGGGCATCCAACCACCCACCTGGAAGGCTGATCACATCTCGACTCCCCACCCCAACTGGGGACCCCACCCAGGCATGAATTCGTGCACCGGGCCTCTAGTATGCATATAAGATCTTTGTTTAATCTCTTCCCGTCCCCCAACCCCCCTTCCTCTGAGAATCGTCAGCTTGTTCTATTTCCATGCCTCTGATTCTATTTTATTTATCAGTTTATTCTGTTCATCAGATTCCTTATTCATTTATTTTAACTTTTAGATTCAATTATTGATAGATATGTATTTGTTGACATTTTGTTATTCATATTTTTTATCTTTTTTTCTTCTTTCTCTTCTTAAAAAATACCCTTTAGCATTTCATATAATACTGGTTTGGTGGTGATGAACTCCTTTAGCTTTTTCTTGTCTGTGAAGCTCTTTATCTGACCTTCAATTCTAAATGATAGCTTTGCTGGGTAGAGTAATCTTGGTTGTAGGTCCTTGCTATTCACCACTTTGAATATTTCTTGCCACTGCCATCTGGCCTGCATAGTTTCTGTTGAGAAATCAGCTGACAGTTGTATGGGCATTCCCTTGTAGGTAACTAACTTCTTTTCTCTTGCTGCTTTTAAGATTCTCTCTTTGCTTTAGCCCTAGGCATTTTGGTTATGATGTGTCTTGATGTGGTTCTCTTTGGGTTCCTCTTATTTGGGCCTCTCTATGCTTCCTGGACTTGTAAGTCTATTTCTTTCACCAGGCAAGGGAAGTTTTTTGTCAATATTTATTCAAATACGTTTTCAATATCTTGCTCTCTCTCTTCTTCTGGTACCCCCATAATTCAGATGTTGGTACGCTTGAAGTTGTCCCAGAGGCTCCATACACTATCTTCATATTTTTGGATTCTTTTTTCTTTTTGCTCTTCTATTTGGGTGTTTTTTGCTTCCTCATATTTCAAATCGTTGATTTGATTCTCAGAATCCCCTACTCTACTGTTAAATCTTGTTATGTTATTCTTTATTTCAGTCAGTGTATGCTTAATTTCTGATTGGTCTTTTCCCATATTTTTTGGAGTTTTCTAAAAGATTTGTGAGTAACCTTATAACAGTGATTTTGAACTCTATATCCAGTAGTTTGTTTTCTTCCATTTCTTTCATTTGTGACATGCCTCTCTGTCTCTGCATTTTGGCTGCTTCCCTGTGTTTGTTTCTATGTGTTGGGTAGAGGTGCTATGTCTCCTTGAGTTGGTAGAGTGGCCTTGTGTAGTAGGTATTCTATAGAGCCCAGTGGCTTAGCCTCCCCAGTCATCTGAGCTGAGCAATCTAGGTGTGTCCCTTTGTGGGCTGTAAGCACAGTCTTGTTATAGTTGAGACTTGATTGCTGTTGGTGTCACTGTGGGGAATTGACCTCCAGGCCAATTGGCTGTGAGGACCAGCTGCGACTACAGTGGGAGAGCTGCTGTGCAGGAGACACCTCTATGGAGCAGGACTTGCTTCCGTGGGGCTTTGGTGCTGAGTCTTCCCTTTGAGTGTGTCACTTATGGATGTGTACAGTTGTAATCTGGTATGGTCTGACACTGACCACTGGGTACATTGGCTCTTGGGTCTCCAGGGAGGAATACAGTCAGCCACTGCCTGATCAGCTCCAGCAGCAGTTACAGAGAGATCTGGAGATTCCTCCTCTTTGTATTGGCTTTAGAAGTGCCCAGATGAGGCCCAGCTGTGAAGCAAAGCAGGCTGGTGCTGGTGCTAGGTCTTGGGCCTTTTATTGATCGGTTTGGGGCTCCCTGACCCAGTTGCAGCTTGTTTCAAATCTTTTACCCTGACCAAGGACAGGCCTTTCATATGCAAAAGCTGTTGCTGGCAGCGTGGGTGGGGTTGTAAATTGGAGGAGGTGGGGTCTTAGGGAATCACCAGGGTGGAGCAAACATAAATGGCTGCCAGTCAGCCCTGAAACCAGGGAGGTCCCAGCATAGGAACAATGATCCCTGTGAGCATGATGGTCTGGGAGAAAGCTGCCCTGGAGTTCCTGCCCTGATGCCAGACAATACAGTTCTTCCTCATATGTGTCTGTGTTTTCCAGAGCCTTTCGCTGGTTCTGAAGCTCAGAGGAAGCAGGATCTTGTAAGTTTAGTTTGTGGTGTTGGCCTTTTAAAGGAACAGCTGGGTCTCCAGCAACCTCTGTGTCCTTGAGCCCCAATCCACACTGGTTTTTACAGCCCATAGTTCTTACTGCCCATAGGGACTTATTTTCTTCGCTCTGGAACCCTGGGCTAGGGGGTTTGATGTGGGGCTGGGACCCCTTTCTCCTCCGAGCGGCCTCTGCAGAGATGATCTCCCTTCCAATTAAAAAAGTGGCACACATGGTTGTCGGACCAGCCCATTCCGCGCCTCGGCACCTCCTACCAGTCTCAGTGTGCTTTCTTCTTTATTTCTCTAGTTGTAGGACTTCCATTCAGCCAGATTTCCAGTGGTTCTGGATGATGGTTGTTCTATATTTTAGCCGTAATTTTGATGCGGTTGTGGGAGGCGGCAAATACAGGTATTTACCTTCGCCGCCATCTTCAAATCTCTCTAATAAGTAGTTTTTTAAATGAGTGCAGCAGTCAGGCCTCCAAGATCCCATCCTTATGTACCCTTAGAGCTGGGTTATGGTGAATGAGTTGGAATTTGTTCATGAAGTGCTCAAATGAATCAAAAAGTTATGAATACTGTTCTGTTTGACAACAATCTTGTACTAACTTACCAAATTTAATTGATAAATTTATTCTATGTCCTTTTAGGAAAACAAATACAGTATCTTGGCCTTGCTGTGATAATCTTACCTAATGGCTATCTTTTCCTTCGTTGATATTGAAATGAACAGTGTGAATCCTTGTTGTACATATTTCAAGCCCTGTTTTGTTTTGTTTTTTACATCCATTGATTCTACCTTGGAGATCTAGCAGTCTCTGATTAAGTTGCTTAGAGGCTTTTCACTCTTGTTTGTCCCTCAGAACGTAGTGGTGCTATTTTAAGGTTGGGCCAAAGTGACTTTCACCCTGGTACATTTGTGACACAATTACTATATCTCCTAGTCTCTACTACATATATAAATATATAACAAACATAAAGTACACAGATAAGAAGAGGGTATCCTTATTAGATGATCAAAACTCAATGGAGTGTCTAACATTCTTTTGGAATATTTACATATTTTTCTTTCTAATTGAAAAATAGGGATAGTCTTTTAAAACAGATACTTGATTAGGAGTACATGTAGAAATTTGCATAATCAAAACCATATCTGAACTAACTTATTTTATATTTTTAAATTTAGAGATCTAAGAGAGAGACCTATACTATACTGAATATGAATGAATTGATTATATTGATTGAAATTAAACTTTGAAGGCTTTATAATAATGTGGGAAAATGCCATATGTTTAAGTGGGGAACAAAAGGAAAAGATAGAATATCTAATTCATATGAAATGATAAAAAACTTAAAAATATATAGAAATATGCTAATTAGAGGGGAAACGTTAGGGTTTGGAGAAGGTGAAGGTATAGCTGTGTTCTTTTCTTTGTCCTCTTTATCATTTTCCAAGTTTCCAGTAATGAATGTACTTTATATTTATAATGAAAAAATAAAATTTTTGTCACAAAATCAAAGTATAATTAATAGTTCAAATTTTTATGTTGAATTAAAAGGTATTATTAAACTAGATCTTTTCTGTTTAGAAGTTATATGTTTTCTTCTAACAACCAATACAATATACAAATTGAATTTGCTTTTAATAGAATAATATTGGATTTATTCCCCCCATAGGCTATCATAGATTTCCATGGAAGAGTTTGAATTTTTATAAAAGCATCCTACATTAAAATTTTTATATGTTTTTATTGATTTCAGAGTGAGGAAGGGAGAGGGAGAGAGAGATAGAAACATCTATGAGAGAGAAACATTGATCATGCTCCTGCATGCCTCCTGCATGCTCCCTACTGGGGATTGATCCCACAACCTGGGCATGTGCCCTTACCGGGAATGGACCTGGGGAACTTCTGGTGCATGGGATGACGCTCACCCAACCGAGCCACCCTAACCAGGCCTACATTAAAGTTTTTTAAGCTCCAGAATTATCCATTTAAAAAACTGCTTAGTAACCCTACCAGTGTGTGTACTGTACGAACAAGTTCACTGCCTCTAGCCTCCAGCATACTTCGCGCACACGTCAGGCAGCTCCCGGGAGAAGCCCTTCAAATGCAAACACTGTGGCAAATCATTTGCGTACCACGCAGCCCAGGACAGCCATGTCCGCTGCTCACACAAGGAGGCCAGGGCCGCTCTGTGGCAGCTGCAGGAAAACCTTCCCAGATAAAGGCGCCCTGTGCTCCCACACCAAACTTCATGAAGACTCCTGGCCCTCAGAGAGGGTGGGGACAAGGAGGAAACTAAAGACTTGGGTCTGCCTTTATTTTTCTTATGTGTGCGTGTGCCGTGTGAACAAATGATGGTTCTCCTGAGGGAAGAAACAGAAAATGGGACTGACCGATAAGCTGCAATGATCAGATTTATCAACTGTGGTTTTAACAGATTTTGAAGAAATGTTTTTCGTCATTTCCAATAAGAATGAAATTTTGCTGAATTTACTGATAAATAGTGAAAGCTGTCTGTTAATAGTTCTTGAGCATCCTGGAAAATCAAAAACCCTGAGGGGGGCGCATATTGAATTTCTGGGGTGAAAGAGAAGCCTTTTCTTGTGCCCCCAATTGTAATATGGCTGTGGACATCACCTGTTAAGTTTCTTCACTGAATAAATTCTTTGAAAATTCACTAAAAAATAAAAATAAAAAAACTTAGTAGTTCAGTATCTATCATTTTAAGAAAATCAAAGATACATTGTTCCAAAATAGAGGCTGGGTCCTCTGTGTCCCACAGTCCTGTCTAATCCATTCATTGTTAAAATTTTATTTGACCATTTATAGCTCTTCTTACTTTTGTGAAGAGATTTTTCAGACAGTTTCAAATTATCTTCAAATTCAGGCAGATTATCTAATTTCACACACTGCCAGAAAAGAGTTTTAAATTTTTTCTGTACTTTTTAAGTCAATAACTGGTTAACTTTAGTAGACAATTTAGGAAAGCTAAGCTTCTGTGTAATTTTCCCTCCTCCCCGCTAAAGATGTGATGAGACAAAACACCTGTGGCACACCTTATAGAAGGAAATGCTTTCTTGGTGACTTTTAGAAGGTACTAATTTAAATGTCAAAGTAAGTTCTTTTAAGGTTTTTATCTTTAATTCAAGGTTGTAATGTCTCTTACCACTTCATTTACTTAATTTGGATGGGTTTCAACAAGGATTTGGTTTAAAAGTAATTTTCTATATGTTTACACAGGAGAAATGGAAGCATTTCATAATCTCTTGAACTCAGCAATCTCTCCCCCCAATTACTTCTTATTATTTCTGTGGTTTTCTCATGTACTATTATTAACTGTTTGAATTATTCACTTGTTTATTTGTTTGGATCTTCTCTCTAAAATACCATAAACTCCTTGTAGCAGAGACTGTGTGTGCTATGAGGTATACAATGTGTAGTAAATTTTAAGTAAGACGGGTTCAGAGTCTGACTTCCACTTACCAGCTATGGGACCTTGGGTAATTATTCTTCTGGTCTCAGGCCTCTTATCTATGAAATGAATATAGTAATCTCTAACTTGTTGGGTTACTGAGAAGATTAGTGATAAAATACATAACATTCCTGCCTATAGTAGGCCTTCAATACATAATTAGTTATGTATTCAGCAATAATTGAGTGAATGACGTATATCAGTATGCTTGGGCTGCTAGCAAAAGTATCATAAGCTGGGTAGTTAAGCAACAGAAATTTATTTTCTCACAGTTCAGGAGGCTTAGAAGTCCAAAATCAAGATGCTAGCTAATTTATTTCCCCTTCCTGGATTGCATATGGCCAGCTTCTCACTGTGTCCTCCTCACATGGTGGGAGGAGAGAGAGAAGAAGTAGCATCAAGCTTTTTGGTGTCTCTTCTTATGGGCACTAATTCTATCATGAGGGCCCCACCATAATAGCCTAATTTAAACTTAATTACCTCTCAAAGGCCTTATCTTTAAATACTATCACCTTGGGGGTTAGGACGTCAACACATACATTTTGAAGAGACATGTTTAAGTCTATAGAAGACTGCTTCAGGGAAATCTTGATTACTAAAACAGCTAATAAAAACACACACAATATTTAATCATAATCAAAATAGTTTAGAGAAATTGACCATCAGATTATAAAGAAGCCTTGTAAGGAAACTGAAAAATAGCAAGTAAAGAGATGGGCGCAAACTCTATAAAGTATTGATTCAGTGGAGAAAAGAGTGTCAGAAAATTGGCATGGTTGACAGTGGCAGATTCTATAGGGAATTCAAGTGAAAGATGGTTGAGAATTGGTCATCTTTGAATTTGGACATGATTATTATTTACCAGTTTCTCTGGGTATTTCTTATTTTACTTTTAAAATTGATTTGAGAGAGAGAGGAAGGAGAAAAAGAGAGAGAGAAAGAGAGAGAGAGAGAGAGAGAGAGAGAGAGAGAGAGAGAGAGAGATTTATTGTTCCACTTACTGGTATTTATGCATTCATTGGTTACGTTTTGTATGTGCCTTGACTGGAGATTGAACCTGCAACCTTGGTATATCAGGACAGTGCTCTAACCAACTGGCCAGGATCTCTATTGGTATTTTTTAATCATCATTGTTGATAAAGGTATAGGGCTGAATATAAGACATGCTGGAAGGAAAACTGTTTAAAAGGTAATTGCATCAGTTAACATATAACAAAAAAAGAGAGATCTATCTTTTTTTTTTTAATTAAATCTTTATTGTTCAGATTATTACATTTGTTCCTTGTTTTCCCCCCCATAACTCCCCTCCTCCCAGTTCCCGCCCCACCCTCCGCCCTCACTCCCCACCCACTGTCCTCATCCATAGGTGCACGATTTTTGTCCAGTCTCTTCCCGCATCTCCCACACCCCTTTCCCCTGCAAGAATAGTCAGTCCATTCCCTTTCTATGTCCCTGATTCTATTATAATCAACAGTTCATTCTGTTCATCAGATTATTTATTCACTTGATTCTTAGATTCACTTGTTGATAGATGCATATTTGTTGTTCATAATTTGTATCTTTACCTTTTTCTTCCTCTTCCTCTTCTTAAAGGATACCTTTCAGCATTTCATATAATCCTGGTTTGGTGGTGATGAACTCCTTTAGCTTTTCCTTATCTGTGAAGCTCTTTATCTGACCTTCAATTCTGAATGATAGCTTTGCTGGATAAAGTAATCTTGGTTGTAGGTTCTTGGTATTCATCACTTTGAATATTTCTTGCCACTCCCTTCTGGCCTGCAAAGTTTCTGTTGAGAAATCAGCTGACAGCCGTATGGGTATTCCCTTGTAGGTAACTGAGTTTCTTTCTCTTGCTGTTTTTAAGATTCTCTCTTTATCTTTTGCTCTTGGCATTTTAATGATGATGTGTCTTGGTGTGGTCCTCTTTGGATTCCTTTTGTTTGGGGTTCTCCGCGCTTCTTGGACCTGTAAGTCTATTTCTTTCACCAGGTGGGGGAAGTTTTCTGTCATTATTTCTTCAAATAGGTTTTCAGTATCTTGCTCTCTCTCATCTTCTGGCACCCCTATAATTCTGATGTTGGTACGCTTGAAGCTGTCCCAGAGGCTCCTTACACTATCCTCGCATTTTTGGATTCTTTTTTCATTTTGCTTTTCTGGTTGGGTGTTTTTTGCTTCCTCGCATTTCGAATCATTGACTTGATTCTTGCGCTCCTCTGGTCTGCTGTCGGGAGTCTGTATAATATTCGTTATTTCAGTCCGTGTATGCTTAATTTCTAGTTGG
The DNA here is from genome assembly GCF_964212035.1 of Myotis nattereri. Classification (NCBI taxonomy): domain Eukaryota; kingdom Metazoa; phylum Chordata; class Mammalia; order Chiroptera; family Vespertilionidae; genus Myotis; species Myotis nattereri. The sequence continues at coordinate 28,761,410 of NC_138075.1, read as the reverse complement.
TTCCCCAATATAAGATCGAGGGTCTCATTAGTTTTCTTGTAGATCTCATTAAGTTTATCGGCGGCTTCTAAACAGTTCTTGAGAGACCTTAAAAGTGTGGTTCTGAACTCTATATCTTCCATTGACAATTTTGTCCTGTTTCTTTGTCTCCGCATTTTGTTATGCTTCCTTGGTGCACCCCCTAGTGGTCTTTGTGCGCCGTCTTATAGTTAAACCTTGATTGTTGTAGCTAATACCAGGGAGGGTTTGACCTCCAGGCCATGTGGCTATGAGAATCAGCTGTGTCTGCAGTGAGAGAACTTCTGTCCTCTAGGGAGGTGCTAATCTGGCGTTTGCCTGAGGCTATCCGGCAAAGGCCTCTGTGCAGGGCTTGGGCGGGCGGGTCGCACAGGATCAACAGGGTGGGCTGGAGAGAGCAGTTATGGCGGCTCTCAGTCCCGTCCCCGGGGGCTCTGCCTCTCTGAGTCCCAGCACCCGCTGCAGACCTCGGAGAGAAAGCTGCACTCGCTCTGACCGAAGCCAGACAGTCCCGCTTCTCCCGTTTGAGTCTGGGTCCCTAAAGACTCGCCCGGATCTGGAGCTCAGAGTCTGCGACTCCCTCCCGATTGAAAACGCCAACCGCGCCCTCCGCCGCCAGCCTGCTCTGCGCACTCCGCACCTCAGAATTTGACTTCAGCACTGCGCCTCCTCTGAGTGTCCGTATGCGTTTCTCTTTCCTCCTAGTTGTAGGACTTCCACTCAGCCAGCGTTCCTGTGGTTCTGGGTGATGTCCCTTCCGTTTTTTAGTTTCACTTTTGAAGTAGTTGTTCAAGGCAGCAAACTCCGGCGTTAACCTATGCCGCCATCTTGGTTCTCCGAGAGATCTATCTTACTGCTTGCTCCCTGCTTCCTCATTCCTGGCATTTTGCCTCCTGGTTCTAGCCACGGAGATCATAGCTGGACAGAAGGAGAGAACAAGAAGAGTATGCCCCTCCCCTTTCAGAGCACCTCCAGGAAGTGGCACATAGCACTTCCTCTTTGGTTAAAATTTAGTTACATGGCCACAACTAACTGCAAGAGTAGCAATCAGGAAATACTGTCTTTTGGTTGGCATTATCATGTATCCAGCTAAGAATTGGGGTTGTTATTACTAGGAAGACGAGGACAATGGGCAATGGAGACAGTTAGCTATTGTGCTGCAGTAATCATTTTTATTTTGAAATAATGCAATGTTTATTAGGCAGTTGATAATTGTTGGCTTTTTCTGTTTTTCATTCTAAACAACAGAAAATTTTAGTTGCTTCAGATCACTCATGCAATATATTTTAGTTACTAGTCTGGATCGACAGAAGGTGACGAGTGTGGTCCCTACCCCTGTTTTGCTTTTCTTTCTCAATATTTAAACTTTCAATGTCCTTTCAAAATCATTTAAAATTATTATGTTACAATTACATTAGAATGAAGTTTCTTTTAGAAAAAAAAATGAGAAAACATAGAGGACTAAAAAGTAGAAAAGTAAAACTACCTATAATTTTACTATCCACTATTGGCATTTCTGGTATATGCCTGTTGAGAATTTCTCTCCTTTCATGTCAGAATTCATTGTTTTCATGTAGTGGGTACAGAGATTACTTTTGGGAAGATGAAAAAGTTTGGAGATAGATGGTGTGATGGTTGCACATCAATGTGAATGTTTCATGCTACTGAACCGTATACTTGAAAATGGTTAAATGGTAAATTTTACATTATGCATATTTTACTGTGATAAAAAAATTTGTTTGCAGAAATGAGATCTTATTCAACATCTTATTTTATAACCCGCATTTTATACTCAACAATGAAAGAGAACCCCTTTCCCCATAAATAAATATGTTTTGCACTGTGATTTTTGTGGCCAAATATTTATTTTATCCTTTGGATGTGCCACTTTTTATTGAGGGCAGTGTTAAAGCAAATAAAAAGGAGTATTAGCCCTTTCCTTTCTAAGTGGATTCACAGAGAGCTTTGTGATGCATGGCAGAGGACTGGGGAAATAACCAGATGGTGGAAACTGAAAACCCCCCTGGGTCCTTAAACTGTGTCTGCCTTGTTCGAATGACTCTCTAAATAAACTGCTTTACTGTTCTGATGTCAACATGGCAGCTTTGCTTTTTTTTTTTTTTTTTTTAGCCAAGTATAATTTTTTTTTATTTGTCTAAAAGGATATTTATTCCAGACCACTGGTTCTCTTGGATTTCTTCCCTACTAAGTTAATGTCATATTAGAGGAATCACGGCAAAAGAGAAGCATAGATGGAGAGCGTCCCACCTTGAGAAATGGTTCCTTCACACAAGGATCAGATGCCAGTGATGGCAGGCTCGTCTGAAATTTCAGCATCGGTAATACACTCTTAGGAGGAGAGTTTCCTCCTGACTTGAGGCTTGGCTCTCCCAGGAAGCCATTGCCCCTGTAGCCTTTCTGAGGGGATGCTCATCATTTTCCTCACCTTCACTGTCACAGGATCGTTGTCCTCCTCGGTCCCCTACCACTTACAGACCACCGTCTCTCTGCCTGCTGTGAAACGTTCTGCTCCTTTGAGTATACTTTTGTTACTTAGCTAAACCAACTGTTATTTCTTTTCTGTGCTATCATGCCCCCTACTTCATTCTTTGTCTTCTTATATAGTAGTCCCTCCTTATCCATGGAGGATATATTCCAAGATCCCCAATAGATTCCGGAAACTGCAGATAGTTCCAAACCCTACATATACACTATGTTTTTGTGCTATATGTGTATATCTATGATAAAGTTTAATTTATAAATTAGGCACAGTAAGAGATTAACAAAAATAACTAATCATAAAAGTAGAACAATCATAACAATGTGCTGTGATAAAAGTTGTATAAATGCGGTCTCTCTCTCAAAATAACTTACTCTACTGTACTTACTCTTTTTCTTGTGATGATGTAATCAACCAGATGAGATGAAGTTAAATAAATGACATAGGCATTGTGACTCCGCAGTAGGTTACTATAAGGGTTACTTAACACAAGCACCGTGATATCATGACAGTTGGCCTGATAATTGAGGTGGCTATTAAGTGACTAAGGGGCAGATAGCATATATAGCATGGCTATGATGGACAAAGGGATGATTCATACCCCAGGTAGATGGAGCGGAATGGCTTGAGATGTCATCATACTACTCAGAATGGTGCACAATTTAAAACTTAAACTTATGAATTGCTTATTTCTGAAAATTTCCATTTAATATTTTCAGGCCATAGTTAACTGGGGGATAACTAAAGCCCCAGAAACCAAACAGTGGATAAGGGGAGGGACTACTATACTTGTACTGCCATTTCTCCCATTCTTCTTTTTTTACTACCCTGGTCTTTCCATTAAAAAAAAAAAATCACATCTTTGAAACCCTTTTCTTCCATGCCACTTCCTTACCCTCTTTTTACCTCTCTTCTGAAATTCAGATGTTTTCCTCTTTGGCCCAAATTTCTTTATCTTTCCAGTATTATCTTCAGCCTTATACCATAATCCCAATTGCCTAAAATAGGACCCAATACGTAGTGGGCACTCAGAAAATTTTGTTCAGTGAATGAATGATAATTTCAATATTTTCTACTCTTCTCAAATGTCTTACTCATGAATTCTGTCTTGATACTTGGCAAATGACTAGTTTTAGGTCAATAGAAAGAAATCTTTAGATGGAAAACTCCTTCCTCATCTGCCATCAAAAGTGTAAATCTCCCCATGTGGTTATTTGTCCTCTGTCCCTTCTATTATGAAAATAGATTTTCCTTCATTTCTTAAAGTCCCATCCTTTTCCACCATTGAGGGATCTTGATTTCTCTCTAATCCATCTCCCAAATCCTGTATGTAGTCTAGTGATTATGAGCATTGGGCTTTGTAATCAGAGATATTTAGATTTAAATTTGAGGTCTGTCTTTGTGAAATCTCAGGTATGTTATATAATCTCTCTCAGTCTCTGTTTCATTGTGAGTTTGTTTGGAATAAACATACCAATGTCATAAGGTTGTTGTGAAGATTAAAAGAGATAATATCTTTTCCCTGGCTGGAGTGGCTCAGTTGGTTGAGCATGGTTGAGCGTTGTCCGATGCACCAAAAGGTCACCAGTTGTATTCCTGGTCAGGGCACATGTCTAGGTTTTGGGTTAGGTCCCTAGTTGGGTGCTGTACAGGAGGCAACTGATCAATATTTCTCTCTCTCATCAAGGTTTCTTTCTCTCTCTCTCTCTCTCTCTCTCTCTCTCTCCCTTTTCTCTTTCAAAAATCAATGAAAACATAGTAAAAGGGCAGGAGCAGGGTGGAGTGAGGCAAAGGGGGGTGGGAATTAGGGAGCATCTATAATAGAGTCAACAATAAAAACTTTTTTTAAAATTAAAAAAAAAAAAAGGTAATATCTTTAAAGTGCTAAGCTCTGCCCTAGCCGGTTTGGCTCGGTGGATAGAGCATAGGCCTGTGGACTGAAGGATACTAGGTTCGATTCTGGTCAAGGGCACATGCCTGGGTTGTGGGCTCGATCCCCAGTGGGGGGCGTGCAGGAGGCAACCAATCAGTGATTCTCTCTCATCATTGATATTTCTCTCTCTCCCTCTTCCTTCATCTCTGAAATCAATAAAAATATATTTAAAAAAATAAAGTGCTAAGCTCTGTGGCCAGTATAAAGCACTCAGAAATAAAGGCCCTTGTATTATTATTATTATTGTTATTATTATTATTACTACTAGTTCCCTTTCTACTGGCTCCTAAGCTTATTACGTTTATCTTTAAAAATGGTTCTAGTTCGCCCTGCTGGTGTGGCACAGAGATTGAGTGTCGACCTATGAACCAGGAGGTCATGGTTTGATTCCCAGTCAGGGCACATGCCCGGGTTGGGGGCTTGATCCTCAATGGGGGACATGCAGGAGGCAACCAATCAATGATTCTCTCTTATCTTCTCTCTCTCTCTCTCTCTCTCTCTCTCTCTCTCTCTCTCTCTCTCCCTTCATCTCTGAAATCAGTAAAAAAATATTTTTTAAAAATTGTTAGACTTCAACTGCATATTTAGCACTCAATCTTTTTCTTCCCCATCACATCTATTCTCTACTTTTTACCTCCTGCTCACTTTGGAAGCCACTTCAGTCTGGCTTCCCAAGCATTTCGAATTTTATTCCCAATTGTGATCTCACTACTTCCCTTCCCTCCCTCTCCAAGCTTCTGCCTGCAGTGACTTCATCTCCCAGTGGCTCCAGTCAGAAACCTGGAAGATGCCCTTGTCTCCATCTTCTCCTTCCTTCCCTCTATTCCATTACAAAGCAGAATTCTGATCATTTTGCCTCCTCAATATTTCTTGAATTTTTCTGTATCTCTTTTACTATAGAAGCCACCATTCCAGTCCAAGGAGCTATCATTTCTCACCGAGTGGTGACAGTAGCCTGCTGCCATTTACTCCTGCACCGCACTATTCCATATCCTACACTGTACAGCTCTTCTAAAAACTGCAAAGCTGGTGGTGTTATTCCCCTTTCTGAACATCGCAGGGGCTTCTTATTGTCCTCGGGGCAGAGCCCCTTTTGATCAGGTCCTGCTTATCGCTTCAGCTCTGTCTTGCACCACTGTTCCCCTTGTCCATGCCCTCACCTTGTTGAAGTTATTTTTTTTTGCATTTTGTTCAACTGTCTCTTAACTCTGAGCTATCTCACATACATGTTCCTCTGCCTCTCTTATCATCTCTTTAAAATTTTTTTAAAAAAAATTGATTTCAGAGAGGAAGAGAGAGGGAGAGAGTTAGAAACACCAATGACGAGAGAATCATCGATTAGCTGCCTCCTGCACCTTCCACCCCCACCAGGTATCGAGCCCGCAACCCCAACATGTGCCGTGACAGGGAATCAAACTATGAGATCCTGGTTTATGGGTTGATTCTCAACCACTGAGCAACACTGTCCAGTCTCTTCCTGCCGGCTCGGCATCCTCGTGGTCTGTTCCATGTGACCCATCATCTTAGTGTTTGTTACATGTTATGGTTTTTTGTCTCCTGGCAAGATCCCTGATGGCAGAGCCATGGTCTTTTGTTCATCAATGTATTTTGTAGTAGACACTCAGGAACATTTTGTTAAATATTGTTGTTAAATAATTAATTCAGCGAAGAGAAAAGCCATCCTATATCACATTTGTTAGGGTTTAGAGCTACATATGGTATTCCTGTGTTTAGCTTTGAATATTTCTTTAAACATAAGTAAATGTGGAAAATAATAAGCCTGCTTCAACACATGCTCTTATTTTTCTGTCCTCGCACATTCTTACTTTAAAGTCTTTTAATATTTGTTTTTATTCTGTACTACAAACACCACCCCTTCACCCCCCCCCCCCCCCCACACACACACATCCCCACTTGGATGCCTTTGAGTGTAAAATGCCACTTAATATCAGCACTTCTGCCAACATTTATTCAGTCTTCCAGTTACATTTGGGTGATATTTTCATGATAACTTTGTGAAGTTTTTCAACTAGAAGTTGAGCTTAAATTATGCAGCTTTCAATTCTGTGCATCCTAAAAGATAATGAATTCTACTGAGCTCTCTTGTTCCCCAACAGGCTAAGTAGAAAGCACTAGCAGGGCAGAGGGCTCGGGCCCTTTCGTAGCCGATGGGCCCGGCTGCTGCACACCCAGAGACCGGCCAGGGGGCCCCGCTGATGGATTGCTGGTCCCCTCCGTCCCAGTCACCATTGGGCTGAAGTAGGCAGTGGAGCTGAACCATCTCTGACATGGAAACATGAGTACCCGGGAAAGACCTGGGCAGATAAACCTGCTTTATCGTGAAAGCTTTATTGTGGAAGGCAGTTGATACTTAATGTGTTTGACTGTGTTGTTCCTAGGACAGATTTCTTTTTTAAAAAAATCTGAGATATAAATGGGTCATTATACATTAGTTTTCTTTGCCTTACAAATATGACCACTAGCTGTTTGACTATTTGATAATATGTTCTGGGGGATCTTTTGTTCCCCTTTTAGTGCATCTTGGATAAAAAAATATAAATACAAAAATTTTACAGGGAAATATTGCTAATCTCGCCATTACTGGGCCTTTCATGCCATTGGAAGCTCGGGTTTGTTGGAACTCTTTTCTTCCCCAGCACAGTTTATACTTTTGTTTTTCGATCAGTAACTATTATTTGCCTTTAAGTTAAGTCTATAACAGCAATGTTAGGAGGATAGTTTATTTCTATCACCCTGTTTGATATAAAATTATCATCACCTAGAGTTAATTAAATAATGGTTGTTCCTTGTGCAGTTTCAGGCAGACTGAGCTACCACTCTTAGCATAACAGGTAAATCTGTTGTTTTAAAGTCCCCCGGAGGAAGGGCATGCACAGTTATGAAAAAGTCCTTTAGTGAGACAGACGGAGCCATTCCATTTTCGTCAAATTCTTCTCTGACAATTGTCTACACCCAGAGAACTGGACGGCTCACTGGAAGAGATAGGAAGGGATTCCTAATATTGCAAATTAGATTAACTTACCCCCATGCACCTTGGATTTCAAGCTGAGGCGGTAAGGGGATATGACTGAAAGGACTGACTTTGGGTCTCCAAAGTTAAATAAATTCATGCTGGGATAGGCATGCTTTCTGTTTGCAACAAGATCTCTGATTCTTATGGACTCTGAGAATTTAATGTAGCCAGTTTTCCCCCTTATATAGATTAAACTGTGGAGAGTTGTATTCATGAATTTCATCATTTTATCTTTTATTTCCAGAGGCTGACTCTTTTTTCTTTTTTTATCTGTTAAAAAATAAGAAGGTGTTTGTATATTAGGAAGGTTGGCAGGATGTCAGTTTTAAAGTGTTCAATAATGAACAGTTTTTTGTTTTCTGTACATGCTTAGATACTCAGTGAAAACATCAGTAAACAAATTAAATTAATTCAGGTCTTTAAAAAGTGAAGAATTACTTTCTTGCAGGTTAATAGAGTCTGAGTTACATTCTTGGGTTGGATACGGAAATAAGCAAATATCATGTTGATCTCCCGTTTTTGAGTATTAATATGCAAGGGAAGCGTACCCCGTTACTCATTTACAGCTGCAACACTGCAGAAGGTGGAATCTGGCTGCCATTTGTAAAGTTAACTCTATTTGTATGGAAAAAACGCTATCCCGAGTTACGTAGGGAGCAGCAATCAGAACAGTTTCCGCATCTCACCACTTCCCTTTGCTTGATCGTGGTAGGAAGGCCGGGGCAGCAGAAGCTGCCACTGATATGCTGGACGCTGCGAAGGCCGTGCCTCCCTCCGGTAATACAGGAGACACTGCACACTGGTGGCAGGCGCCATGGCAGAGCGAAGAAACACACGTTGGAAGCTCAAATCCCTAGTCTGCAATTTACTGCCTTTTCTGATGCTCAGAGAGTTGAAATGACTTTGAAATTAAGAGTGAGAAAAATTATGACATTTTATTTTTATGATCTGATTCATTAGGTAGAGCCGTGCTTCCTGTTACAGAGCATTTTAGACACGATCTTCAGAGGTCTGTTACTATCATTACCTATTATTGACCTTGATACCAATTAATTAATGACATACACTAAGATTTATAGGAAAACATAACATTCAGGTATCCTGGTAGCACAAAGAAAACATCAGGATCGGTTAAAGCTGGAAGAGTTTATAAGTGATCTATCACTCTTTCCTAGTAGATGGTAACGATTAAAGGTTGATTATATGGTAGATTTCAAACCCTAAGGATTAAGGTTGTCAATGGAACAAACATATATTAAGTCAAAATATAGATGTTTTGCTAAGATTGTTTAATACTCAGTTATTTTCCTTTTTTATGCTGTGTGGTTTCATGTCACATTATAAATCTCTAAATGCTGTTTTGTTGTCATATAGTATGTTAGTAAGAATCTGGCATTTGAAATGTGTGGCTATTGTGAGTCAAATGTCTAGGGAAAGAAAAAAGAAACTATTGCTATCATTATATGTCTAATAGTTAACAAATAGAAATTATGTATATTACAGACACAAGAGACTTTGGAGAGAAGGTTCCATTGAAACCATTGTATCCAGTAACTTAAATGCTAATACTGGCATATATCCAGGAATTAAGGTCAATGAAGTACAATTGTTTCATCTTGCAAAATCGTTTTTCCACCAAGAAATCTTGGCAGCCATGTTGATGACTTCTCATGAGAGAGTCAGATGGGACTGTAAAGAGACCCGAAATCTACTTTTTAAACTAACTTTCTAATTCCTCATTTTTTTTAAATGTCAAAGAGGAGCTAGGCATAGGGATCCAGCACCCTGGTTATTCCTCTGGTTTTCCAATCACGAGTCTAGATACTCTTACCTGCTCAGATGTTATAATTTGTAGTGATGGCATAAGTGGATGTAAAAGAAGTGAAAATTGGATATGATCTAGATGGCAGATTATGGGCTTAGTTTCAAAGGCCATTTTTACCTGGAGAAGAAATAAGAAGCGTGAACAGGCATTTTCCAGTGATCAGTGGTTTATCTGTTCCTTGTGTTCCACCTTGACTTCACAGTGCAGTCTCCGGACCCTCTCAAACCTCTCCTGCCTATGTCAGCACTCATTTTTTCCCTCCTGAAGAGATCAAAGCTTTTATGGGCATTATTTATCGTAGCCTCGCAATTCTAAGGAGCTAAGGAGAGGCTATGTGGCTCCATCTTGACTTTTAAAGCCAAGTAAGGGACAGATAAATCTCTTCTTTGAGGTTACAAAGTAAGGCCTTGCTAAAGGCAGAAATAGCCTCATCAGTCAGAAGCATAACCTAATTCTGGCCTTGTGTTGCAGATGCAGTAGATTGTTTGGCCTTTCTCTAAACAGGCCTTGACGCTTAGAGTGTGTGGAAAGTATGCGCTTCCGTCAAAGAGTTTTGCTTGTTTGGTTTTTCTTTGCCTGTTAAAGTAATGACCAGAGGACTGAAGAAAATAGAAAGAACATCCAAGCCTTATTTCAGCCTCTGCACTCGGTACATGTGAGCTTTGGACAGAGTGCCTTTATTTTCTTGGGATTACTTTTCTGTCTTTATACCGGACTTAGACCTTTTTTTCATGGCCTTTGATATTCAGAAATTTGGGGGACATTATTTTTTATTAAAACTTTATGTGTAAAAATTAGACTTTTGAAATAATGTATATTTCAATACCAAACCACCGTGAAAGAGGATTTGGAAAGATTACTGCAAAATTCTGTACTTTTAAAATGTAGGTTTAGTGCCTTTTTTACTTTTTTAACCTAAAAGTCATTGCAAAATGGATTTTATTTTAAAATCGCCTTAATTTAGCAATTTATATTGCTATGCATTAACATTTTTAACAAACCAAATTATTTGCTTTATAAAAAATATTTGATTAAAATTACTTTCACCTGTATTTTTCATTTGAGTGCTTATCCCTCAGCAGCTATTTAATTTATGATTTTAATTGTTTTACTTCATTTTTTAATTTTGAGAATCCATAATGCTTATTTGGAATTTTTAACACAAGACAGGAATTGTTTTTCTTCTTTTCTTTTCTTTAAGAGCTAGTTCTCAAATTAGCCTGCATGCCTAAACCTGTGTTATAGTTCAGAAACAACAGTGGAGTCTTTTGCATATAATCTTTTTGTAAATCCAGGTTAGCACCACTGTCCCCCTGATCTCTTCAACATTATAAACTTTGTAAACGCTTCCATGGGCCTCCAGCACCCCCAGCTTGTGAACGAATCTCACTATATTTATCCCTACTGTGTACGTCCACATGTTTGTTCTGCAGTGTGATAACACTTGACAGTTATAAGTTTTTCCATATGCTCCATCTTGTAGAGATAAACAGTGTGTGTGCTATACATTTCCCTCAGCTTTGAAGACTTGCTTTGGACATAAACAATTCCATAGGATATTCCAGTCGGTTTGGAAAGTCATTCATGCAAACATATTCTCCGTGAAAGGGAAGGTAGTGGATTTTCACCCTTTTAATAGTAACTGGTTAATTGAACTTTTTAAAGGGATTGAGAGCAACTTAACTGCTTTTAGTTTTTCAAAGATTTACCAGGGCAGTGCAGACCTGTGTTTGAAAGTCTCTAAAAGTGCTACTTAATATTGTAAGTGACCATTTTGTGGAATAAATTCTTTCATTCTCTCAGTGGTTTACTTTTGCTAGAGGGATTAGTGAAATAGCTTTGGATTTCCTCATAATTTCCCTTTTATATTTTACAAATTAAAACGGCATTGAAATGTAATGACATCTAAAGCATTTATATTGTGGTGCTTGTTTGTCTATAGGAAGAATCTTTATGATTCATTATAAGAGTTATTCCTTTCTAAAAATTTTATTGATTGATTGATATTTAGAGGTACAGAAAGGAAGGGGGGGGGAGAGAGAGAGAGAGAGAACGAAACAGACATATCAATTTGTTATTCCACTTATTTATGCATTCATCGGATGCTCCTTGTATGTGCCCTGACTGGAGGTTAAACCCGCAACCTTCTCATATCTGGAAGATGCCAACTGAGCTACTCAGACCAGGGCCTAAGCATCTATTTCTTTTATTTTTAGTTCTCTTTCTGACCAGTTTTATTTGTGAAAATTGATATAGATATCTTTATTCTTAGTTTGATGTCACTTTTTACCCAAGCAAATGTCTATTGCCTGCATTTCTTTCCCCCAAGATGCCATGCTGCGTTTATTAGTTGATTTCCTAAAGGCTTTGTTAAGTAGATGTTCATAACTTTTCTATTGTTAACTACACACTTGGATGCATACAAAATGCATATTACAATATATGAGGGTTTTTGCTATTGTTGTTTTCTCTTTAGCACATAAAGTTTACTGCATTTCTCCAAGAGATTTTCACATTAGAAAACTCAAGTAATATACAAGGCTGACGGTGTTAGCAACAATATGTGAGATGTGTGTGTGGCCAGTGGTGTGCTGAAGCCAGCCCCTGCAAGCTCCCAAGAACTAACCATTCAATTTTCAGAAATTTTGTGAGACGGTTATATTAAAAATTAAACTATATGCAATTATAATTAAATAAAAATGATGCAAAACTCATCACTTCATAATTATTTTTGCTATGTTTTATTGTTATCTCTGCTCTGGAAATAATTTGTGTGTATTGTATCTGTGTTTGCAATACCATGTAATGATAAATAGTATTGCACATCTCTTCCAGCTCTGTGTTCACTATTGCTTTCTGGTAACTTGAAAGTCATAGAAGTATTAACACCATGGAAATTGGCAAATGCAGCAAATCAAGGCTTGATTTATTGTTTTGTTAATTGTCTAGACTTAAGAAAGTGATGGAAAAAATGTCTATAATGCAGATTTAAAGGAGTGTATCACGTGTATAGCCATTATGAATTGCACACACACACAAACCTTGAGAACATATTCTTCCAGCATTTGAACCTGTTATGGTGTTTCACATCGTGGATGAATGAATGCGTGAAGTTCTGACATGTATCTATGTTCACTTCTTTTGCTCACTAACTTGAACAAAACCAACTAACTACAGCAGAATTGGATGTATACCAGACATCGGATGCTAAATACATCAGTAAGCCTTTTATGGTTCTCTTTTGAAAACCATGCTACTCACAAACATGCTGCCCCTTTTCCACAACTCATGACTTCAGACTTCCTCTCTTTGCTCTATAGGTTGTTGTTAAAGGGTATGACAAATTCGTTTGTAAAGCAATCAGTCACTCACATCCATTCCTTTGACCACAAATTACGTTAGGGTGGTTTTACAAAGTGTTGGTGGGAAAAGAGAAACATCATAATACTGTATTTATGAAATCATAGCTGTCCTTCCTTGGAGGCATAATTCTATTAGCCCACTGTTGGAAAGTAATTTATATTGGTTAATTTGTGTATTAAAAGGGGAAATGGCTTTATTCTGTCGAATTATTTTTTTTAGCATTATGGATAGTTTGATGATCTGTGGTTGTATAGTTATGCAATATGCAGAAGTATGGGTAAGAATATAATTTGGTTAATGTGTGGTCAGTTGGAAATACATTCAGAACTCTCTTACATACCTGTTCCTTATAATGGGCTAATTATAAGGAACCTCTGGTCAAGCTCCTGCCTTTAGAAATTTAGTAATCTTATGTTAATTGATGTTTCTCAAAGTTTAGTCAGTTGAGTATCACCTCCATCATTTTTGTCATTTCCATGTACCTCTTGTACCTTTATTTAGTAACTAGAGGCCTGGTGCATGAAATTCGTGCAGGGGTGGGGGGCTGAGTTTAAGGAAATTAGGCCCATGGGGAGCAGGCCTAAACCATCAGTCGGACATCCTTAATGCTGCCATGGAGGCAGGAGAGGCTCCTGCCACTGTCGCTGCGCTCACTAGCCGTGAGCCCAGTTTCTGGCTGAGCAGTGCTTCCCCTATGGGAGTGCACTGACCACCAGAGGGCAGCTCCTGTGTTGAGCATCTGCCCCTGGGTGGTCAGTGCGCATCATAGCAAGCGGTTGAGTGGCCTTAGCGTATCATTGGCATACTGTGCTTTGATTGGTTGAATGGCCAACTGGACAACCAGACACTTAGCATATTAGGCTTTTATTATATAGCATTTTTAAAATTGACTTTTTCTTTTAACCTTAGCTTTATGTTAAGTGATAACACATATGAAACCTTGAGTTTAAGGTAATGGTTACTTTTTTCTAATGGTTACTAATACCAATTAAAATATTGCTTAATGATTATAAAGTTTAGAAGTTTATTCTTGTACCACCAATGGAATGTGTACCACTAATGGAATGTGTACCACACTGAGGGCAGTATTGTGCAGGTGATGGTAATAACTAGGTATTAGGCTAACTAGTTGTATTTCTCATGTCAACTTTATGAGGTAGGCATTACTACATCCATTTAATAAATGAGGAAACTGAGAAGTTAGAGCAGGTAAGTTACTTGCTCAGGGTCATGAGACACGCCAGAATTTACCTGACCAAGATTTGTGCTAACCCTTGCTACTCAAACTATAATGTTTGGAGTGGCAGTCTTAGCATCACCTGGGAGTTTGTTGGAAGCGTAAAAACTCTGGCTTTACTCCAGATCTGATTAATCAGAATCTGCATTTTAACAAGATTCCCAGGTGATTCTCATGCACAGTAAAGTTTGAGAAGCTTTGTTCTAGACCCCCTAGCCGTCAGCCTCCCAGAAGAGAAGGTGGATGACTTGGCCATTGGTTTGGCTGGGCTCCTTGTCTCTGCAGTGTAATTTCCTACATGCCTTGCTACTCTGAGCCACAACTATTTTAAAGAAATTTGGTGTTGATGGGAAGGTGATAATGTTCTCAATCATTTTGGTTATTTTTCTCTCTTAAAGTTATCTTTTGTCTGCTTTCCTTAATTGGTATAACAAGATTTAGTTGAGAGGTCATCATTTCTACTCTTTTCTCTCTTTGTTTGCTTTCCCAGCATACACAGATCAATTTCTTGCCCTTTGCAGTGGCCTTGTGCTGCTGCTGCTCCTCCTCCTCCTCCTCCTTCTCCTTCTCCTCCTCCTTCTCCTCATCCTTTTCCTTCCCCTTCCCCTTCCCCTTCCTCTTCCCCTTCTCCTCCTCCTCCTCCTCCTCCCCCCCTCCCCCAAACCTACATAGGCCCTGAGAAATGTCAGTAGAGCTACAACTAATTTTCAGTTATTCTTGGATGGTTTTAATGGTATGTATACCATCCCGACTCTTGGCTTCTTAACTTCTTGCTCCTGCTCTCTGCCACTCAGATATTTTGCTGCTTGCTTTCTTTTTACGAAGGTGTGCCTTGGCATTCCTAAGGCCTCGATTTCCATTCTCCCATGGGTCTCACTCTTGCTGTTCCACAGTTGTAAGTTTAATTCTGGCAGAAGCCTCAGGAGATCCCATAAAGATAATTTTCTGGAAATGGTCAAAGTGTTGGGAATTTGATGGTTGGATCTGGGAATATCAGGATTGGCAGTGACTGGCGAGTGTAGCTGGCTGTAAGTTCTGAAGTATTCCAGTGTGTCATCAGTATTTCATCAGTGTATTGTCTTTGTGGTTTCTTCATAGAGTTTCCCTGTGAATCCTATGCCTGGAGCAGGGTTTCTAGACACCTCGCCCAGTTTGTACATTTACGGCCTCTTTCTTAGTATTTATATAGTTGTTTATTCTATTTCAAAATGACTAGTTACTTGAGATGAATAGAAGTTGGACCTATTCATGAGGCCGGAGCTTGCCTTCCTGCTCACTGGCGGCTCCACACAGGTTATAATAGTATTTTATTTTCTTAACTTTGAATAGTGTTAAAGAAAAGTTGACTCATTTGAATTATACAAGGTACTGAAAGAAAACTACATTATTCATTATATTTTCTAAAGTGATAAACAAAGAGAAATAGTTGCTTCTTACCACAGTAATTCCAGACTCTGAAAGATTTATCAGCCAACTGTAGACACACCTATCCCAACCCAGATTTTTTTTATACGTCTTCAGCTTTGCAATCATTTAGAACTGAGGGTCTTTCCTTCTTTCTGCCACATTTTTTTGGTACACACCCTTCTCCCCTCCCTTTTGCCTTACTTTTGTTTCTTTGAGAAAAGGAGAGTCCCTCTTAGCGTGCAGAATAAACATTTCTTTGTGAAGTGTGACTTATTTATGCTCCAGGGGTTGTCAGTGTCTACACAATAGAGAAGGTGATGGAGGCTCCTAGACATGCCAAGTCAGCACTCTGTGCGTGTTAAAGCCAGAGAGCACGTTAAGCAGGCTGAAAAATTTTTTAACAAGTCAGAACATTTTACCATTTCCATATTTATCAAGCTTGTCAGGGGATGGGATCACAAAGCCTTCCAGGGATTAACTGCCTGGAGGACGTGAACTGTTTTATTAAGATGGAGGAACCCAAGTTCTCAACACCCCATGATTTGCTCTAATAACCACAGGAGTTAGAATGTAGGTGATCTTTGCTGAATGAAAGGTAATCCTGGGGCTAAAACACTCTTTGAATGGGGGAAAAAAAAGAGTCTTCTCTCAACAGATGAACTGTATGTGAATCTACTTGACAGAGCTTTGGAGTTTAAAGTTTATTTACTAGAGCTTCAGCTTGATTAATTCTTTCGTTGGTGGTTCTTGACCTTTGACATTCAAGGACTTAGAAGATGAAGCCTAAGTAGGTGTTCAGAAACACACTTTCTCAAAGAGGGGTGGCCAGTGGCTTTTTGGAGCTTGGCAAAGCCTCCTACAGTCATTGTTTGTTTTCAAATGTTTGGGGTTTGGCAGATACTAATATGCATTTTGCCAAGCACTTTCCTTTGAATTTTAGTACAGGATTATCTTGGATGGAATTTAATTGCTTTATTGGTGATTCATTTGCGTTATATCGATCAGAGTGCTGTTTTGCAAAAGGTATTTGATGACAGAAATATTAGGAACTTTACAAACAGTGTTTTAGTACCAACTTTTTCTTAGATGGGGATCAAATTGGAATTCAAGCCCCAAATAGTTTCAGTAAGATCTGGAACTTGGAATCTTTAAGTAGTGCTTTCCACATTTGTCTGTATCACTTTTTCCACAAAAGCAAACCAGACTCTACTTCTCTGGCTTGGTCTGCAAATCTTTAGAAAAGTTGCAGAGCTGATCTGCAACCCTGGACCAACACTTAAATGGAAAATTAATGTTAAAAAAATGTTTTCAATAAGTAGTAAGAGAGCAACCCTCAAATAAGTTGGAATTGGAACAACAACCCTGGGAGACTAAGCATAGGGTAGATTTTTGGTTTTAAAGCCAAATTACCAGGGATGACAAAACCCCTGAGAGGACTAAAGTTATATAAGGTGCCACGGAGTAGCTTTTCCATTACAGTTTGTAGGAAAGGTTGTAAAAGAAGGTAGCATGCTGAGACTTTACAAATGAGGACTAAGCCATAAACGTTTTAAAGAACCGGGAAAGGACCAGACTAAGTATGGCACTGAACTTCTTATTGCCCAGCAGGTCACAATGAAGCATGATGATAAAAACAGGTTTCTGACTGTCCGGCAGCTTCCTATCTTTTGTAACAGGCCCAGAAAAAACATTGCCAGCAACTTGAATGACTACTCACCATGTTTTCGAGAAAACAGTGCAGATAAGCATCCAGCAGGAGAAGGAAGAAGCATGGAAACAAATTGACTTGGATGTTTCACGTTCAAATTATTTTGAAGCCAACTGGTAGGAAGTGTTGGGAAATTCTAGTTCTGAATTGTGCAAACCAATGTAAGGAAAAGGACACAGTGATGCAGGCTCGTATTTGCTTCAAATAGTGGAGTACAGGAGGTTAGAGGCATATCATCGGGTTAGTGTTCAGGGTTTTCTCTTCTCCCTTAATACACATGTTCTGTAAACTGTTTACAGTGTCACAGAAGCAGGGCCATCTGTTCTGAGTGCGTGTCTTTATCCTGGCATTGGTGTAGCTGGTGAGAGTATTAGGTGGTCTGCCGAGGTCCACACTGGTGTAGCTCTAAAATGTTTCATTTGGGCCAACTTTCCATGTATTTCTTTAAGTAATTCTAAGTGTTCCTCACAGTGTAAGAAAGAATTTATGCTTTTTTTCTTAAGCTTTGGTCCTGGTTACTTTAAAACAGACAAGTTATTAGTAAAGATAACATTTTCTTTCTTATTTTTCTTCATTCTCATTCTCTACCCTTCTTTTCGTGTCCCTCCCTCCTTCCCTTTCTCCCTGGTTATACTCTAATTAGTAAGTGTTTATGATGACTAG
Source organism: Myotis nattereri (assembly GCF_964212035.1). NCBI lineage: Eukaryota > Metazoa > Chordata > Mammalia > Chiroptera > Vespertilionidae > Myotis > Myotis nattereri. The sequence goes on along the minus strand of NC_138075.1, from coordinate 28,743,722 downwards.
TGGGAACATTGTGACATTTTACTCTTTGCCCCACTGGGGTCTGTTCTAGCAGGCAGGATTTGTGTGAAGTAGGGAGGAAAAGATGGATCCCATGAGTCTGATGCTATTACTTGTTAGAAAATTGAAATGATTTGTCACATTGTTGAGAGCCTACCTTAGGTTTGGGTAACAGAGAATATAAGGAAACATTTTAAGGGCAGCTCTTGTTTTATACTTCTTATCTCCCACAGTGCCTTTTAAATAGAAGCTGAATTTTAAAAATTATTACTGATTTTAATTCAGTTGATATTTTAATATGAGGGAAGATTACTTAATTCTGTATCGTAATATGTTCAGGAGTGGTAACAATTTTCTGCCCAAAATGCATTTATCTTACATGAAACAAAAACCAATGAGGATCATATAATGAAAAAATAACTTAATTTAGTTTTTATAAGTTGCTTTTTTTAAGAGAGAGAAGCATAAAATATTCTGTACATCTGCATTTGAAATTAAAATCAAGGAGCAAAACATTCTCATGAGTAAGTATATCCTATATAATAAAAGCGTAGTATGCAAATTGTCCCCTCGACTGGAAGGTCCTCTGGGAGTTGGACTGGGGGTGGAGCTGACTGGGTAAAGGGAGGGAGTACCTGGCTGGCAGCTGGCAGCCACTAGGGACCCTACCAGTGCACGAATTTTGTGCACTGGGCCTCTAGTGAAACAATAATGTTCTGTATTTATTGCTGTTCTACAGTCAGTATTGGTGACTGGGGGACAATATGTGATAGGAGAAAAGAGTGTCTTATCTCAGGTTGTTATACAAAACCCCTTAGACTGGATGGCTTAAACAACATATCTTTATTTCTCCTATTTCTGGAGACTGGGAATTCCAGGATCATGGTGCCTACAGATTCAGGTCTTGGGGAGGGCTCTCCTCCCTGGCTGCAGAAGCTACCTTCTTGCTCTGTACTCACATGGCCTTGTGTTGTGCATGCGTATGGAGAGAGAGAGCAGGGTCTCTGTGTTCCTCTTCTTATAAGGGCACCCTACCTTCATCACCTAATCTAAACCCAATTACCTTTATAAGGCCCCACCTTCAAATACCATCACATTGGGAGTTTGGACTTCAATATAGGAATTGGGATGGGGGCACATTCAGCCTACACTAGAGAGCAAGCTACGTCAGCCCTCATGGATGATTACTTAAACTGCTTAAAAAGAAAAGCCTTGCAGTTTTCTTAAGGGTTTTACATTATTATGTTTAAAAAATATAAGTATTTTAATTTTACTTCAAATCTGGAAGTGGAGGCCTTCCTCAAATTTTCTCAGTTTTTCTTTTTTTAGATTTAGCAGCAGCAGCACAAGAAGCCCTGGCTTCCTCCTATGGAAATTGCAGAGTACCATATCTCATGTGGAGAAAAGGTTCTGTGGAATAGCTTGTTTCCCATGTAGCCTTTTGGAACTTCGAAAAAAACAACAACAAAAAAACAAAACTTTAAAAATACCCACAAAACTTTTAAAGGCATCTACAAACTTTGTGATTTTCAGGATAAAATGGGATTGTTGACACTTCTCTACAAATCAGAATTATGCTTTGCTCCAGCTCATTGGATGAAAGATCTTCCATTCTAGTATAGTGTTTATAATATGTGTATGTTTTTAAAAGTTTAAAAAAATAGGATAATAGGAATCTGGGAATTTTTTTATTCTAACATTTCTTATATTTCTATCACATAAAGAGGCCATGTCACATCATATACTCACTACTGGAGACTTTTATTAAAATATGTCATGTTCCTATATAAATAAGATTTCTACTTAGAAGTAAGCTTCTTTAGAATTAATTTTTGTTCATTCAAAACTTTATTCTTTGAGATCAGAAAGCAAAATAAAGAATAGTAGGTAAACAACTTTCAAAGAAGTAAAAGGAACAGTGGAAGGAAAATAAAGTTATGAGAAGAGGTTGGTCTTGCCATTAAGGGAGTCAAGATGTCCGGCAGGGGGAGAAGACAAAATTCTACCAGTCTCTGCTTGCCAAGAGCAGTAAATTCCTCTCATGGCTCCTTTTCTGTGTAAACTCCTGTTACTATTAGATATTTTCACATTATGATTATAAAAGTGTGTAGAACTTGAAAAGAATGAGTAAAATAAAGAAGAAACAGCAACCAACCATTGAACATTACCACCTAGAGATGACTGGTTTTTTTATAGTTGCACAACTTCATTAATATAATTTATTTATTCACCTTTCAACTTTATTGAACTGTAATTGACATATAACATTGTGTAAGTTAAGATGTACAGTGTAATTATTTGATACTAGAGGCCCGGTGCACAAAATTTGTGCACTGGTAGGGTCCCTAGGCCTGTCCGGCGATCACGGCCAATCTGGGCCTTCTGGCTGACAGCTGCTGGCCTGGGCCTCCCTTCCCCAGCTGCTGGCTGCTGGCCGGGGCCTTCCTTCGTTCCGCACCGCCCCCTGGTGGCCAGTGCACATCATAGCAAGCCATCGAACTCCTGGTCTCCCTGTTGAACTCCCGAGGTGACAATTTGCATATTAGGCTTTTATATATATATAGATGTGTACATGTTGAGAAATGATGACTAGAATAAGTTCTTAACACATGCATCATCTCACATATAAGTTCTTTTTCAAGATTTATTTTTAAGATCTATTTTCTTAGCAACTTTCAAATATACACTATATTATCTACACTAATAAAAGAGAAAAATGGTAATTGGCGTACGGTGATACCCTTTTCATTGGCTACTCAGGGCTATATGCAAATTAACTGCCAACTAAGATTGGCAGTTAACTGCCAACAAGATGGCGGCTAATTTGCATATGTAGGCACAATGCAGGGAGGCGAAAGGGAAAGCAGGAAGAAGCCCCCTGCCACTGACAGTGATCGGAAACCCAGGGGGGAGCTAAGAGCTGGGGGGCAGGGCAAAGGCGCCCCAGCCATGATTGGAGAATCAGGCGCCTTTGCCGCCCTGGCCAGTGATAGCAGGAAGTAGGGGTGGAGCCAGCGATGGGAGCTGGGCACGGTCGAAGCTGGCAGTCCCAGGAGCTAGGGGTCCCTTGCCTGGGCCTAAAGCGAAGCCCACGATCGCGGCGCCCCCCGCTGCCACTGCAGGTCCCCGCTGCCCGGGCCGGACGCCTAGGCCAGAGGCGTTAGGCCTGGGCAGGGGCGGAGCCTGCAACCGCGGGGAGCTGGGGGTCCCCTGCCCAGGCCTGACACCTCTGCCAGAGGCCTCAGGCCTGGTCAAGGGGCCGATCCAGTGATTGGTGATTGGAGGGTGATGAGGGTCAACTCCTCTGGCTGAGGCATCAGGCCTGGGTGGGGGGGTGGAGCCGGGGATTGGGGGGATATGATGGTCCCCTTGCCCAGGCCTGAAGCCTGGGTCAGAGGCGTCAGGCTTGGGCGGGGGGTGGAGCAAGCGATCAGAGGGAGATGGGGGTCCCCTGCCCAGGCATGATTCCTGGGCCAGAGGCCTCAGGCCTGGGCGGGGGCCAGAGCCAGTGATCGGGGGGAGATAGGGGTCCCCTGTCCAAGCCTGACACCTCTGGCGGAGGCATCAGGCCTGGGCAAAGGGCCGATCAGGCGATCAGAGGGTGATGGGGGGTCAACGCCTGAGGGCTCCCAGTATGTGAGAGGGGGCAGGCTGGGCTGAGGGACACTCTTCTCTCCCCCTCCCCCCCCCACCCAGTGCACAAATTTCGTGCACCGGGCCCCTAGTTGTTAACTATAGTTGCTGTGCTATGTATTAGATCCCCAGAAATTATTCATCTTAAAACTGGAAGTTGATATCCTTTAATTTCCTTCACACCCCTATCCCCAAGCTCCTGGCAACCACCAATTAGCTCTCTGTTTCTAGGAAAACATTTTAAAATATATTTTTAGTACTTTTTAGTGTTGATAATATTACAGATAGCTCTCATTTTTCCCCGCCCCCCCTTAACCCCTCCCTTCCCAGCCCCCACCCATCCTCCTATGTCTTCACTAGGAATTTTTTTTTTTTAGATTCCACATATAAGTGAGTTCATACTTTGTCTGCCTGACTTATTTTTACTTATTAGCATAATGTCCTCAAAGTCCAACATTTTGTCACAAATGGTAGGATTTTGAGATATATATATCTCAGTACCACATTTTCTTATCCATTGATGAACACTTAGGTTTTTTTCCATGTCTTGGCTGTTGTACACAATGTGGCAGTGAACATGGGGTGCAGTTATATATTTGAGATAATGATTTCATTCTTTGGACATACACCCAGCAGTAGAATTGCTGAATTATACGGTAGTTCTATTTTGATTTTTTTTTTTTTTTGAGGACCCTCAATACTGTTTTCATAGCGGCTGTATCAATTTACAAACTCACTGTAGTATACAGGGTTCCTTGTTTACCACATTCTTGCCTGAACTTCTTATCTCTTGTCCTTTTGATAAGAGCCATTTTAACAGGTGTGAGGTGATAGCTCATTATAGTTTTGATTTGCGTTTCTTTCCCTGATGACTAATGATGTTGAGCATATTTCCTGTTGCCCATGTGTATGTCTTCTTTGTAAAATGTCTATTTAGGTCCTTGGCTCACTTTTAATTGGACTATTTTTTTTTCTATTGAGTTGTATGAGTTCATTATAGGTTTTGGATATTAGCCCCTTATATGATATGTGATTTGCAAATATTTTCTCCCATTCGGTAGGTTTTTATTTATTTATTTATTTGCTGTGGACTCTTTTTAGCGTATTTCTTTCTGATCTTTTTCCATGTAATATAATATAATTGAAATCAAGCTGAATAAAGCTATTTTGGGCTGCTTTGTTTTTGTTGACCACTTTTTTGTATTTTCATTCTGAGTAATTACAGTGTGCCAGGCACTGTGTTGAGCATCTTATAATGATCTCCTCTTATCAACACGATGAGGATAGGTATTATTATGCCTTTAGCTTGTGTATCAGGGAAGGTCTGTAAATAAGTTGGCTTCTTTAAGTAGGCCTCACTGTCTGAAGAGAATGTAGACAAAAGGAAAGAAAGCTAGACATTTTTCATGTATGCTTTCTCTTTCTCTTTGAGGTTTTATTTTGGAGGGAAGGAAAAGGAACCTGACTTATTTAAATTTTTTAAATTGATTTGAGAGAGAGAGAGAGAGGAAGAGAGAGAGAGAGAGAGAGAGAGAGAGAGAGAGAGAGAGAGAGAGAGAGAGAGAAAGGAGAAGAAGGAGAAGAAGAAGAAGAAGAAGAAGAAGAAGAAGAAGAAGAAGAAGAAGAAGAAGAAGAAATCAATTTGTTGATCCACTTATTTATGCATTCATTGGTTGCTTCTTGAATATGCCCTAACCAAAGATTGAACCAGCAACCTTGGCGTATCAGGACTCTAATCAGCTGAGCTACCTGGCCAGGATGGAACCTGCCCTCTCTTTAAAAAATAAGATATTTTTAACTGAAACCGTGTCTGCTTCTGTCAGCAAGTTGTAAATTGTGAAGATGTCTTATCAGAAGAAATGCTGCTTTGAATTTGATAAGGGCATATTTATTGAGTGTTCACTTCTCCAATGCCGAGATGAAGTATACAATGGAGCAACTGTGAATTTTATAATATTTAGATAGCTATATAGTGAGTAATCAAAACATTCCTTACACATTTAATAGGTTAAGATCAGTCTATGTAGAGCTTACATAATAAACTGAATGAAGGACTCAGTAACACGGACACTTTGTTAGCTGTCAGAGATGCTACACAGACCCTGGGCCAGGCCAGCAATTCCCTGTAAAGTTCCAGGACACGTCAGAGTGCATAGAGACTGACTGATACTTACCTCAGAAAACCTACCCAACAAAGTGCCCCTGCTCCTTCACCAACACCCAAGGCCTCTCCATCTTTCCTTCTCAGAGTCACTCCTTGCCCTAGCCTTCCTAATAAATTGGTCCATACTCCCAAGGTTCCAAAATAAACTTCAAGAGCCCATTTTTTTCATACATAACTCAACCTTGCAGAACCATTCATGAGAAAATACCCCCCCTCCCCAAACTACATCTAAAGATCTAAATTAAAAGCAATCCTCCAGCTTCCCACTTCTGAAAGGACTATTCTATTAGAAAACTAATCAGTATTTAAATGACAGCACCCACAGCTCAATTAAACATGAAGGTAAATAAACATTCTTTCCAACTGAATGGGCAGTAGAATTGCTGATGTGAATCCCTTTTTCTATGGATGATCAAGTTTAGGTAGGTTAAATACAAATATGGTTACCTGTACTAGTAAAACTAATGGGTGCTAAGACACAGAACAAAAAGAGGCAGAAAAGGCACAGTTTGTGTCCATATGACAGGGAGGCATGGAAGTGAGAGAGAAAAGGAAGACACTAAGACAGAAAAAGGAATAAGGGTGGAAAAGGAATGCCTAGGCTCCAGGCAAAACTTTGACAAGAATAAGGTGTCTTTGTGGTTATCCAGTTTCCCCAACACCTTTTATTCAAGAGACTGTTCTTTTCCCATTGTATATTCTTGGCTTCTTTGTTGTAAATTAATTGACTGTATATGCACGGGCTAATTTCTGAGTTCTCTATTCTGTTCCACTGACCTGTGTGTCTGTTTTTATGCCAATACCACACTGTTTTGATTACTATAGCTTTGTAATACTGAAATTAAAAATCATGATGCCTCCAACTTTATTTTTTCTCAAGATTGCTTTGGCTATTTGCGACCTTTTGTTATTACACACGAATTTTAGGATTATGTGTTCTATTTCTGTAAAAAATGTGTTTGGAATTTTTATAGGGATTGCATTGAATCTGTAGCTTGTTTTGGGTGGCATGGGATTTTTTTTTTTTAAATATATTTTATTGATTTTTTTTACAGAGAGGAAGGGAGAGAGATAGAGAGTTAGAAATATCGATGAGAGAGAAACATCGATCAGCTGCCTCCTGCACATCTCCTACTGGGGATGTGCCCGCAACCCAGGTACATGCCCTTGACCAGAATCGAACCCGGGACCCTTCAGTCCGCAGGCTGACGCTCTATCCACTGAGCCAAACCGGTTTCGGCGGCATGGGATTTTTTAATGATATTAATTCCAGTCCATGAGGACAGAATATCTTTCCATTTATTTGTGTCATTTTCAACTTCTTTCATAAGTGTCTTATAGTTTTTAGTGTACAGGCCTTTTACATGCTAGGTTAAATTTATTCCTAAGGTATGGCTGGCATGCCTCAATGGTTGAGCATTGACCTAAAAACCAGGAGGTCTTGGTTCGATTCCTGGTCAGGGCACATTCCTGTGTTGCAGGCTGGATCCCCAGTATGGGATATATGGGAAGCAGCTAATCAATGATTCTTCCTCATCATTGATGTTTCTATCTCTCCCTCTCCCTTCCTCTCTGAAATCAATAAAAATATATTTTAAAATTTTATTCCTAGGTATTTTATTATTTTTGATGCAATTATAAGTGGAATTGTGTTCTTCATTTCTCTGTCCCATAGTTCATTAATAGTGTAATAGAAACACAACTAATTTTTGTATACTGCAAGTTTACTAAATTTGCTGATTAGTTCTGACAGTTTTTTTGGTGGAGTCTTTAGGTGTTTCTATAAATTAATATGATGTCATCTTCAAATAGAGACAGTTTACACATTCCTTTCTGATGTGAATGCCTTTTATTTCTTGCCTAATTGCTCTGGCTAGGATTTCCAATACTATGTTGAGTAAAAGTGGTGAGAGGGCATTTTTGTCTTGTTCCTAAAAAGCTTTCAGTATGATATTAGCTATGGACTTGTCATATACGACCTTTACTGTGTTTAGGTACTTTCTCTATATCCACTTTGTTAAGAGTTTTTATCTGAATGGATGTTGAATTTTGATAAGGTTTTTTTCTGCATTTATTGGAATTGTCATATGATTCTTATCCTTAGTTTTGTTAATGTGGTATATCATACTTATTGATTTGCAGATGTTGAACCATCCTTGCATTTCTGGAATAAATCTCACTTGATCATGGTGTATGATCCTTTTAATATATTGTCAAGTTCAGTTTGCTAATATTTTGATGAGGATTTTTGCATTTAGTTAATTAGGGACATTGGCCTGCAATTTTTTTTTTCTTGTAGTATTCTTGTCTTTTATTGGTATCAGGTTAATGCTGGCCTTGTAAGATGATTTTGAAAGTGCTTTCTCCTTAATATATCCATCAGGGATGAGTGAGTATTGATTTAGTTATGTATTTATGTACAGCATGATTATCCAAGAACTCTCGTGATATTTCTGATCTACAGATAAACAGTATTAGTTTATATCCTTTACTACCTACATTAAGAGAGAATAATTTTTATCATGAAAAGCAATAATCCTCCCCTAAAATTTGTTCTGAAAAGAGGTTAAAATGCCAACAAATTGGACAACCTAGAAGAAATGGATAAATTCCTAGAAACAAATAAGTTCTAACCAAGACTGAATCATGAAGAAATGGAAAATCGAAATGGAAAATCAATTGCTAGTAAGGAGATTGAATTTGTAATCAAAACCTCCCAATGAACAAAGTCCAGGAGCAGATGGCTTCATTGGTGAATCTTATCATGTGAGATGGAGAGCAATCATGTGATAACAGCAGCAAAAGATCAGTAATGCTAGACATAGAATTCTTATTGAACATTAAAAAATATAAGATAATATCTTATATCTTTATAAAATATAGAATAAACACACACACACTCTCTGGATATTTATAATGCCTATTAGAATTGGGTTACAGTATTGTTATTTACCAGTAGATGCCACTGTCTGATATGATATTCTCTTAACTATCAGAATGCTATATTTCTTACATTCTAGGACTCAAATACTCTTAGAAAGTTGGTTTCCTCCATAATCTATTTTATAGAATTGAAAGTCTATATTTCAAGTTTATGGAAAATGAAGGTTATTCCAATTATCTTATATATTTAGTATGTACTTCTGCCTAAACTCTGATATGTTTGAGAAAGCAGAGAGTATCATAGTAGTATTTTTCCCTTCATTATTAGTTCTAGTATACAAGGTGAGGCAAAAGTAAGTTTACAGTTGTTTGTATGTAAAGTAATACAATAATGAATAATATTACAAGAATAAACTCTGTTTCACATACTCAAAACTGTAAACCTACTTTTGCCCCACCCTGTATATTACTAACAGTGTAAATAAATAGTTTAAAATTAGAATGAGCCAGCCTATCTCAATGAAATCTAAACCTTTAGTTGATTTTTATTTTATTGCTGCTGCACCCATGTTATATGAATATTTAGTCAAAATGCATTGAAAGAATGAAAGGTAAAAAACAAAAATTTCTTAAAGTGTGTATTTTTTCTCACTGTATATTATATTAGACTACACCTATATCATCTATTTTAAAATGAATTTTACCCATTTCGATTTGTTTCCCAAAAGATTGCAACTCGTTCCCTCTCTCTCCATTTCCTTCCCCCTGTCCTTCCTCTTCCCCTTCCCTCTCCCTCTCCCTCTCCCTCTCCCTCTCCCTCTCCCTCTCCCTCTCCCTCTCCCTCTCCCTCTCCCTCTCCCTCTCTTTCTTTTTCTCTCTGTCTCTCATGCATGTGCGTACACACACACCTTCCAAAAAATCAAGGATCATGTATTTTTCTCCTTTCTCCTTCACTTTTTTAAAAAATATATATTTTATTGATTTTTTACAGAGAGGAAGGGAGAGAGATAGAGAGTTAGAAACATCGATGGGAGAGAACCATCGATCAGCCGCCTCCTGCACATCTCCCACTGGGGATGTGCCCGCAACCCAGGTACATGCCCTTGACCGGAATCGAACCTGGGACCCCTCAGTCCGCAGGCCGACGCTCTATCCACTGAGCCAAATCGGTTTCGGCCTTCATTTCTTTACACCTGGCTAAAATTATACTCTGTATGCATGGAGGTGATACTTACATATTATCTGGTAGTTATTAAGTAGTTCACAAATTTCCTGAAGAACAGGTAGGAACGACAAAAGGGGATCTTTTAGGATAAACAACGATTAGAACAGTAGAATATGACATTGGGAAACTTGGTGTTCTTAATCATTACTTTTATAACCTGTAAATTTTTTCCATTTTGTTACATTTCTGCTTCATGCCTTGATTTTTTTATTTGCAAAATAAAGAGGGAAAGAGTTGCTTCCCATTTACTTCATAGATAATTTAAGGTTAAATAGGCTATTATTTTTACCCACAGATGTATCAAACTTAATCTTATTTGTATTTTTTCTGTCCATACTTCTGATTCCATAATGCCCACTTGTGTATATATTTTCCATTCTTTATTTACATTCTTTTCCTTCTCTGGGATTTTTCAAAATCAAAGCGTGTTAATCATATTCCATAATGCACTTGAGTATTCAAGATACTTTTCAAATATGGGCAAATGTTTGAGTAGCTGCATTTGTTCTTTGAGTGTCTGTCAAAACCCAGGCCCCAGACCTTTGAAGGGTATACCAAGGGGGTGGCCCCAACTTGAAGTGCAGATAGTTTCAAGGCGAGTGTTTCAGCCTTTTCTGAGAGCCTTTCTCTGGGCTACTCAGACATCTTCTGCTAGATGGTCGTTTATGAAACAATGCTGTGCCTGAGGTTTGAGGTTTGAGTTTGATCGTCTCTTCAAGAGCATTAACTGAAAAGTCTAATTTCTCATCTGAAGGACAGATGTTTTCCCACAATCGTGAATATGTAAATGCCTGGTCTGTCTGATACCGATTGAAAAAAAGAATAGGTTAGTGGTCAATGTATGGTGTCACCATCAATTACTTATAAACTATTAACAGTTAAATTTCAACATAAGTAAAAAAAATAAAGAGGGCATTGAAACTTACACATAAACTATTCTTTGATAGAATTTCACTGAAGGTCAGAGCCAAAGTAATGCCTTACCATTTATTAGGCTGTCCAAAAACTGGGCCGAATCTGATTTATGAAATCCAGTGAAAGTAAGTACTTAGGTGAAGAGCCAATATTCTTTAGCACTAACATGACCTGGAAATATTTATCTTGTTCTGGTAGCTTTTGAAGTCAGGAATTCACAGATATAAGTCTCTATCACTTTAATAGAGAATTCAAAAAATTTTGTCCTATAATGAGATGCTTTAAAAAGTGTGGTACCTGCTCTGGCCCATGTGGCTCACTCAGATGGTTGGGCATCATCCCATGTACCAAAAGGTTGCTGCTTTGATTCTTGGTCAGGGCACATGCCTGGTTTCAGGCTCCATCCCTGGTAGTGGGGTATGCAAATCAATGTTTCTTTCTTTCTCTCCATAAAAAAAAAATCAATAAAAATATTTAAAAAAAATGTATGTAGGAAAGACAGTTAATAGGGGAAAAAAAGCCATTAGAATGGTTATATATTGCATTGGCTTGATGGTTACTTGATTAAAATAGAAATGGAGAGTACTATATTTCTTATTCTCAATTGTCAAAAGATCAGTTTTTATTCATACAAGAAGCACTTTGATTTAGGTTTTTTGTTTTCATCTTTCTTTTCTGAGAGAAATATAATGAATTTATTTATTTATTTTTTATCTTAGGAATAGGAAGCATCAACAGGTACTACAGACAATAAAACATATTTATCAACTATGTTATGATTGGTTAAATAAGAGTGGAGAAGATAGAGAGAGGATGTGAGGGAGAAACAATCTTTTTGTTTTCCAAAGCCATTAAAAAACAAAGATAAAACATTGTGTATGTGCATATACATGTTGGGGTGTTTTGTTATTGTGTTTATTTTTGTTGTCAGTGCATAGAGAAAGAAAACCTTCAATAAAGAAATGAATAAATCATATTGGAAATATATATATGAATTTTATCTCCAGAGCTGGAATGTTAAGCCATTATTTAAATTTTATCTCCATTTTTTTAAATTGGAGAAACCCATTAACTTTTACTCTAGCAAGTGGAATGTGTCATATTTCATTTTACAGAGGAAATAAATAGGTTTATTATCTTATTTTGACATCCTGGTGCAATTTGGAACTAGTGTTACTATGGTAGTGCCTTGTTTTTGTAACTGGAGGCTTGGGCATTTTGACATTTAGGGCTGGATAATTCCTTTTTGTGGGGGATTGTTCTGTACATTGTAGGGTATTTGGCAGCGTCCCTGGCTTCTATCTTCTGGATGCCGATAGCAAAACCCTCTGTGGGACAAAATCATTTCCAATTGAGAACTGCTACTGTAGACATACCTACTAGTTCTACACAGCCAATTTAACGTGGATCCCACACAGTATTCAATAGTCTCCAGTATTCAAACACCTTCCTAGTGTCTGTGATCAGGAATGGCAAAGCAACACAAAGACACATTTGGAGGCATTGTTTTTTCCCTAAAACCACCACTCAATTTTTAGTAAATTTTCCAAGAAACATTAAAGCTAACCCTGGGGCTCTGAATTGATTGGTTGATTGATCAACTGATAGATTCATTTATTCAGCAAAAATATATTGAGTCCCTGCTGTAGGCCAGTCTCAATGTTGGTGAGTTGTGTGGTGCTGTGTGGCTCTTGGGGCTGTATGTGATGAATTGGCGGGTAGTGAGCCTGTAGGTAGGTAGACCAGTTAAAAGCTGTTGGGTGTAATATAAATAAAAAATGATGTTTGCCTGGATTTGGGTGGTGACAGGGAGATGATGATAATAGATTTTATGTAGAGACCAGAGGCCCGGTGCACAAAATTCATGAACTCGGGGTGGTCGTTCAGCCCAGCCTGCGCCCTCCCGCAGTCCGGGAGCCATCAGTCAAACATCCTTAATGTTGCTGCGGAGGGAGGAGAGGCTCCCGTCCCACTGCTGTGCTTGCCATTTGTATGCCCGGCTTATGGCTGAGCGGCGCTCCCTCTGTGGGAGCACACTGACCACCAGGGAGCAGCTCCTGCATTGAGCATCTGCCCCCCTAGTGGTCAGTGCGTGCCACAGTGACCAGTTGTTCAGCTGTCAGGCTGAAACCAGCTCTCCGACATCCCCCGAGGGGTTCCGGATTGTGAAAGGATGCAGGCCAGGCAGAGGGACCCCACCAGTGCACAATTGGGACCTGCAGGGGGAGGGACACAGGAGGTTGGCCAGCTGGGGAGGGGCTGAAGGAGGGCTCCAGGGCGTGTCTGGACCATCTTGTGTAGTCCCGATCGGCAGGACCCCAGCAGCAAGCTAACCTACCGGTCGGAGCGTCTGCCTCCTGGTGGTCAGTACACATCATAGCGACTGGCTGACTGGTCAACTGTCTGCCCCCTGGTGGTCAGTGCACATCATAGCGAGAGGTTGAGCAGCCTTAGCATATCATTAGCATATTACATTTTGATTGGTTGAATGGCTGACTGGACGACTGGACACTTAGCACATTAGGCTTTTATTATAGGAGTAGAGGCCCATTGCACAAAGAGATTCATGCAGTAGGCCTTCCTTCCCCTGGCTGCCGGCACCGGTTTTCCGCCGGCACCGGTTTTCCTCCGGCACCTGGAACCCAGGCCTTTGGTCTGGCTGCAGCGGAGAAGCCAAGCCTCTTCAGTCTTCAGTCTTCACTCTGTGCCTGTGTATGCAAATTAACCACCATCTTTGTTGGGTTAATTTGCATAGCCACTCTGATTGGCTGGTGGGTGTAATGGAGTGACACCAATTTGCATGTTTCTCTTTTATTAGTGTAGATATTTAGGAGGTAAAAACATTAGAATTTGGTGATTCATTGGAGAAAGGGAGGAGTCAGAATAATTCCCAGGTTTCTGGCTTATTTAAAATGATAAAGAGTGGTGGCATTCATTAAAATGTGGAATAGAGTGGGAAGAATGGTTTTTTTTAGGTGTGGGGGACAGATAATGATTTCAGCTTTGACACTTTTCAGTTGGAGATGCCTTGAGGACCTCCAGAGGATGAGCTAGACAATGAACTTGGGAATTGCAGGAATCATGTCTGTTTTGTTCCTTGCTGAATCCTTCATTCTTTGGATGGAGTCTACATTTCCAGTGATGGAGACAGATTTAGATTTGGTATTCTTTGGAGTATAGCTAGTTTGATTAAAATCAAGGTAGCAGCTGAAATTGTCCAAAGAGAATGCCAATAGGGAAAAGAGGGCCTAGCATTGCAACATTCTGGGAGGTATGTTTGTTCAAGGAACTCAAGAGGAAGGGCTGGAAAGTGTGAGGAATACCAGGAGCGTGTGGGTCTGGAAGCCAAGGGAAGAGAGCATTTCTAAATGAAGGGAGTGTTTAATGGTTTTGAATTCAACTAAGAGGTCAAGTAAAATGAAGACTGAGAAGACCATTGACTTTTGTAACCAAACAGTATTAAATTCTTAGAGCCTTTTTGGTAGGCCAGTGGCTGCAGGAATTCAGTGTATTTGTTTAAAGTGGAAGTGGAAGGAAAGTGGATAGAATCAGCAGGTGCAGGTCATGCTTCCATTGCTTTGGTTATAAAGAAGAGACTTACGACAGTTTATGAAGGAAGTCTGGGCTGGGGGAGGTGTGTTCTGGGCTTACATATGTTTAAATATTGATAGGAAGGAAACAACGGAGACAGAGGTTGATGTAGGGATGGATGAGTGCAGAGCTCAGGGACAAGTACTATTCTTAGATAGGGATACCAGGAATCTTGTTAGTGATGGAGAAGGTCCATGTTCTTCTGGAATTAGCTTCTAGTCTTGTGTCCTTTCTAGGGAAATCTACTTCTGAGGCTTCCTGAAGGTTCAGAGTTACAGAGGCGTACAGAGACTCTTGACAGAGTCCATACAACTTACAAATTCCCTAAGGTCTTTTGGTCCTCCGAGGCACCATTCATTTAGTGGCTCTCTTTATTTTGAGGAGCAGGCATATACTAGAGTTGGATTCTGAACCTATGGATTAGGTGAGGGCTTGGGGTCCAATCTAGTCTAAATAATCTGAGATGCTATGGAAACCACCCAGCTGTTGAAGTACAACCTGGAAGTCACCTATAACCAGTCTACTTTGATTAGCAAATTTGTCATTCTCATTAGGACTTTTGATTATTACTGATCTATATGATTGATTATTAATTGTAGAAAACTCTGGGTTATTGTAGTATTAAGCTTAAAAATCTATACTGTTCAAATGTGAAAGGGTTTTATTACAGCTCAGTTTCTTCTGTGGTTTAATAGAGGTAGGCTTTGGAATAAGAAAAAATTGGGTTAAAGTCCTGGCTTCATCATTGACTAAGCTTAAGTGGCCTTGAGCAAGTTGTTTACTGTATAATATCCTCATTGTGATACCTGGTAATGTCTAACTTGCCTCCTGGTTGCAAAGATTAGAGATCATGGATATATGCCAGCACATTGTTGATATTAAATAAATAGGAGCTGGCATTATTTTTTAATTACTTAAAAATAATGTATTATTTGCTATTACAAGGCCCTTAGCGAACATACTCTGAATTTGTTGAATCAAAATCAAGAATCTTATTTCTCTGTGAGTCTAAGAGAGATTAGTGGTGACATTCTTGGTCTAAGTTTTGGGAGAGGCAGAAAATTACATAAGTAATCCTGGGCCAGCTGAAAACATCTTTTATTGGCCTACGTGTCATTACCATAAATAAAGAGAAAATAATTAAGATTCTATTTTCTTAAGGTATATGGAAGTAAATAATTTTTTTTTATTGGATCCCTGTAATTTTTCATTAATGTATCTCAGATGTTTTTTCTTTTTTTACAGAGTTAGCTTCTTCAACCGTCATTTCCTCTGTCTAATAACTCCTTTTCCCTTCTTGTCCCTCTTCCTCCTTTTCTTCAGATTTTTGGGAACTTTCTCATGTTGCAGCACTTGCTGCAATCAGTCATGCTAGGAAAGCTCCCTGTGCCCAGAAATGCTGTGGGATGTGTGCATGGAAGAGAGAGGGGTGGGGGCAGGGAGAGGAGCGGGGGAAGTTGGAGGGAAGACAGGAGAGAAATGGTGTCTGGGGTACTTGTGCTGGTGTCTCTTCCTCCCTGAGAGAAGCTTCAGATGCCTGCTTTGCTCTGGCTCCATTGCTCTGTGGGTGCAACCGGAGAAGGGTGCTGAAGCGGGGAGGAGGCAATTAAAGCCTTGAACACTGTAAAGGCT
The DNA here is from genome assembly GCF_964212035.1 of Myotis nattereri. Taxonomy (NCBI): domain Eukaryota; kingdom Metazoa; phylum Chordata; class Mammalia; order Chiroptera; family Vespertilionidae; genus Myotis; species Myotis nattereri. The sequence goes on along the minus strand of NC_138075.1, from coordinate 28,727,682 downwards.
CTTAATTAAGTAGTGAGGATGGAAAAATAAAATACCTTGGGCTTTATTTCTGTTCTCCTTTTAAAAGTCTGCTGAGGGATTGGCGTTCACATCCCTTAGAAAACATAAAGTTCAAAGTGACAACACTGGGAAAAATATTTATGTGCTTTTCAGATAAAGTCATCTTTATTTGATTTCTCTGTATCCTCCTCCCCGCCTGCACCATCTCCAACACTGAAGCACGGCTTCTCTGGAGTAGCAGTGGAGACACCTCCAGTCTAACTGCTCCTTTGTTCAGCTTGCCTTTGGTCCTTGCTGGGAAATGCTCTGAAAACCGAACCGGCTACTGCACACAAAGCCCGACCTGTGCTGTCCCTCCCTGCAACGCACCGTGTGACTTGTTCCCACCTCCTGTTCATGACTCATTAGTCCCTCAGTACAGAAAAGGTTGCTCCTCTGGAATAAAAGGAAGGGACCCGGCTCGGAGTCCTTTTTCGCCTTTTCCTGTGTTTTATTTGGGTGCACTCACAGTTCTCCACTTTCATTAGTGACCTGCCAGGGGGCTGGCACGGTGCTGAGACCAGCTTTTGCTGGTTCCCTGGGGTGTATCAAGATCTCAGAACTCAATACCCTGCTACAAAAATGAAATACTGTGCTTCAAACGACCTTTTGATGGAACAAAGCCATGTGTCCCAATCTGCCTGGGCCTCTCAAGTTGCCATCCTGGCCAAGAGTCGCTCTTGCGTTTGCACAGGCCTCCACCCCCAGCTCCCCCCTCCTCTGAATGTGGCTCTTTTTTGGTAGCCCCTGTGTCAGGTAAACGTTTGTGTGTGTGTGGAAGTGCGGGCTTGGGGACCCTTTGTACTGAAAGCATACTGCAGGGTAGTAGTTTCTTACGAGCGATTCGGGAAGCAGATATTTGTGGGCTTATATGCCCCGAGTATTATTCATTTCAGATTTATATGTAAAGTTTAGGAAAGAACTTGAAAACTAGAGATGCTATAGAAAACTGAGTTACATATTTATAATTCAAGTTTTATTCCCTACTTTCCCAGAGTGACCAAAGTGTTGTTTTATTTAAAATCCACAGCCCTGGTGGTGTGACTCAGTGGTTGAGTATCGACCAATGAATTAGGAGGTCACACAGTTCGATTCTCAGTCAGGGCACATGCCCGAGTTTTGGGCTGGATCCTCAGTTGGGGGCATGCAGGATGCAGCCGATAAATGATTCTCTCTCATCATTGATGTTTCTATCTCTCTCCCTCTCCCTTCCTCTCTAAAATCAATAGAAATATATTAAACAAACAAACAAACAAAATCCGGCACCTGGAGAACTTTCTCTGATTCCACAGCCATATGTGTGTGTGAACTCCATAATGGAGTGCGACACGAACAACAGTGCCCATCAAATCTTTCTTTAAAGCATGTGGGGTATGCAGAGCATTGAGCCTTGGTATGCTTCCAGCAGTTGTGTGTTTAATTCCTGGGAACTGGTTAATATGCTTATTTTTAAGGTAGCATGGGGAAATAAAAATAGGAACATTTGCTGTTAAAAGACCAGTATAACCTTAGAGAACTCAACTTTCTTATCATTTAATTGTTACCACATCATAGCTATAATACTAGGGTAAGATTTGCAGTTTTAATAAATTGTTCTAAATTCCTTAGATACAGTCTCAAAAGTAGATTGCTATTACATTTAAATGATATTATTCATGCCTGGCTGGTGTGGCACAGTTGGTTGAGCATCGTCCCATACAACAAAAGATAGCAGGTTTGATTCCCGGTCAGGGCACATACCTGGGTTGCAGATTTGATCCCGGTCCAGGTGCATTCAGGAGGTGGCCGATTGATGTGTCTGTTTGTCTGTCTGTCTGTCTCTTTCTCCCTTCCTCTCTCTCAAATCAATTTAAAAAAAAACGCTTTAAAAAATATTATTCAGACTGAATGAGATATTTAGGGCCTATAAAGAGAGTACTCAGTTAATTTAAGAAAAATTCCCTTGATTCTATAGGAATACAATAAACATTTGCAAGTGTGAGATGTTATTTTTGTTTTGTGCTTCAGGTGTGCAGGCATGCTCTAATTTTCTACAGAAAGTTTGTGATAGACTCTTTTTTCAAAGAAGTTTATAGAGATAGATATATATTGTCCTAGTCCGGGTCCACACAACTGTATATGTCATAAAAGAAGCAGCTTGTCTCTTCTTTTCCACTGTCACAGCGGTGTGAGCAGCATCTCTCCTCTCAGGCATGTGCTCAGGAGTGGGACTGCAGGGTCGCCAGGAACATACATTCTGAGTCACTGGCTGCTTCCTGGGAGGGCTGCACCCGTCATCCCACCGACAGCACGTGGGTGCTCCTTGCCAAGATTTCATATATATGGACTTTCTCATATTTCCAAACTGAGGGATGTAAAGTGATATTTCATTTTAATTTGCATTTCTCTGATTACTAATGAAGTTGAGCATGTCTCTATAGGCTAGTTATTTGGCTTTTACTATCGTGACTTGATTGAAGGCTTTATGTTGACGGAGACCATTTTGGTTTTTCAAATATGTCATTTTTTCTGTTTCTTTTCTTTAATCTTACAGTTTATGCTTTTAGGATTCAGGGCCATAGGATTCCCCTCTGATCTGACAGCTCTTTTCTGTTTCACGCCTTACACTTAAACTCTAATCATGTCAAGGCCACTTTGGGATGTAGCAGGGTTGTTTTAGGTCGCAGATTCATGCTCTGGAACACAATGCAACAGTCTGATCTGACCTAAAGGGCATACTGCCTCATGGTTACAGTTTGGAAAGATGATTTAGTGAAAAAAAAAGGGGCTGTGCATAGTACATTACCAAGTTATGAAAAATTTAAAACGTGTAAATTCACAAAACAAAACTTTATATATTTCAAATAAACAATCCTTTTCCAAAGACAGATGCTAGACAATTAAGTGTTTGCTCATGTAGGAGGAGAGGATGAGGATTGGAGACAAAGGCGAGGGGAGGAGGGTTAAAATAAAATTATAAAATCCCCAGTCTATGCAAGAGGGATAATAATAGTATACTCTGGACTGAGAATTGTGACTAACCCCGAAGTCTGGGGATGGTGTGAATATAATTTAGGAGAGATGACCAGAAAATAGGTTAGGTGACCAGCCAAAAAAGGCTAATTGAAGGAGGAGAAAAATACAATATTTTAATGTTATGATTTATAAGTAAGATGCCTGTAAGGGAAAAAAAATGCTCCTAAATAACTACATCTGATTGTGCTTTTTTAAAAAATTTTTATTTATTTATTTATTTATTTATTTATTTATTTATTTATTTATTTTGGCTTTTGAAGCTTTTTGGGAGAAACAGGAATTTCTCTTTTCTTCCTTAGGAGAAGATATCTGTAAGAAGGAGAGCAGATGTTACTTTTTAAGTGCATGTGTGCACCTGCCATAGGACAAAATGGGTAGTTACTATTGAGAACAGGCTCTGGTTAGTTTTTTAAAATGTTGCTTGTTAAATTAAAATTCTTTTCCTGGCAGGTATAGGTTTATAATTAAGTCATTTATCATAAGTGTTCTCTTGGCTGCATCTTACATTTGATGACATACAGAAGTGATATGTGGGTGGTTACTTAGAAATTAGATGAATGAGTTATTTTATTGACCTTTATCACTTGATATATAGGTTCTTCCTCTTTATAACAAACATTGAACACTGATGAATTATATGTAAGGGAAGCAAAAAAGATAATTGGTCTAGGACTGTGTTCTCAACTGATTTTCAACCCACCAACATGCTTGAGCAATATGATACAGTCCCAGTAATAAAAGTTTGCTCTCTAGGCTTCGTACTTGGTTATGTTACAGTATACACGTTCTTCTCAGCCAGATGTGGATTCCAAATTTCCCTCTCCTGACTGTCATGTATACTATCAGTAGTCTGCCCTACACCTTCTCATTTATTTTATGTTCACATACTCGGTGCTATTTTTTATCTCAATTATTTCTCATTACAACCTGCATACTATACACAGAGGAAACAGATTCACAAAGGTTAGGTGATTTTTCTAGGGTCATACAGCAATCAGTAACAAAACCAGGATTTAAAGCCAAGTGTCACCTTATTTCTACCTAACTACACTATATTTTTCATGGGGTGTCTTCTACAAATCCGTATTTATGTAGAGTGCAATGTCTTCATTAGGCCTCTTAATTTTTAAATATATTTTTATTGATTTCAGATAGGAAGAGAGAGAGAGAAACATCAATGATGAGAGAGAATCATTGATTGGCTGCCTCCTGCACACCCCCCACCAAGGATTGAACCCACAACCTGGGCATATGCCCTGACTGGGAATTGAACCGTAACCTCTTCATTCATAGGTTGATGCTCAACCACTGAGCCATGCCGGATTGGCAGGCCCCTTAATTTATAAAAGAGGACTTGAATCCTATTCTGTTCCAGCTATTTATCACTGAAGGATATGGGCACCTTAAAGTTACACTACAGACAAATCTATGTTCTGGTTTCTTTGAGAAAGGTTTGAACTGGGAACTCTCTGCTAACTGCTCAGAAACCTGTCTGTAGAAGATGTTACATCTGGCCTTCAGTGATGGATGTTCAGCAAACAGCTGGATGAAGCTCACTATTTGGTCTGGGGTAGAGTTTCTGAGAAGGCCATGGAGGACAACGCACCTCGTCATCTTTGAGAGACCTGGAGATGGAGTGTCCCTCAGTTCTCAGGGTCAGGAAACACTAACCTAACCATAGCTTTACTGGAGAACTTGACTGACTCTGCTGGTCTGATTTAGATGCCTTTTCTCCTTGCTCTCATATCCCTTTATGCACAGTGTCACAACATGTCCATATTAAACTCCTAAATTATATTCACCCCATCCTCAGACTACTGGGTTAACTTCCTTAACCAGAGGCCTGTTCTTGACATAGGTTCTTTAGTCCTAGGCAGTGTCCAACATTTAGTGAATAACCAAAAATTGTTAATTGATTTATTCTATGAACTAGAATAAGTCTGTAGGTTATAATCCAGTCTAATCATGTATTCATTCAATGCCAGATATTGCTTGAGAGGCTGGGCTTACTGCAATGAACAAAAATAGTATGTACCCAGACAATTAAAAAGTAAGCAGGAGGATATACAGTGTTCGGAAGTGTTGAGTGTTCTAAGGAAAATGAAGAGGGATAAGGAGATTCTAAAGCATACAGTCAAGTAAGGCACGTCCGAAGAGGAAGCCTTTGAGCAGAGACCTGTATGAAGTGAGAGAGGAGCCATGTGGCCATGGTGGTAACATGGTGTTGGGGAGGGGTGTTCTGGGCAGAGAGAATAACATTCCTGAGCGCCTATTATATACCAGGCCCAACTCTAGGGGCTCTGGAAACGACAATGAGCAAGGCTGTTGAACATCAGCATTGTTTATTGTTTGTGCAGTCTGTTCTTTTTCAATATTGTATATCAGACCTTTCTTTAAGTGCTTGATTTTCTGAAATTGAAAAAAGTCCCTTTTGTTCCCCTCCCTAACTGCTTATCGCTTTCTTTCTGTTCGCAGAGGAGAGTATAGCTATTTATTTATTTATTTATTTATTTATTTATTTATTTATTTATTATATTTTTATTTATTTCAGAGAGGAAGGGGAGAAGGAGAGAGAGAAACATTAATGATGAGAGAGAATCATTGATCGGCTGCTTCTGGCATGTCCCGCACTGGGGATCAAGGCATGTGCCCTGATCTGGAATCAAACCAGACCTCCTAGTTCATAGGTTGATGCTCAACCACTGAGCCACCCTGACTGGATAAGCTTACACTTTTTATGCTTTAGAGGCTCCTAACACAGTAGGATACTGATTAAGGTGACAGACTCCAACCTGTCCATATTTAATCATGGTGTTCAGGGTTGTGTGAAAGTGTCTTTGAGTTGATCTGAATTGTAGATGTATGTAAAATTCCGTTACCTACGGTTTCCTTTTTTTCTAGGCCCCCAATCCAGCCCACAATTCTGGATAAAACCTTCTTAGACCCTTTGACCTCAGTGAGACAAGAAACCATAATTTTTGGATGCTATTCCTCATTCTGTCTCCTGCTTACTGCCCAAGTTAAGTCCGTTCTGTGGCAGTTTTCCATCTGTAAGAAGGGTACCCTTCCAGTTAAGTTGTAAAAATATATGTTTAAATAAGCCCCCATGCCCTCAAAGAGTAGGAGCTACAAAGTCCAAAGAGGGGGAAGAAAGAAAGAACATTCCTAAGAAAACTGTAAATTTGCAAATTTGTTGGTCTCTGGTGGCAGTGACAGGTGGAGTGACAACCCAACCAAGTAACAGTGGGGCCATTGTGATAGGAGGGTACTTAATATTGTTATTGTTCCGCTTAGATGATGCTGGTCGGGGCTCTGCCAGCTCTCATATTGAGAAAGCCCAATCAGGCGGAAGACCTTTCTGTTTCTGCAGTCAGAGCGGCCACAACTGAGGAACACTGATGAAATCTGGAAGGTGGCTAGCTCACTTGACAGGCTTCTCCAGGCGCCTTTGAGGAGAAGCAAAGATAAATAAATACCACGTTTTACGAGAGGAGTATGGGGTGAGAGGGAGTGCCTGGACAGGAGTTAAAATTTCAAAGGGCAGGGGACGATCTCACTGACTTTCTTCCTGATCAGACTTGTCTCACGACCTCGTTCACGCTCGGATTAGAGCCGGGTCTTGTAAACATGTGTGAGCTAGATAGGAGAGGAAGGAGATGGAAGTGCATTCCCAACAACCCCAACTGTAGAGGGCGATGATCAAATGCAAATTTCTTTATTAGGAAAAGATGGCTTTTAAAACTTTTATAAATCACATTGAATGCTCATTTGCCTACGGAACATGTAAACACTCTGGCCTGTTACACAGACGTTTCATTTTGAGTCTGTCCTTTCTTTAGGAAAAGTTAATGGACTTTCATATGGTCCTTGTTCCAAGTTCAGTGAGCTACCTCAAGGTCAGAGGGTCCTTAACTCCTCTCTTTACCAAGTATGGACCCTGTGTTCTTGTCCTGCCATTGTGCCTTATTTTTGAAACTTCTTTATGAATAATTTTTACTTGAACTTGACCTACCCAGAGGGGCCATGGATATTTAATTGGCTAAAAAGAGTTCATTTTCTTTTCATATATTTATAGAGCTTTGACTCCCCTCTGCCACCTTGCAAAGAGTAAACTGAAGCCCAGAGAGGTTAAGTGGCTTGCTTGGGGACATCCAGCCAGCAAATAGATAAATGCAGGTGATGGAGCAGAAATAGAATATTGGGGATGAGCTATAATTGTATGAAATATTAATCATACTCTGATAACCATGATTGTTTTGTTCTGATTTTAAAAAGCGCGTTCTAACTTGGCTGGGAGTTGCATGTGGGACTTGGGAGCTCACCTGAAAATGCAGCCCCTCCTCCCCATTAAGGAGCTGCCTATTAGCATGGACAGATTAACAGCCTTGTGGCAGAAGCCAGAGCTGCCAGCTCTTTGAAGACCCCAGCCCTTGGCATATCACTAGCCCTTTGAAGACACCCCCCCCCCGCCTTTGCATACCCATAGGCCTTTGCAAATCTCCAGCCTGCATTACCTGTTAACTGCCCATTTGGCATACCCTTTTGCCTAGTTCCCCATGTAATCTTGGTCCTTCTACCCAATATAAGCAGCTGGCTTATGGTGGGGTGGAGAGCAGGTTTTTGTGGATGACCTGCTGCTCTCCCACGCTGCTGGTAGTATTGGAATACACGCTCATATAGCTGTCTCTGCTTAATTGGCTCCAGTAGTGACAGGCAGCACGGACCCAGTGACTGTCCGGTTACACAGGGGGCCCTGATCAGATCCCGACCCCGGCGTGCTTTCTGTCCTGTACCAATGCATGTCTTTTTAGCTGCTTAGGCTTCAGTATTACATACAGTGGAGAGAGCTATAGCAGTTTACTTTCCTGACTTATAAAGGATAATTAATAAAATAATTAAAGGCGTTTCTTATATAATTCAAAACTTCATATGAGTCACCAAAATAGTTTCAATCTTTTTTCCATCAAACCTTTTATGAGAGCAACTAGGAAATAAATTACCACGTTGGGTTTCAATTTGTTGTGTTTTTCTTCCTGTTGCGGAGAATATTGTGATTAAAAGTAATAAAACGAAGTAGCCCAAAGTTAGGCAACTGGGAGGTAAAGAATGAAACCAAAGGTTTTAGGTTATTAGGTGCCAGTAATAGAGTTTCTAAACTGTTACTCCTATAAATATAGCGTGGGTTGCTGTGACTACTGTTACAGTGTTTTGTATCTGTCTCCACAACCTGCAGTAATTTCTCACTCTCTTTTCTCCAGTGTGCAAAGTTAATTTAAGATGTTAGTATAAACTGAGGAAGCCTGTCTAGATTTTATTAGTGGGTAGCTGAGTAAGGATGGGTCCTTGCCCCAGCTAGGATAAAGAGGAAGCTATATTATCAACTACTTCTGACATCACTTCAGACAGGGAGCAAACGGATTTTTTAAAGAATCAATGAGAAAAAAGCATTAGTATAAAATAAGTCCTCAAAGAAAGGTGCTTTATGAATAAAAAATATAGCTAATTATGCCTGTAAAATGCAGGAAATTGTTCGGGTTCAATATATTTTGTTCCCTATTAGAAGTGATAGTCGGCATTTATCGGTATTAGTTGTGGTTTGCCTGGCCCATCGCCCTCCTGTCTTTGTTGTAGGGAATAGAACTCCCCAGTCCCAATGTTCAGAGGACTGATGTGGCCTCCTTCAGTGTGACAATCTTGTTGTTTTTGTTGGAGACAAATCCCAGAAACTCAATGTAACAACATACACAGAGTGAGAGAGTATATGAGGAGGTTTTTATTTGGCATTTTTACTGCTAACAATCTACAGAAGCTTTAGTATTTAGTGCCAGGTCAGGCTGAAGGGGCAGTTTCTGTAGCTGTGTGATTTTGAAAGGTTTAAAGAATCAGCAGCAGATTACATAATAGATAACAGAGAATGGAGAGCCTGACTTCCATAGCACCTTGCAAACAGGAGGGAAGGCAAACAACTGCTTCTTGTTCTTGGCCTTCTTGTTTTTAATTAAAAGAACTCAAAAAGAACAGTAAGTGTTGTGGCTCTTTGAGCAAGGCCTTTGTCAAAAGTCTCTGAAACCCATCCCCTCTCCAAACTAATAAATACTTTTGTGATCAATGTAAAAAACAGGTAAACTGAGAAACAAAGCCTAGGAGATAGGCCTGGGTTTCTTGCTGCGATCAAAACAATTCCGTGTCTTAAAGCTCCGTTATCTAATCTGCCCCCTCCATGGCTTCTTCCGCTAGCATTTTGAATCAAGAGTCTTTTCATCACTTTAGAGTTTTGCTGTGAACACGGAACAGGGTTATCTCTAGACTCTGTTGACATCATGTCTCTGCTCACATACCAATTGGGTGAATATAGCCCACATGATTCTTGTAAGCAGATTATAAGGAATGCACGATAGATTTCATTCACTTCTGATGAAACCAAGAACTTTCTTTGGTGTGCTTCCTAACGAGATATCCTTATTCATTTATTACTCGAGGTACATGTTGGGGCTTGTTAGCTCTCTGAATTCTTAGGCTCTCAACCGAGAAAATCAGATCCATCATTTTACTGTACTTGCACAGGAGTTAGCTAAATTCATAAGGTTTCCACTTTATTTTCACTTGTTTCCATAGGACTTCAGATGTGTATTAGGCTGTTGAGCCTGCCCGGGAGGCAGAACTGTTTTGGATGAAAGGGAATGAAATCTCCCCTGATGGAAAGAGAGGAGTGAAACAGTGGGAGAGACTTTAACAGTTCGTATCTTCTTCAATTTAAACTAAACTTCAGAAAGTTTATTTTTCGGTTTGAGAAAGATGTTCTAAGGTCCATTAGGAGATAACAATGCTTTTAAAATCATGCAAGGAAGAAAAGCTCTGGGAGTTAACTAACTTTGAACAAGTTGGCTAATTAACCGAGTTTCAGTTTCCCGAGCTATAAAACAAGGAGATTGGCACATGTTCTCCAAAGTCGCTTCAAGCACCTGGGTTCTCTAATTACTGTATTGTAGTCATATACAGGTAATTATAAAAAAATAGGTATATGCATAATTTTATGTTTTAATAAAGGGGATTGTTTATATTTGTCAGTAGTAGAATTGCACTTTCTTTTGTGTATGTATGATTGCTCACACTTGCCAATGCAGGCAAAATTTCAGCTTGTTAATGAGGTATAGTTAACAGTGGTTTCTTTGGGGGAGTAGGGATACGGGTCTGTGGGTAAGAGCAGGAGAACTTTACATTTATTTTATACTATTTGTTAGCTATTATATATATGTTATATATAATATGTTATAACATATTATATATAACATATATATAGTATGTCCATGCATTATTTAAAAGTTAAAAAAATTAATTGGTCTTGTTATTTTTAAAAAGATAAAAAGAAAACTCAAATCATCACAGAGCATACCAGGATAAAAATATTTGGAATTTAGTTTCAGACTCCAAATATTTTATCTAACCTTAAAGTATTATTTGAAAGTGTCAGTGGATTTTTGCTTTTATCATATTACTAAGGGTCCTTTAAATCATGTCATCAAAGAGAGCAGCTACTTTTGTTTGATGAGACAAGTAGCTTTAAAATCACAGCAGCAAGCTTTAGCATGTTAATGACAGGATTACAGAGCTTCTATTTATTGGTCCTCTGACGATGTTATTATTTCTTTATCCTATTTGTGACAGTTCTAGAATCATCTTTCTTGGATTTGCAGCAATGGGAATGAAAGAGGTGGGAAAATATTGGTTTTCAAACCAATTAGTAATGAGGAGTGTCAAGTTTAGAGTGCCTCAGTCTTATTGCCAGTCTTAAAAGTAAAGCAGTAGCTCCCTCATAATCTTTTCAGAAGATAAAACTACAGGAAATGAAAACGCAGCCTGTTGAAACTTCAGAAGGCATTTTTAGAGGCTGCACATGGCAGCTGGACTTGAATTTTGGTTTCAGCATTAGTTTTTGTCCTTTTCCCCTATGTTTATAAATGCTTCCATGAAGTTTTAAGAAACTGTAAGAACCCAGAAACTAGATGTTTTTAGCCTGACATATTAGTGGATTTCTTTTTCTTTTTATCTTTTTTACTTATCTTTCTTTCTTTTTGAAAAAATAAACTTTATAGAGAACCTCAGAAACATTCCATCCTATTTTTTAAAAATTAGAGTACTTCTTAGCACTGTTAATGTATTTATCTTATAATTAGTATAATATAGACATGGTACGTTTTTAATTTTCAGTTGTTCTATCAAAACTTTAACATTTCCCCATATCTGACACAATCTTTTTTAGAGTTTCCCCGTATTCAACAATAGCAAGTAAGCAAAAGCTAAAAATGAACTGCCACATTGGTGTTAAAGTTTTCCTTTGTTCTTATCAGATTTGCATCATCTCTGGCTACATTTATTTGTACTTTCACTTCATTCAAGTTATGGTATCACTATAATTTGGTTTACTTATTACTTCTTTGGAACATTAGGTTATTTATGCTAATGTTGATAATCTCATGAAATGATGATTATAACTATTGCTGTCATCTGTTAAGCCCTTAATTTTGCTAGGTACTACATCAGACGTTTTGTTAATTCATTTAGCAAGTATTTATTGAGTACTTTCTATGCCCAGGCATTGATGTAGGGCTAATGATATAGCAGTGAATAAGACAAGACCCTTAAGAAGCTATGTTTCATATGTTGTTTCTAATTTAAAAAATTGTACAAGGTAGATTCTGTCTTAATTTTTAAATGAAACAGACGAGGCTTGAGAAAGAGAACATTTTCCAGCATTCTGCAGTCTGTAAGTGATCACGTTTTAGTTTGAACCCATCTCATTTGATTCTCATCTGCATTCTGCTCCATTCTACTGCCTCATGATAATCATTACTATTTCCTTCTTCATTAAAGATGTTTATAAACATCAGTGTTGGTCTATACATGCTTGACTATGAATGTAATTATTCCTTTTTAACCTTGGTGCTTCAACAAAGCTAGAAGAGACAGTAAAACCTAATATGTTGAGCATAAAAAAACACACACAAAAATACACCTAGGAATAAATTTAAACTAAAAGAATTTGTAAGATTTATACACTGAAAACTATAAAATATTGTTGAAACAATTAAAGATGCTTAAATAAATGGAAAGAAATCTCATGTTCATGATCAGGAGACTCAATATTGTTAAAGTGGAAATATTCCCTAAATTGATTTATAGATTCAACACAATCCTTATCAAAATTGCAGCTGACCCTAAAATTCATTGAAACCCAGAATAGCCAAAACAATCTTAAAAAAACCAGCAATGTTGGAAGACTCAAACCTTCCAATTTCAAGGCGTACTACAAAGCTACAGTAATCCTAATAGTGTGGTGCTGGTATAGGCTAGAATTATAGATCTTAGATTAGCCACTATTTTTTTTTTTTTTTTTTTTTTTTAGGTAAAACAGCAAAAGCATAAGCAGCTAGGTAAAAAAAAATTGAACTTCATAAAATGAAAAATGTTGTGGTTCAAAGTACATTATCAAGAAAGTGGAAAGACAGCCCACAGAATGGGAAAAAATAATTGCAAATCTTATATCTGATAAGGATCTAGTATACAGAAAACATAAAGAACTCTTAGAACACAACAGTAAAAAGAAAAAAAACCTACATAAAACATTTGAATAGACATTTTTCTAAAGAAGACATACAGATGATCAATAAGCAGATGAAAAAATGCTCAACAGAATTAGTAATTGGTGAAATACAAATCAAAACCATGATATCACTTTACACCATTTTACAGTCTATAATTAGTGATGGTGAGTGTGGGAACATGGAAATTCTCATACACTGCTAGTGGGGGTGTAAAATGGTGCAGCCACTTTGGAAAACTCAAAAAGTTAAACATAGAATTAGCCTATGACCCAGCAGTTCCACACCTTGGTCTTTGCCTAAGAGAATTGAAAACATGTCCACAAAAAAGTTTAAATGAATATTCAAAGCAGAATTATTCATAATAGCCCAAAAGTGGGAACAACCCAAATGTCTGTCAGCTCGTGAGTGCATAAACAAATGAGGTGGTGTATCTATACGGTGGAATAGTATTAGGCAACAAAAAGGAATACAGTATCGAAACATGCTGCAACATTATGTTAAATGAAAGAGGCTGGTCACACACAGCTACATATTGTGTGATTCCATTTGTATGAAATGTTCAGAATAGGCAAATCTATAGAGGCAGTAAATAGATTAGTGGTTGCCAGGATCTAGATAGAAATATGGGCAGGGTCTAGTAATGAGTTTCTTTTGGGGGTAATGAAAATGTCCTGCACTGAGGTATTGATGATGCTCACAAAACTGTGAGTATATGAAAAAATACTGAATTGTATACTTTGAAAACTGAATTTTATGGTATGTGGATTACTTCTCAATAAAACAGTTATATGTATTTTTAAAAAGCTATTACTTTGGTTTTGGGGGTTTGGATTCAAATGAATTATCTGTTTCTGTTTGAGTACAATGGAAAATAGACTTTTAATCTTTATTTTTTTTCTGTTGGCTTACTTTATACCAACTGGCCTTATTACACAGGCAAAATCTGCTAAAAAACAATATGATGTCATTTTGTTTATACTTCCTTCTTGATCCTTTCAGAGACAGGAAGGGAAAGGGAGAGATGGGTAGAAACATCAATGATGAGAGAGAATCTTTGATCAGCTGCCTCCTGCACGCCCCCTACTGGGGATGGAGCCCTGACCTGAAGTTAAACTGTGACCTCCTCATTCATGGCTCAATACTCAACCACTGAGCCACACCAGCCGGGCTTGATCCCTTTTTTAGAAACCTTAATGTTATATTAATTTTCAAACCAAGAGTGGCATATTGTTTCAACTGTGTCACTTTGAAATGTGTTTATTTTCAAGAGTATGAATTTGATTTAGACATTGCTTTTTTTTTTTTTTTTAATTGTCTGGCCAGTGTGGCTCAGTGATTGAGCATTGACCCATGAACCACAAGGTCACCAATTCAATTCCCGGTCAGGGCATATGTCTAGATTGTGGGCTCAAAACCCAGTAGTGGGTGTGCAGGAGGTAGTCAATCGATGTTTCTTTCTCATCGTTGTTTCTATCCCTCTCCCTTCCTTTCTTTCTAAAATAAATGAAAACATAAAAAAAGAAAAAAAGAAACTGCTTTTTTTGTGGCCATGGCACTTGATAGTCACACACTTGAAATGCTCCCTGGCCAGACCAGAAGAGTGTTTTGGCAGTGGGGTGTGGGTGTGGGTGCAGTGTAAAAATGCTTATGGTTTGATAAAGTGCAGGCAGGTTGAATATGACTTTTATAATGTGGCTGTGATCCCAGCTCATGGGGTGGATTCAGACATGTCTCTTTTATTTGTAAACGTGGAATTGAAGGAGGTTTTATTTCTTGAATGTCCTGGCATGGTGCTACTGAGAAGTGTGTGTCCAACTCAAAGTATTGTGTGACAGGAAACAGAGTTTTCTGAGAGAAATAAGGAACTTGGTAGGAAGAGAAGATAATCTTTGCTGGGGTATAGTTCTTTTCCATTGATAGTCCCAGTGCATTTTCCCAGGGTGTGCCTGGGATCTTCTGCCGAATTGCTAGACAGTGTTCCCTGGTACCCAGATGACTGGATAAAGGAACTAGTTATTTGGGGCTTGGAGTGTAGACAGCAAGGAGCCATGGTTCTGAATGTGGTATCTGGCCCAGGCCTCCTTGCCGGGGATGGCTGCATGTGCTGGGCAGGACAGAGTGGGTGGCAGTACTTGACAACACCAGGCATTGGCATCACCAATTTCATTTCTGGTCTTCCCTTTCAAAATAGGCCATGTGTTAGCCTCTTGTCAAATTGAATGCCGAGTATCCCTGTTGCCATTTCCTGGCAAGTCCTTGATATATTTGGAGAGGATTCTCTAAAGCAGTGCCATTTCCATCATATTTGGATTGTTCATTGTAATCGATTCTTTCTGCCCAATTCAAGTGATAGCAAACTCCAAATTTACCTCCCAATCCCTGACTGACCCTATAGTTGTTGCTTTCAGTGGCCCCATGGGCAGTTGGCCTATTTTAAAAAATGTTTATTTTCTATTCTTCAAAGCTGTTTTGAACCTAGATTGGTATGTGATCCATCTTACTTAAACTAGCATAGATTATTCAACTTTTCTAGGTGGCTGTTTGTTCACCTGAGTTTCTAAGCGAAGAGATTTCATGCTAGAAACACTTTTTAATTATTACACCATCCTGGAATTGAATGGGATCTTGAGCTATCATTCACCCTCTTCTTCCTAACAGAATGCTTTAGCTAAAATCATCCTAGGAAATGAACAGTCTTAAGTAATTTTAAAAACCTCTTAGATAACTCATTCCAAAGTTTACCAGTTTCCACTATCAGGAAAATTGTGCTCTAAATTTTTGTTGTTGTTGTTAATCCTCATCTGAGGAAATTTTTAGGGAGAGTGAAAGAGAGAGGAAAAGACAGTGAAAAACATCAATGTGAGAAAAACACATCGATTGGTTGCCTCCTGCATAAGCCCAGACCAGGGCCCAGGCTGGGGAGGAGCCTGCAACCAAGGTATGTGCCCTTGACTGGAATCAAACCCAGGACCCTTCAGTCCTCAGGCTGACGCTCGATCCGCTGAGTCAAACCAGCTAGGGCTGTGCTTTAAATTTTTTAAAATTAATTTCCTTTGGAAGTTTAATTTTGTTTTCTCATTAATTTTTCCCTATTATCTGAGATAGATGTTGTATATATTCAACCTGAAGCAAATCATTCTTCTCTACTTTACACTCAATATTTCTTCCCAAAATAGGGAAAAATCCTTTGGACAAGCAGCTTTGCAGTCACCCTTGGGTTCACGTTGTGTTTAAACTATACATAGAAGTCTGGTTTTATAACCTGGAGAGATGCTGAGCCTGAAGTATGAGAGTCTTTAACACCAGATTTTGCTGAAGTTCATAACTAGATGCCTGCTGTTACCAAGGACTGTTATGTTCAGGAGCTACTAAGAAATGGAAGAAGTAAGTTTAGTGTGTCTTCTGTGGAAGGTGGAAGTTTAAGGGCAGAGGGGTGTACAAGGGACAGCTGGCCTGTTCTTTGAGGCACCCTTTGGCATTTGAGATGGGTTAGAACAGCGGTTCTCAACCTGTGGGTCGCGACCCCTTTGGAGGTCGAAGGACCCTTTCACAGGGGTCGCCTAAGACCATCCTGCATATCAGATATTTACATTACGATTCATAACAGTAGCAACATTACAGTTATGAAGTAGCCAGGAAAATAATTTTATGGTTGGGTCACAACATGAGGAACTGTATTTAAAGGGCCAGAAGGTTAAGAACCACTGGGTTAGAAACTGAGAGAGGCACGAGCATCAGGGGCTTGAAAAAACAAGTGGAGGATGAAGAGATTCTTAACTGTGCTGTAAGAAATCAGAAGGTATACACACTATTCCACAGTCCTCTCTTCTTACCACCTTACATAGGTGAAAGGACAAAATGGAATTTCCTCCTTTTTCATGTTTATCTCAAGACCGTTTCCTACATTAGATGGAAAGGAAGTGGGAAGGGAACAAAGTGGCATAACTTACTTCAGTTTCCTGTTTTTAGGTCTTTGGGTGCCAAAGTCTTATTGATAGTCAAGTAAGGTTTTCATGAGCAAAAGTAGGAATAATAATTATTACCATTTATTGAACACTAGAGGCCCGGCGCACAAAATTTGTGCACAGGTAGGTCCCTACGCCTGGACTACAATCAGGGCCATCTTCCCCGGCTGCCAGCAGCCGGCTCCTCTCCCTGCCGCCAGTTGCCCTCTGTGTGTGGGGCGACTGGTGGGATGGGGGCCTTGGCCTGGTATTGCCTGCGTCTGCTGCCACTCACCCCGGTTCCCTGTTCGCCATCAGGCGATCAGAGCCTGCCAGCTCGGGGAAGAAACCGAGAGGTTAGCCGGCAGGCAATCAGGGCCTGCGGGCTGGGAGCAGCTCCTACGTTGGGCGACTCTCCCTGGTGGTCGTTCTACTATTTGGTCAATTTGCATATTACTCTTTTATTACATAGGACTAGAGGTCCAAAGCATGAAAATTCATGCAAGAGTAGGCATTCCTTCCCCTGGCTACTGGCACTGGCTTCCCTCTGGCACCTGGGACACGGGCTGCTTTCCTCCTCCGCTGCCTGCAGGCACCCAGGACCCGAGCTGGCTTTCCTCGGGCTGCCTGCAGGCACCTGGGGCATGGGCTGGCTTCCCTCTGGCACCGGCTTCATCAGGAAGGATGTTCTGAATGACATCCAGTCTAATTAGCATATCACCCTTTTATTATTATAGATAAGGATTGTGCTAAGCATGTTAGGTACATTCTTTTATTTATCTATACAGCTCTAAAATATAAGCATTTCTCTAAGTTAATACATGTAAAACATTTAGAATAGTGCCTGAAATATAGTAAGAGCTCAATAAATGTTAATACCCATTTTGGAGATAAGAGAAATGTGTCTTAGAATAGCATTGGTAGAATTTGAATCCATGGCTTTTTAAACTCCTTCAAGAATATAGCCTCCTTTACAAAAGTCTTTCCTGATATTCTCCTCATGTACATACTAGGATCATACATGTTTTTAATTCTGTGTTCTGACTTGTTCCAATTCGTGAGTTCTATCTCCTCCCCCCACCCCTGCATTTATCCCCAGGGAAGTTCATTTTTCAAATTATCAAGGTCTGGACCAAATTTATTTAGTGAGAATGTAGAATTTTTCTTACAAGATTTTAAAAGGACAAGTCAGATCATTACATGAAAGGGTCTGTTTAGGCTCTTTTTGCATGGCAGGGGGTGGACCAAATAACCTTTGGATCACTTCCACTCGTATAATTCACCGTTCCAGCAGGACGGCAACATCTCAGGCCAAAGTTCAACTTTTTTTTCATTATTAAATTCTTTTATCGTCGCCAGGAAACTAGAGAAAATGAATTCTTCACAGTGTGCTTGTGCGTGCAACATGAAACGGTTTGCACACTAAATGAAATTAAATGAAAGACAGCTGTTTGGGAAAGAGCCGTCAGAAACTGATTGGGTTCTATTAGAGGACCATAGAGGCTGGGAACACATTTTCAGAAACAGGATATCAGTGGCTTAAAAAGCAAGCAAATTTACATGCACCAAAGCTCTCCTGCGGTTGTGCTGTTGCCTGTCTCTTCAGTTCATCTACCTGAAATTATTATTTGCTCTTGGCGAGTGGGTGTCTGCTTTCAAGGCCTCTTTGCATATATCAAATGTGTGGCAGTTCTTTCCTTTCGTAGAGGTAAATACAGCAAAATCCCACCACAATGCCTTTTTTAAGTACTTTGGTTTTGGCTTAATTGCAAACCAAACCACTTCCTTTACCCAGATCTTTTTGTTCCTGTCAAAATACTAAAGGTTGCCAGAGGTGCCACCAGGGTCCCCTGAAATGGCTACCAGCAAGAGGGGAGCAGTTGCACCCCAAAACAGACTCAAAGCAGATGGTCACCTGTAGTGATACGTATCACAATGTTAAGCCTTGATTTGTGACTGCTTGTACTTTCCAGGTACTCAAGGTGTGTTACTGTGTGATGCTCCTCCCCACCCCATAAGACCTCATTGCTCATTGTTTGAGCATGTGCCCTTACATCTTACCCTAAAGCTCTGCTATGCGGACCTTACCCCCTCCTGCTAGATGGTAGCTCATAGTAGGATTTCAGCCGTACAGTGTTACACATGGAACTGCCTTTAAAGGAATTTTGTTATTGTTTTGTTTTGTTAATCCTCACCTGAGGATATTTTTTCCATTGAATTTTTAGAGAGAGTGGAAGGGAGGGAGGAGTTGGGTCAGGGGGCGGGGGGGGGGGGGGAGACACATCAATTGGAGACACATCAATTGGTTGCCTCCCGACCGGGGCTGGGGATTGAACCTGAAACCCAGGTACCTGCTCTTGACCGGGAATTAGATCTGGGACCCTTTGGTCCGTGGGCTGACACTCTAACCATTGAGAAAACCAGCCAGGGCTAAAGGAATTTTTTTAAAATCCTAAAAGGGTTTACTATTGAAGCATAACCTATGCACAGCATAACCTCATACAGGAAATTCAGTTAGCATTCAGAGTTAGGAATCCTCGTATAATAGTGCACTCACACAGCCTTAGTCTCTGGAGACCCTGCTTACATTCAGTATTTACATTTTGACCCTTTCTAACAATGGTCTTCCATAATTCATTGAGGCCCAATCTCAACTGCCTTCCTTCGAGATCTCGCTTGCTTATCCCCTCAGTATCTTCTTTATTTCTTGTCGTTCAAAATACAGCCTCTTCCTTGGCTGAGATTAAGGAATCACGCCATCATAGTGTGACCATTGACAGTCCTCCCTTAACACAGTGTATATCGGGTTACTGCTCCTGGGGTACTTGGACCCAGGTCTCCAGGAGACGTTGTACTAAACGTTCCAGGACCTGCTGTATATGAATAGGCTCCCACTGATCACAGCTCCTACACCCCACAAAGTAAACGGGCCGACGCCCGATCAGAGGCATCCACAAGGTTCCCCATCTTTAAAATGATGTTCACTTCCTTTTCCTTCTGGTTACGATCCAGTGTAGATACTAAAAATATTCCTCTGAATAATTAGGAAGTTCTCGAGCGCTCATTCTGTGAGAGGATGTTTGGAAGAGACAGTCTGTAAATTAGGAATATTCTACTTACTGTTTCTGCAGCACATGAAGATTCATATCATCAGACTTGTCCCAGAGTCACCTAGTTTGAGACTTAACTATTGTATAACTTTTCTCATTCATTCAGAAAGCATTTATTGAGTCCCTGTTTGTATGCTAGGCACTGTGGAAGGACTGATGTCAGGAAAATGGGTAAGCTGCGTTCCCTGCTCTTGGGAGCTTATGGTCTGGTGAGTTCTGGCGAGAAAGTATTTTTCTGAGTGTTGATATGATTACTTGCTCTTAATGGCATTTATGTCAATAAAAGGCCTTAATAATATATTTTTCTTCTTTATCTGGACAATATATTTATTCCCTTTACAAAAATATAATCAGCCCCTTTGTCTATCTGACCTCGAATGAGGTGACAAAATGTACATAAGGATATGTGATGACACAGCCACAAACATAATTCTTTATGCAGATAGTCTTTCTGAATTCTTGGTGAATTGAAAATTTTTATTGTTGTGAGTCTTAGCCATAGTCATTCAGATTTCATCATCACGTGATCAAGCTGGGGTGATTGGTTTTAGTGCAGCCATAGGAAATCAAAGCTGACAGCTGGGCTGCAGCTGTGTCCCAGCTGGTTTTGTTGAGCTGTATTCAGAGGGAACAGTGGTGGCAGCTCCCCAGGCTCCCCAGCGCCAGGAGATGGTCTCTTTGGTTACTCAAGGCAATACCTGCCAGATGCGTTTGAAGCCAGTGCAATTAACACTCAGGAAGTGAGACTGCAGTGAAATGGTATGAAGAATATAGTGCTTGTTTAGTGGCATGTCATCATTGCTTTCTTCTTTACAAATTCAATAAACTCACTACATAGAAAGAATATTTACCTTATATAATTAATGAGGCACTATTTCCCCTAAATTACAAGGATATGCTTTTAAGATTGGCTGTCTTAAAGTTCTCTGCACTGTCATAAGATTTTTGCCTGGAAAATCTTTTATAGATTCTTGTGGGTAGAATAGCACACTTATGTTTAAAATATACTCAGTTGGTTTACTGATTTTATTAAATCTCACCAGAAATTGCATTAGCTGCTTTTAGTTTTCTCGGAGGAGAGATATTATTTGTAACTCAAATTAATCAATGTTGTACCTAGTATAAATGATACTGTAATGAGAGCTGGAATAAAAATTTTGCAATACATAACAAATGACTGGTCTATTTAAGCAGAGAACTTGAGAGTCATGAGATTATATTGTGAGCCTCTAATTTTTTTGTACCTAACTCTGTAAGTCATTCATGGCTGGTACAGACCCTAACTAGAAATGCTGAGTGAATGTGCTTAACTGTTACTAAGGTGCATTTAGAACATGCACAGGCTGCAAGCATTTGTGAATACCACTTGGTTTTCGGTTAGTTGTGTTTGTTCCTGGTTCTGCATCCTGTTGAATTGGAATTTGCTTATATAAAGAAGTGTCTATAAAGCCACAGGCAAGTAAAGTTGGAATTTCTTCCTTGGGGAAATCTGAAGTGTAGAGTTATAAGCAAATATTAAGGTTCAAAGTAGGCAATATAATGAGCACATTCAAGGAATTAGTAAGTATTTATGTAACACTTCATGTGTGCAAAATGTTTTATAGCCATATTCATTAATTTACATAAGTCCCCTGGAAGGTAACAATGTTATTACATCTGTTTTATAAGCAAGACGGGCAAAATATAGGCAAATTAAGTGGCTGAAAGGAAAATAAATTAAGACATTGATTCTAAGGCGTGGTCCTATATTGTATGCCATGTTGCTTCATTAGGGAAATAAAGAAATAAAGTGCTTCCGTTTTTGGGGTTTGTGTGTGTGTGTGTGTATGTGCGTGTGTGATCTTTATTGTTGAGATTATTACAGAAATACCTCTTTTTTTCCTCTCATTGCCCCCCTCCACTCGGTTCCCTCCCCACCCCAGGCCTTCACCAACTTATTGTCTGTGTCCATAGGTAATGCATATATGCATATAAGATCTTTCTTTAATCTCGTCCTGTCCCCCCCCTCTTCTCTCTGAGAATCGTCAGTCTGTTCTATTTCCATGCCTCTGATCCTATTTTACTCACCAGTTTAGTCTATTCATTAGACTTCTTATTCATTTATTTTGATTTTTAGATTCAATTATTGATAGGTATGTATTTGTTGTTCATATTTTTTATATTTTCTTTTTCTTCCTCTTCTTAAAGAATACCCTTAACATTTCATATAATACTGGTTTGGTGGTGATAAACTCCTTTAGATTTTTCTTGTCTGTGAAGCTCTTTATCTGACCTTCAATTCTAAATGATAGCTTTGTTGGGCAGAGTAATCTTGGTTGTAGATCCTTGCTATTCATCACTTTGAATATTTCTTGCCACTCCCTTCTGGCCTGCATAGTTTCTGTTGAGAAATCAGCTGACAGCCATATAGGCATTGCCTCATAGGTAACTAACTGCTTCTCTCTTGCTGCTTTTAAGATTCTTTCTTTGTCTTTAGCCCTTGGCATTTTGGTTATGATGTGTCTTGGTGTGGTCCTCTTTGGGTTCCTCTTGTTTGGGACTCTTCGTGGTCCCTGGGCTTGTAAGTCTATTTCGTTCACCAGGTAGGGGAAGTTTTCTGTCATTATTTCTTCAAATAGGTTTTCAGTGTTTTGCTCTCTCTTCTTCTGGCACAATGTGAATGTTGGTATGCTTGAAGTTCTCCCAGAGGCTCCTTACACCATCCTCACATTTTTGGATTCTTTTTTCTTTTTGCTCTTCTGCTTGGGTGTTTTTTGCTTCCTCATATTTCAAGTCAGTGTATGCTTAATTTATAACTGGTCCTTTTTCATTTTTTTTGGAGATTTCTAGAAGATTCTTGAGTAACCTTATAATCATGGTTTTGAACTCTATATCCAGTAGTCTGCTGTCTCCCATTTCTTTTATTTGCGACATGCCTCCATGTCTCTGCATTTTGGCTGCTTCCCTGTGTTTGTTTCTGTGTATTGGGTAGAGCTGCTATGTCTGCTTGAGTTGGTAGAGTGGCCTTGTGTAGTATATGTTCTATAGGGCCCATACGCTCTAGATGCACCCCTTTGTGGGCTGTGAGCACAGTCTTGTAGTTGAGACTTGATTGTTGTTGGTATCACTGGGAGGAACTGACCTCCAGGCAAGTTGGCTGTGAGGACCAGCTGTGACTTCATTGGGAAAGCTGCTGTTCAGGAGACACCCCTATGGAGCAGGACTTGCTTCATTGGGGCTTTCATGCTCACTGAGTCTGCCCCTTGAGTGTGTTGCTTATGGATGTGTAGAATTGTAATCAGGTATAGTCTGACACTGACCACTGGGTATACTGGCTCTTGGTTTTCCAAGGAGGTGAAAAGTCAGCCACTGCCTGAGGCCACCCAGCAGGAGCTACAGAGAGATCTGGAGATTCTTCCTCTTTGTATCAGGTTTGGAAGTGCCCAGATGAGGCCCAGCTGTGAAGCAAGACAGGCTGGTGCTGGTGCTGGGTCTTGAGCCTTTTATTGATAGATTTGGGGCTTCCTCACCCAGTTGCAGCTTGTTTAAGAGATTTTAGCCTGATTAAGGAAAGGGCATTCATATGCAAAAGCCACTACACACAGGTTGGGTGGGGTTGTAAATTGGAGGAGTCGGGGCCTTAGGTTATCACCAGGGTGGAGCAAACAAAAATGTCTGCCAGTCAGCTCTGGGACCCAGGAGGTCCCAGCATAGGAACAATGATCCCTGTAAGCATGTTGGTCTAGGAGAAAGTTCCTGTCCGAGTTCCTGCCCTGATGCCAGACAATCCAGTTCCTCCTCATATGTGTCTGTGTTCCCCAGAGCCTCGCCCTGGTGCTGAAGCTCAGAGGAAGCAGGACCTGGTAACTATAGTTCATGGTGCTGGCCTTTTAAAGGAACAGCTTGGTTTTCAGCAGCCTCTGTATAACTAAGCCCCAATCTGCACTGGTTTTTATAGCCCGTTGTTCTTACTGCCCTGAAGGGACTTCTTTTCTCAGCTCTGGGACCCTGGACTGGGGGTCTGGTGTGGGATTCGAACTCCTTGCTCCTCCAGGCGGCCTCTGCAGAGATGATCTCCCTCCCGATTAAGAAAGCGGGTGCCAGACCAGCCAGTTCCGTGCCTCCACACCTCCTACTGGTCTCAGTGTGCTTTCTTCTTTACTTCTGTAGTTGTAGGTCTTCCATTCAGCCAGCTTTCCAGCCATTCTGGATGATGATTGTTCTGTGTTTTTTTTTAGTTAAAAATTTGTTGTGGTCATGGGAGGCGGCAAGTACAGGTGTTTTACCTATGCCACCATCTTCCGAAATCTGTGTGCTTCCATTTTGTTTAGACTTGGGCATAGTGCCTATTTGGGTAATTGTTTATCTATATTTATATTATTTTATATATTTTCTTTTACTTTTTCGTTATGTAGTACAAAGGCCTTCCAACGCAAATCCCAGTAAAAGGATATCTGAAGTTATTATCTGATGGATAGGATTCTGGGTTAAACATTCTCAATAAAATGTTGTAGCTGTGATGCTCAGCAGATTGGTGAATATGTCCAGTGGATGCTTAGTATTGATCTTGGTAGAATACGCTGTGAGACCAACAGAGGTATGAGCTCATTGACTACATGCTGCCTGTAGGCAGCTCTCTCTCAGTCACTCTCTGTTCTTTTTACTTTCCTTTTCTCCTCTCCCCCTCCCCCACAAAATAGCAAATTTATGACAAAGAGTAATAAGTTTGCTTATTCCCTCAAAAAGGTAAAACGAGAAAATCTTCCATAACAGAAGAGATTAAAAAATCACCCAGACTCTTGCATTAGAAAGCAGGAAACATGGTAAATTATTGCATTCAATTAACTTCTCATTTGCTTACTGAGTGCACAGAAACTGCTTTAACACTCTGAGGTGTGACCATAAGGTAATGAAGAGTGATTTTTTAAAATAAATATACCTTCAGGTACACTGTTTAAATGAGTGCTGTTCTTCCACATAGCCACTCTACACTAATCCAACAATGCTGTCACTGCAAAAAAAGTATTTTTAGAACTTGTCCTTTTGAATTGCCTTTAGAAGGCATTTATGAACTTTAAAAGAAAACAGTCTCCTATTTACTTAAAGTCACACCATGTTTTCTTAATCAACCCTTCCCCTGCAAAGAAATTTGTTACCCAGATAGATTATTGACCTCATAAAAATATTAATTTTTTTATTTTGAAATAATTTAGACTTACAAAAAAGTTATAAAAGTATATCCTTCACCCACCTTCCCCTAATGTTAACATCTAACTTAAGCCTAATGCAGGCATCAAAATCAGGAAACTAGCATCAATAAAATACTATTTGTTAATTTATAGACATTATTTAATTTCTCCAGTTTTCCCCACTAATATCCCTTTTCCACTTCTGGACATGGTCCCAGATACCACACTATATTTAGTTGTCATGTCTTCTTAGTCTCTTCTGATCTGTGACAGTTCCCAATGAGAACATTTTAAAGAAGTACCCACTACCACCACCACCTAAAAAAGAAGAGCCGTAGAATCTGAATGTCATTCCAAAAACATCTCTGTCCCTGTCTTGTCAATCCTTTCTCTCACATATGTGAATTGTGAGCCTCTCATGTGCCAAATTTGTGCTGATTGCTGCAATAAAAAGAAAAGTAAGATATGCTTGGACACAAAGGAGCTCCCAGTTTATGAAGGCAACAAGCCAGGTGTATATCAAGCTCTGTGGATTTTTTCATGATGCTCAGCATCTCTGCCCTTCTTTGCACTTCTTCTGCCATCACCTTATTTCAGATTCTCACTCCCTCATGCCTTATCTATTGCAATTGTTTTCTAACTGGTCTCTTTAGCTATAATTCCCCTCCCCTTACCAATTCATCAAAAATACCTCTTTATATGTATTCTCCCTCTATTCAGTACCTCTTTGTAGCTCTCCCCAGTTTTAATTTCTTAATAATGATCCATTTGCTTGACTTAGCAGCTCTAATGTTTCTGATAATCACTGGGAATACTCTAATAGCTTCCTAATTGGTTGACCCACATCTGCTCTTGTACCCTCATATAGGCAGTGTGATCTTCTCAAAATACAGATCTGATCACATCATGTTTCTGTTTAACTCCTTCAGTGGCTTCCCATTGTTCTTAGGATGCCATCCAAAATCTTTGGCAAGACCTATATGCCTGTATGATATATATAATATGATTGCCTCATCAGGCTTTTGGAAGTGTTAGAGCCATTAGAACTAATAACATGCTTAGAAAAGAGCCTAGAATGATTTCACTTATATGTGGAATCTAAAAAACAAAATAGATAAAGACGAGGAAAGAACCAGACTCATAGATACAGAGAACATTTGGATGGTTGCCAGATGGGAGGGGGTTTGGAGGATGGATGAAAAAGGTAAAGAGATTAAGAAGTACAAAATTTGTAGTTACAGAATAGTCATGAGGATGTAAAGTTCAGCATAGGGAATATAGTCAATAATCCTATGTAATAAAAGGGTAATATGCAAAAAGACAAAACGGCAGAACAACTGGAATGCCTGTGGCCCCTTTCCCTGGTTGGCCTTGCCCCCACAGCGGGCCCGCCCACCCTGATGGGGGTGGGGCCAGCTGGCAAACCACCTGTGGCCCCTCACCCCGGGCCGGCCCCACCCCCTGGTCAGCCCTCCCGCCCCCGCCAGCCCATCCCCGATAGCCCCCATCAGGGGTGGGCCAGCTGGACCCCACCAGCGCAAAAAGTCATGCACCGGGCCTCTAGTATTGTAATAACTATGTATGGTGTCAGATGGATATTGGAATGATGACTTAGTTATATAATGTCTGATCACCTGAAACTAATATATTATACTAGAGGCCCGTTGCATGAAGAGATTCATGCAATAGGCCTTCCTTCCCCTGGCTGCTGGCACCGGTTTTCCTCCGGCACCCGGGACCCAGGTCTTCGGTCCGGCTGCAGCGGAGAAGCCAAGCCTCTTCAGTCTTCAGTCTTCAGTCATCTTCATTTTTCACTCCATGCCTGCATATGCAAATTACCTGCCATCTTTGTTGGGTTAATTTGCATACTCATCCTGATTGGCTGGTTGGAGTAGTGGAGTGACAACCAATTTACATGTTTCTCTTTTATTAGTGTAGATGTCAACTGTAATTGTACAGGAGGCAACTGATCAATATTTTTCTCTCACATCAATGTTTCTCTCTCTCCCTCCCTTCCTCTCTCTAAGATTAGTAAAGAACCCCCAAAACAAAAGCCACTCATTGTGAAAAAAATTAGTAAAAGAATCTGAAGATAAAAAATACGAATAAAACAATAGCAAATACATATCTATGAACAGTTACTTTAAATGCAAATGGATTAAATGCTCCAATCAAAAGACATGGTGGCTGAATGGATAACAAAACAAGACCCTTACATATACTGTCTACAAAAGACTCACTTTAGATCAGAAGACACACACAGACTGAAAGTAAAGAGATGGAAAAAGATATTTCATGAAAATGAAAACAAAAACACAAAAAACTGGGATAGCAGTTCTTATACCAGACAAAATAGACTTTTAAAACAAAGGCAGTGGCCACTGTTCCTTTGTTTCAGAGACAGTGAAGGACCCAGCAATTCCACTTCTGGGTATTTATCAGAAGAAACCCAAAACACTAAATCGAGAAGATATATACATCCATATGTTCATTACGGCATTATTTACAATGCCAAGATATGGACGTAACCTACATATCCATCAGTAGATGAAAGGATAAAGAGGAGGTGGTGCATACATGGAATGAGATATGACTCAGCCATAAATAAAGAATGAAATCTTGCCATCTGCAACAATTGGATGGACCTAGGTGGCATTGTACTGAGTGACAGAGAAAGACAAATGCCATATGATTTCACGTATATGTGGATTCTAATAAACAAATGAATTAGCAGACCAGAAACAGACTCATAGATACAGAGAACTTGAAGGTTGCCAGATGGAAAGGGGTATGGGAGATGGATGGAAAAAGTTAAGGGATTAAGAAATATAAATTGTTAGTTACAGGATGATTGCAGGGATGTAAAGTGTAGCATAGGGAATATAGTCAATAATATTGTAATAACCATGAATGGTGTCAGATAGGTACCAGATTTATTGGGGTAATCACTTATTCAGTTATATAATGACTAATCACTGGGTTGTACACTTGAAACTAATATAGTATTGTCCATGAGCTGTCATTGAAAAATAAAACATTATTTAAAAATAAAATAAGGCTCATAATAAGTCATAGTTGAAAAGTTACTATAATGATTAAAGATAATATATGTAAAATGCCTGGTATATAGTAATAATAAGTTATAGCTAGTGTTATTAATCTATGAGATAATAATAAAAAGTGTTCTAATTTGTAATACTAAAGAGATAAGGATAACTTCCATGAGGTAAAGAGATAATGTCATGAATTCAGAGACACTAACTTTCTTATAACACATTCAACCACATCAATTTTTACAGGATACCATTTTTAAAGAAATGGTTATTAGAGTTCTAATTCTAACAATATGTTAGAAGATGAGTACACTACACCTAAAAATTCTGGTTAAAATATAAAATCTATCTTTTTAAAGCATGGTTCAGTTGGAGATAAAATAAGAGAAGTAACTATAGGCCAGAAACAACATTTCTCAGAAGGAAAAAACTCAAGGATTTCCCCCTGAGAGCAGCTGCACATCCTTGGTGAACTAGAGCCTGGTTTCTACTGGGCACATGACATACTTGTAGCTGGGGGAACAGGACACAGAGCTGGGGCTCAAGCAAGATAAGAAAGTAAGTAAGAGACCTCTACTTATAGCTGAGCCTCCCAAAGGGTGACACCCTCAATGGTGACACCCTTCTCAGCCCTGGGTGTGGATGGATCAGGGAAAAGAGGTGTGTGTGTGAGGCTCTCATTAAGAAGCAATGCATGAGCTCCTTTGGACTCTAACTAGTGGTCCACAGGTCAGAGATCCAAGATGTGCCATTCAAATCATCTAGCAAATAGATGTTTAGAGGTGGAATTCTTCCCCCATTACAAAACTTAATTTTGTAATGGTGACTAATTTTGTGATAAGCACGTATGAAGATTGGAGCCATCATTTTGGAACTGTCCTTAAATAGAAGGAAGAAATGTAAATTCAATCCCATCCTGTAGTGCAAGTCAAGCCGTGTTTTTTCATCCCTACTGCTGACCTACTGGGTAACTCTGAGTAAGCAGTTTCATTCAATTTTGACCTCAAGCCTTTGTATTCCTAATGAAGGAGCAATCCTGTTGGTACTTTCCTTATGCAGAGAGTGGCAGATTAGTGAGACTGTGGGCAGTTTCATCATTCTAACTAGACAAAAAGGACTTTTGTATACAAGATGGTGTGATTTTGCACCTATATATTCATGTGACCATCTTTGAGGCTATATAAGACATTCTTTCCTAAGGTAAAACGGCGAACTAGCTCCTTGATGTTTCTGAGTTTGCAAACTGTTTTGAAGAGTAAATATGCCTCACAAGTGAATAATAATAAAAAGAAGACAGGTTTTCTTACTGTCATTTTAATGATGAGATAACGGTACAGTTGAAAGAGATTAGGTAACTTTCTCAAGGTCTCATGACAAACAGGTGACAAAGCTAAATTTTCCCACATAATGTCATACTGGGTGAGAACTGTGTCCTTATTTAAAATATTACATCAGTGAGTCATCGACTTTAGGGAGCTCTCAACGCCAGCAGTAACATTTCTGAGCCCCTACTGGTCACATGGCAAAGTGGTCTGAAAATTGGATAGGGTGCTAGCATTCACTTATATGGCATTCAAAACAAAATTAATTTAGAGTCAAGCAAGTGGAACTGCCGAATTTAAGGGGGCGAATTGTCTGTGTCCACTTCTTTTTTTATCCTCTCATTTTCTTTGGTTGATGTTCTTCTCAGATGCCAGAGACCAGTCATGGTTGCCAGATGCTGGGCTCGGCTGGCTCGTCAAGGGGCTGCGCAGTGCCTGTTTCCATGAGCGCTGGAAGAAAGATGCAATGGAAAAAGCACATGCAGCCGTTTTTAAGGAGCTGGCTGGGTAGTTCTCTGCCCCGTGCTCCTCTAAATGGGAACTCAGTCTGATCACTCTGAGAATTGTGGCTTCCTGAATACCAGTTTCAGTGCATGTGGGCTGAGCTTCAGTGTGAGCAGGGGCAGAGCGCTGTGGTTAACCATGTCCACACCCAGGATTGTGGGGATAATCTGTGCAATTTGACTTTGGTCAGTTTGATTGCCAAGAGGATTGGATATGCCTGGGAAAAGACATCATTGTCCCATGGCTGGAGATATTGTAGCCATGTAGGTATTTAAGAGATGTATGTTTTAAAGGTAAATCTCTTTTTGGGTGATCAGACAGTTGGTCTGCAATGTCATGCCACCTGCCATGAAATTTGATGGTAGGCTCTGTTCTTAGAACTGTAGCTCCGTCAAAGCGCATTCTCATGGTGACATTTAGAAGTGTAATAAATAAAATAAGGTCCCATGGTATCACATAAAAATGGTGTTTATAACGTAGTTTCTGAAATGATACTGATGAAGTCAAAGCAAGATGTCTCGTCCTCCAATCTGCATAACGACAGTCAGTATTTATGTGGTTGGGAGCGTGAACTCAACATTTTCCCGTGGCTTCTCGTGCTAGATCTGACATGAACAATGCAGCTGTAGTAATCGTACTGAAGTGGAGACTGAATTATATACATCTATGTCTTATAGCCATTCAGTTTCTTTGGACTGATAATAATGTGCGTGTTTTTTTCACATAGTAACAAAAAAATCAGTTTTTAAAATCAGTGTTTAAATACTCATTCTTAGCTTTCAGTGTGTGTGGCCTAATCTTCTGATCACTTTCATGATGTTGGTTCTATTGTTTTTATTATTTTTCGGGGGGAGCCATGTATTTGTTGTGTATGCCAAAACACATCGCACATGCAGCGGTTGCATAACTTCCTTCTTTATGGATTATTCTATATTCAAGTCCTCTAGTCCTAAATCACTGTCAGCCAAGATTAGAAGCAGCAGTGAGAAGTGGCCTAACTCCTTTGAACAATTACATAAAACCATACCCTCTCGCCTCCACGATGTGTTTTATGTTGAGACACTGCCGGGTTGGGATGAGACTGCTGCTGGGCTGGAGAGCAGAGGCGCTTTTCACTTCCTTCATCCCAAACGGCAGCATCTGTGCCGGACTCAAAAGCGAACAGCTTGTTTTCCAATCAAAATGCATTCTTCTGCAATTCGACCTTTTTTGGAAATTAGGTATACTTTCCAATGTATATGTTTTGAGGCCCTTGGGTATTTGAACCATTTCCTGGTCTACTTTCCCAGACATAAAAGATACCATGTGTGAAATATGTGGAACGAGAATGTCAAGGTGTTTGGGCGGATTCTTTCTACAGAAAATATATTTGCTTATTGCAGTTTCTCTGTAAAGACTTTAAAGTCAGTGAGGGAAAGTCTAAAAGCACCTCTTCAGAACTGAAATCATTTACGTCTGCTGTATAAATAGAACCTTCCAGAATATAAGCCAATGAGCCACCTCCAATACCACCTCCTTTATGAAACCCTCTTCAGTGCCCTTGTGAAAAGAAAGCAGACCTGCCCTGCCCTGCTTTTCCAAAGCACTTTCCACTTCCTTAAAAGCACTTATCTCATATCTCAACCTGCCTTGAATTTTATTTTTATTTTCCCCCCCATCTACCATTTGAATCAGAGTGGAGATTTTGTCTAACTTTTGTATCCCCTCTGTTGCTGCCCCCAGCCCCCTGAATGTAGTCATGGATCAAGCACCCGCCCCAACCCACCTGGTTTCCTCCACTAAGAAGGTCTGTTCACTCCTGGGTCTCTGCTAGGATTATGTGCTCTTAAAGCACTATTCACACAGTATTCCAACAATTTGTTTGCATAGCTGTTTCTTCTATTAGACTGTAAATTTCATGGGGACACGGCTATGCCCTCCATGTGTATTTCCCCAGGGCCTAGCATAGTGCTGGGACACAGAGAGTACTCATTAAATTTCTATTGAATGAATGTTGGACTTATTCAGTATACAGTGACCTTGAGTTATACACATGGAAAAGGTAGGGGCCCATTTTCCAAAGTTAGCTTGACGCATAATAATAAGGCATACATAACAAGTGCACATTTTAATACATATACATGCAATAGTGGGTTTTATCCCTGAAAAGCTATAAGTACCAAAGAAGTATTCTGCTTCATTATGTTCATATCATCATGATAGGAAGAATATGCTGCTTTTAACTCTAAAGCCCAGAGGTGGTAATGCACCATCTCTTAGAAGGTTAAATAGATTTGATGCTTATATTTTTCCTCTGTAATCTGATTTAGACTTGGATTTTTGAGTTTTCATTGTATCTATTGATAGAATTGTCTGTTGATCAGTCTGTGCCCCTGGGAATGTAAGCACCCCGAGTGCGGGCACCATGCCTCTTATCCCCAGGTTGCTGACATGATACCTGGGAAGTATAGATGATCAGTACATATCTATGAATATAAAATGGAATGTGATCCACTTAGAAAAATCTATATAAACTCTTTATCTTAACATTAGAGTGAAAGTTCTTTTTACTGTTTGGAAAGAATTGCTGGGACCACATGCCTTTAAAGAGAAATGTTGGCTCCTTGCAAAGGTGCTGGTATTTACAAGTTAGAACGTGGGTCTGGTGTTGGTTGCTCCCAGATTTTTCCTTTAGCAGATTAAGCTTCAGTTATTTAGAAACTTAATCCTATCTGTTTACCTCTGTCTCTCTTGGATTCTCACCCAGAGAAATAGACTTTCAGAAAAGGTGATGTGAGGAGACATCAATTAGATCACAAGAATAATGTTACCAGCAATCAGATTTTCTGTAATTTGCAGATCTAACCTGACAGAAGTGCAGGTTTTATGAATAGGGAGTTTATAGATCTGTTCTGTATCTCTATTCTCACATGAAATGAACTTTCTATTAAATATAAAGCTCTTAATAAGTTAGTCCCTTACTCTTAAAGTAGCATTAAATTTTAACTCTCAAACTCTCTCTTTAAAAGTTAACATGTAGTTTGTCACTGAAATTAACCTCTCTTTACTCCAAGAGATAACTTCCTTGAGATGGAGAGGTAACTAGTCTTTTTTTTTTTAATACGTTTTTTATTGATTTCAGAGAGAGGAAAGAAGGGGGAGAGAGAGATAGAAACATCAATGATGAGAGAGAATCATTGATCCACTGCCTCCTGCATGCCCCACCCTAGGAATTGAACCCATAACCCGGGCATGTGCCCTGACTGGGAATTGAACCATGACCTCCTGGTTCCCAGGTCAGGGCTCAACCACTGAGCTACCCTGGCTGGGCTCTAGTCTTTTTTCATTTCTTGTGAGATAGTGAATTAACTTAGTCACGTGCAATGGCATTTACTATGGTGGTGAACGAGAGCGGGCACACAACAGGAGACCTCAGGCAGCATCTGAGGACACAGAGGCTCTGAGATGTTAATTGATTTGCTTAAGGTTGCACCGCTAGTCCATGGGAGAGCTGAAACTGGAACCTAAGTCTCTTGATAGCTCATTCAAGACCTTTTATTCTGTGCCTTATGGATTTTCTTCATTTAGTGAAGCAAGATGCTCACTTCCAGGCCAACACCTACTGCTGAAAGATATCAGAGTTGTATGCGTTGAGACCTTTAGGTGGCAACACACAGCTAAAATGTAGACTTAAATACATTACATTATTTTTTATTTTATTTTATTTTATTTTATTTTATTTTTTAATATATTTTATTGAGTTTTTACAGAGAGGAAAGGAGAGAGACAGAGAGTTAGAAATATCGATGAGAGAGAAACATCGACCAGCTGCCTCCTGCACACTCCCCACTGGGGATGTGCCCGCAACCCAGGTACATGCCCTTGACCAGAACCAAATCTGGGACCTTTCAGTCCGCAGGCCGACGCTCTATCCACTGAGCCAAACCGGTTTCGGCTTACATTATTTTTTAATTAGAGACACTAGGCACCACAGGGGAACAATAGTGAGGTGCTTCTCACTTAATGAGGGAAAGGTTTTTCCTGAGGAGTTAAAGGGGGAATCAGTAAGTACTGGGTCACAGAGGATAGCTACACAATTGTCTCGAAGAGTTCAATCCCAAAGCAAAGAAAGACTTCATTGCAAAACTAAATACCAAGTATTAACACAGCCCACATACCCAAGGGTGTGTCAGTCAGAAAATATGTCGGTCAGCTGTTGAAGCATAGATAAGGTGGAGTCACAAGGCGAAGAGTGCTGTGCTTACTTAAGCATCATGTAGTGGTCCTCAAACTTCACTGTGCTTCAGAATTACCTGGAGGGCTTGTTGAAATAAGATTGCTGAGCCCTACCCCCAAATTCCTGTGGCCCAAGAATTTGCATTTCTATCAGTTCCTAGATGACCCTGATGCTGGTTGGGGGGCAATACATATTCTGAGAATTACTTGTCTATAGGTATATTAGTTTTTTATTGCTGGGTAACAAATTACTAAACTGTAACCAATTTATAGTTTAAAACAACCCCTATTTATTAGCTCACAGATCCATAGGCTACAGATCTGGGACAGCACGGCTGAGTTCTCTGCTCAGGCTGAAATCAAGGTGTTGGCTGTCAACGTCCTCATCTGGAGCTCGGGGTCTTCTTCCAGGCCCACGTCTGTTATTGGCAGGATTCACCCCCTTGCAGCTGTAGGACCGAGTCCTGTTTTCTTACTGTCACCTGGGGACAGCTCTCAACTCCTGTAGGTCACTCTCAGGCCCAGAGAGGCTGCATTCAAGGGAGCAAATACGCTAGTCTGGCTGACTCAAGTGTTCTTGGTTGAGGCAGTATTGACTTTCTCTCCAGAGGTTAATAAATCCGTGTTCTGATCATGTGCATCAGCCTCTGTGAACTTACTTAATGTAAGGTCCCACTCCTGCTGTGTTGAACAGATTGGGGTTTGAGACTGATGAGCTGAGATTCAGATTCTGGATGAAAATAAATTCACCAGATGAAAACCAGTGTTGGAGAGCAGACTGGGCAGCCCTCCTGGGCATCCCCCCTCTCTATTGCTTCACAATGGTACTTGGTCTTCAAACTTCTCATTATAGAGCATATCCTAGATTAAAGCCACGATTAAACGTAAAACGGGTAATTGTTCTGCCTCTAATTTAGTTTTAATGTTATTTTTATTGCTAATTTTGTAATAAAAGAGGTTCTATGCTATTTTTTACTAAGCCACATAATGATAAGATGGCCTGCTACATATTAATATACTTCGATTCTAAAAAATAAAAAAAAGTAAAACGGAAAAGTTCTCAGAAATTCAAACAAAATACCTAATGATTTTTCTTTAGCCAGCTCCCCCAAACTTTTTTTACTGAAGCCTTGAGATCTCTGAGCAGTATTAAGCCAGGCATTATATATTCATCAGAACAGTCCTTCCCTGCTTACAATACTGCTAAACAAGCTGGCTTCCTAACGGAGAAGAGCAACTCAGTTTCTCTGAGTACTGGCCTCTTTTCTCTCTCGGCACACTCTCTCGTGTACATCATGTGAAACAGTGCCTGAGTTTCACATCTCACACCATTGTAGAGAAATTTTCACTATCACATTTAGCGAGAAAAATCTTGGGAAAAGAGTTGGTCACCAGCTGTTCAACTTTAAGCAGACCAAACAAGGCCACGGCGGGGTTCGCTCAGTTTGGTTCCAGTGCCTTTTCTGCACTGCACTGGGGTATGTGGAACATTGCCTCCTGGTAGAACCACAGTTGAGAAAAGCAGCTTGCAGAAGGAAGCGGGATGCTTCTGTCAGGAGGGAATGTGGTGGGCAGGCAAAGCATCAGCGTGCAGTGCTCTGTCACTGTGTGTTCAGATGAAGGTTGGATCAGTCAGAGATGTTAGAGAGAGGATTCTTATGTTGGTGGGGATCTGAACGGAAGACTTCTGAGTTCTTTCCAACTTGGAGATACAAAGATTCCCACTTTCTAGGTGAGGCAGGCACATACTGGTTTGGGGTTATGTCTGAAATTGTATTTTTCTGTGTGTTTTTAACTCAAGGATTACCCTGGTTGGAAGCCAAAGGATGTTTATTCAATTATTGTTTTGAGTTTGAAAATGGAGGAAAGTATTTTCTTATTTAAAAATGAATGTCCAATGGAGGTGGAGTCATCATATTAAAAAAAAAAAGGTAAAGATACCTAGGGACTTAAAATCACATAGATTACCGTTGAAGGGACAAAACACTCTTAAATCTGCATGATTTATTTAAAGATAATCTGTTTGTTTGTTTTTAAATTAACTTTTTAATATTGAAACAAGTATAGATTCACAGGAAGGTACAAAGAAATGTCCAGGGAGGTCTTATGAACTCTTCACCCAGCCTCCCTTAATGTAACAACTTTCATGGTTCTAGTACAAGATCAAAACCAGGAAACTGACATTGGTAAAACCCATAGAACTTATTTAGTTTTCACCAGCATTATGTACTCATTTGTGTGTGTGTGTGTGTGTGTGTGTGTGTGTGTGTGTAACTCTTTGCAATTTAATCACATGTAACCACCAACATCATCAAAATACTTAACTGTATACCATTACCGCAAGATTCTCTGTAGCCACATCCACATCATCCCCCAGTCCCTAACCTCTGGCAACCACTGATTTGTTCTCCATCTCTATAATTATGTTATTTCACAAATGTTATATACATTGAATTATGAACTATGCATTTTTTAATTGACTTTTTTCACTCAGCATAATTTTCTTAAGGTTCATTCAAGTTGTTGCATGGATATAAAATCCATTCCTTTTTATGGCTGAACATTATTCTGTGATATGGATGTACCATCATTGGCTTAACCATTCACCCTTTTAAGGATATTTGGATAGTTTCCAGCTCTGGGACGTTATGACTAAAGCTGCTAGGAACATTCATGTACAAGTTTCTAAATGAAAATGAGTTTTCATTTCTCTGGGATATGTGCCTAAAAGTACAATCCTGGGTTGTGGAGTAAATCCATTTTTAGTTTAAAGGGAACTGTCCAATTATTTCCAGAGTGGCTATTCCATCTTATGTTCTCACCAGCAATGTGTGAGTCATCTAGTTTCTTTGCATCCTCTTCAGCATTGGTGCTGTCACTGATTTTTATTTTAGCCATTTTGATAGGTATGTAGTGACATATCATTGTGATTTTAATTTGCATTTTTCTAATGGCTAATGTTACTGAACATCTTTTTATGTGCTTACTTGCCATCTGTGTATCTTCTTTGGTGGAATGTCTGTGGATATCTTTTTGTTCATTTTTCAAATGGAATGTTTGTTTTCGAAATGTTGAGTTTTGAGAGTTCTCTTCATAGTCTAGACACACCTACTTAGTTGGCTATGTGGTTTGCAGGTATTTTCTCCCAGGCTGTAAGTTTTCTTTCACCCTCTTAACAGGCAGGGTCTTTTTCAGGGCTCACGTTTTAAATTTTGATGAAGCTAATTCCATTTGAAGTAATGACGGGATAGCTTTTGCATATTTGTGATTGATCTAAAGAGTTGTAGATTGCCAAATGACCTGCTCCATCTTATCCTTTTTCAGGTTAGACATGGTTACATTTAAGATGAATAAAATCATTCACTATACAGTGTTCAAGTATAGTGTGATGCCTATGTTTTCCAACACCTGTTTTTCTCGTCAGTGGTCTTTTAATTAATAAAGAAAAAGAAAATTTAGCTGCTTTAAGGAGGTAGTTTCATTTTGAGTTTCAGTAAGATTTCATTACAGACTGGAAAGAAGACATGTAATTCTACTTGTCCACTGACTTCGCAAATGAAGACACCCCATATTACTAATATTTCCCTCTCCACACACCCCAAACATGACAGTGCCTTGTGTGTACACATTTAGCCTATGGCCTCTCCCTTTGTTAGTGCATTTGTTCATTCCACAAATACTGCGCACCTACCAGGTGTCGTGGTTGTGCCCAGTTCAGGGCTATAAAGAGGAGCAGGGGAGAAGATAGGTGCTGCCCTCAGGGAGCTTATATTTTCATTCTTATTTCTTACTATTTTTGGTTTGAGTTGTATGTCAGTGTTCTACTGATTCAATTAAAGATTCTTATTCCCCATCTCTATTTGCAGAATCATTCTCACTCATCTGAAATACAGTGTGTCTAAATCTCAGTGAATGGTTTAATGCTTTGGGAGTGGTTGCATTCCATTAAGATGAAAACCAAGCTAGGCAAGTAATACTTACAAGCATACACATGAGAATGTGTTATGAAGAGGAACATCCTCATATTTAGTCACTTCCTTGCCAATAGGGAAGTTTTTGGCAGAGACTTACGTTACCTTGAGCCTGATTGAAGAGTTCAAATATGGTATCTCAAAGGCTACAATTCACCTTATTCTATTAAATGAGGCCCTGCCATTTGAATGACCCAGTTAATCAAATACCTTTTGGATAGTCCATGATTTTAAAATCCTGCTCTTGTATTATTTATAAAAACTGTGATTCCATGTTGGTTTTAGTTTATAAATGAGATACTTTTCCTATCTGTAAGTTGGCTGATTTATTTGTAGTGTGGCTTAAATGTAATGTGTCCAAACACAAATGTGCCTAAAATAGGATCTAAACTGTGTTAGTTAAAAACATAAAAAATAAAATAAAAATTAGTTAAACATTCTGAGTCGCAGATTTAATTTTGAATTAAATTTCTTTTGTTACCCAATAGTCTTTAATATTTTGTTTGTTGTGAGTAGGTCCACATATGATAGGTTGTAGGTAGATCAGCCATATTTTAAGAAGTTTATTAGAACATTTACATACTGCTTTCTCTGCACTGGGCATGTTTTACCTTCTTCGCAAATACTTTACTAATTAAGTCATCATCATATAATTAGGTAATATTATTAGCCCCATTTTACAGATGGTGGAACTGAGGAGTAGAATAGCTAGATTATCTTCCCAAAGCCATACACTTAATAGGCAGTAGAGTCAGGATTCAAAACCAGTCCATCTGCCACCAGAGGCTGTGCTGTTAGCCATTACATGGTTTCATATTGTAGCTAATCAATTACACTTCCTTATAACACAATAAAGGCATTGAACTGAGATTTTCCTATCTTTGAGATAGTAGTACAGAAAAGGAAGTAACACAGAAGTTTTGGTAGGAGAAACACTGGGCCTAGAGTCAGAAGATTTGAATTCTAGCATTACCAGCACAAGCTGGGTAACCTAGAGGAAGGCAACTATGTATATTAGTTTCCTATTGTTCCCATAACAAATTACCACAAATTGAGTGGCATAAAACAACACAAATTTAGTTCTGGAGGGGAGGAGTTTAAAGTCCAAGTGTTGTCAGGGCTGCATTCCTTCTGGAAACTGTGGGGAGAAATCAATTATTTGCCTTTTCCAGCCTCTAGAGGCCCTGCATTCCTGGGCTCAAGGTCCCTTCTTCCATCTTCAAAGGGCATCACTCCAACCTCTGGTTCTGCTGTTACACCTCCTTTTACTGTCTTCTACTCTCTACCCTCCCTCTTACAAGGTCCCTTATAACTACATCCAGCTTGCCTAGATAATCAAAGATAATCTTCCCATTTCAAAATCCTTAATTTAAAAACATTTGAAAAAATCCCTTTGGCCATATTTACAAACTCTGGGGGCAGAACATGGTCACCTCTGGAGGCCTTTGCTCTGTCTGCCACAGTTATTTATTTCCGTGGGCCTCACTTTTCCCACTTGCACTGAAGGAGCTGAACTCCGTGACCTTTGAGGGTCCTCCTAGTTCTGAGAACACTGACCTTTCCAATCCTACCCGGAATTCTTACTGCCTTCATCAGAAGCAGAGCTTTCACTATGGAAATCTTGTTTGCAAATGCAAAATATTTTTCTATTACATTTTAATTTTAATATTAAATTAAGGAGGAAAGGGTGACAGGATAAATGGAAATGAGTAACACAGGGAGAAAGACACTAAGGCGCCCAGATCTGTGAGAGAGAATATTCTTTCGCATTATTGTAGCCAAACTTTGGGACCTGACATTGAGGTGGAGAGTTCTTGGCAGGTTTTAGCCGTGCATTGACTGCTTAGAACCTTTTTAAAAGAGAGTAAAAAATATAAACGAAGCTCTAGGATTAGGTTGCATCTGTCTATAAGTTACAAAGCTTCAGCTACAAATGACTTAATCAGGACATTTATAATTTTGTTATTTCACAAAATAAGCATACAGAGTTGACAACAGCTCTGTGATTTCATTAAGGACTCCTATTCCTGCCACTGCTCTGCCGTCTTTAGTTGTTAGGCTTTGCCCTCAGACTGGCTCTCCTCATGCTCACACAGTGGCTGCAGAATTTCCATCACCTTCTAAACCAACATTTCCCAAGATAGAAGAGAGACCGTCTCTTGTGTAACTTTTTTAGGAACGAGGAAATCTTTTCCAAGAGCCATTTGACAGACTTTTTTGTTTGTTTTATTGGCCGGAATTCTCTTACATGCCCATTTAAAAAATAGTTTTGGGCCAGGAGAATAGGATTACTATGTTTGACTAGATCCCACACTGTCCAGTAGAACTTTTCGAGTTATGGGAATGTTTGGTATCTGTGCGGTCTAATATAGTAGGCACTAGCCACGCCTGGCAATTATTGAGCACTTGAAATGTGGCTAGTGCAACTGAGGAAATGAGTTTTTAAAATTAATTTAAATGTAAGTAACTGTGTGGGGCTGGTGGATAGCATATTGGACCACATTGGACCAGATCAGTCATTTGGGACGGAATGGACGTTGGGTAGTACACTAACTTACCATATCCATTACATCTTTAAATGAAACCACTGTGTATTTGACTTTAAAACTTATATCTGAGGACTGATCCACCTGGGGAGCTTTTTTGGAGAACAACCAATCAACCAAATACTTAAAATCAGTGCGTATGTTTACAAGGGCTGACAGTGGCAGAAGCTCCCGGGATAGCCTGGTATATTAGCATGTGTGAGCATGTGGCATAGTTCAACCAATAGTGCAGGTTTGCTTGGGATAGAATTGGCTGGGAACTTGGCTGGTGAGTGCCAGGCTACACTTCTCCGTTAGGAAGCTGGTTTGTTTTGCAGTATTGTAAGCAGGGAGTGAAAATCGGATGGATATATAATGCGAAAGCCTGCCTGCCTTGGAGATTGTACAGGTGGGGAAATACATAGTTAGTATCTGGCAGGATTCATTCAGACAGTAAATATTTAAAACTCACTTGTTTTGTGTCAAGAACTGTTCTAGGTCCTGAAAGACAGTAAAGGAGGCTGAGTCCTTATCCTCATGGGACTTGGTTGTTACAAACAAAAAAGTAGTACATTTTAAATGGTGATAAGTGTGAAGAAGAAAATAATGCAAGACAATAGGAGAGAGTGAATGAAGTAAATCTTAACACATGCTTAGATCTGTGACTTTCTTGTCAAATGCTCAGGGTTTTTAAATTTTTCCTCTGGGAAGAGGGCATTTGGTGTATAGGGTTATTTAGTTTTACACAAAGATAAAAGGGCTCTGTTTGGATTAGCTCATTGTCAAAAGAAAGAAAAATTAAATTTGTCTCCTAGAAAGTAGTATATTTCTGTTTAAAAATTAACTTTTGCCTGCTAGGGTGAGCCTTGCAAGGCCCAATAATAGGATGAAGTTTATTTCCAGTTTGATCATATTCTGCATCCTTTGCATTATCGGGAGAACTTTGGTTATTTTAAGTAAACTTCTGGGCACCAGCTTTCTCAGCCACAGAATGGGATTGTTATTGATAATTACACGTAACACATTTTCATTAAGATTGAGCAAGTCATTTAACCTCTCCTGGTCTTAGACTTTTTAGTGTTAAAACATAGTATTCGTAATGTTGTTAAGAATGTTAGTAAACAGATCCTCTCTTTCAGTGCTGGTACAGATGGAAGTTGGTAACCTTTCTGGGCAGCCAGTTGGCAGAATAATTACAAATTCTTTTGAAAACGTGCATAACTTTTTGCTCCAAGGAACAGAATTGAACAAGTGTTCAAAGGTGCGTGTTTAAGGATGTTCATTATACCTTTGTTTATAATGGCAAAGGACAGTAAACAAATGTTGAGCTATAGGAATCTGGTTCAATTATGGTGCATTCCATGTGGAATTCTATGCAACTACTAAAGATGATGATAGTGTTAATAAGTATTAATGGAATTGGAAAGAAGTTCACAGTGAACTAGCATTTGTGGCGATTTATGCCTCTTCACTTTGGGGTACTATAATCAGGGGTAGGAATTATGGTCACTTTAAAAAGAATCTAGCAATAATGGCAGATAATAATTGAGCACTATAGCACTCCAGGCACTACGCTAAGCTTTGTCTGTTATCTGGAAGTTTCATATTAACCCTATTGAATAAGAACAATTTGGAACCTCATTTTGCAGATGAAGAAACCAAGGAACAGAGAAATAAAGTAACTTGTCTAAGGCCTTAAATTCAGAGGTGGCAAAGTAAGAATTTGTATCCAGGCATTTGATCCAGAGCCTACATTCTGAAACCCTCAACCTGACTGTAAAAACTGTCTTCAGGTTTTACATGGGATAACCATCACAGGTATATTGTGCAAACTCATTCACATCCTTTCCTGTTGCAACTGCCCTATTATTTGAAAGTACATTGGTCCAGGTGTGTGGCAGAGGAAGGGGTGGTCCACTCTTTAATACTAGCACAGAGGCCAGCTAACTATGGTCCATGGGCCAAAGCCAGATGCTGCCTGTTTTTGTAAATCAAGTGTTACTGCCCACAGCAGTGATGGCGAACCTATGACACGCGTGTCAGAGGTGACACACGAACTCATTTTTTGGGGTTGATTTTTCTTTGTTAAATGGCATTTAAATATATAAAATAAATATCAAAAATATAAGTCTTTGTTTTACTATGGTTGCAAATATCAAAAAATTTCTATATGTGACACGGCACCAGAGTTAAGTTAGGGTTTTTCAAAATGCTGACACGCCGAGCTCAAAAGGTTTGCCATCACTGGCCTACAGCCATGCTTATTTGGTTAGGTATTGTCTATGGCTGCTTTTGTACTACAAGGGCAGAAATGAGTAGTTTCAACAGAGACCATATGGCCTGCAAAGCCTAAAATTTGTATTATCTTGTCCTTCATAGAAGTTTGCTGAGCCCTGCCTTAATACATTAGAATTCTGGAAGTTATGTTTGCCCTATTACAGTGACCACTTTTCTTTCTTTAAAGAGTGTAATTTACTAGTAAAAAACAAAACAAACCCATTTTAGGGTTCCTATCCTGCCCAAGTCCAGGCCACAGGCATACAGGCAGTTGCTGATGGGTTTCTGAGCCGAACAAGAGCAGCCTATTGCAGGACTACTGAAGGCCCTCTGTGTAGGGCAGACTGGCATTCTCTCACTGGGCTTCTTGGCCTTGAAGCTCTGCCTGTTGCTGCCCCTCTTAGATGGAATGTGTATTCACAGAAAATGAGGCACTCCATTAGTCATGGTGCATTTCCTGGGCCCTGGAGACATGGGCATGACATCACCAAGGGCCAATGAGAAAGGATCCTCTGGCCTGCAAATCCTCCGACCTCTTTAGAGGACTGTAGACTGTGTGTTCTGTTCCCGAGCCCTCAGGGTGTGATTTGAGACTGCCTTCCTCATCCAGCCATATTCTGGGCACAAAAGTCTCACTTCCAGACCCAAGGGGCCAGGGCAAGCTCGAAAATCTGCAGAGCTGGAGGCAGATTCCCATTTAGTATTTTTTTCCAGGGCTCAGGTTCTTATTCCCACAGTTTTCCACTCCTAATGACGTTGTTACTTCATGTGGTGAATGGTGGGTGGTGAAAGATGAAGTCTGCATGAGATAAAAGACACTTGGCAGTTAGAATTTCTGGATAAGTATAGGTTGGTAGCATAACGAAATCAGAAGCATATTTTACCTTTTTGTTACATTGCTTTTGTGTAGAGTTTAACATAATAAAACAACATCTTTTAGCAGCAAAGGCTTCTAGCAAAATTAGTGTGGTTTAGCATAGGGCAATTACCAAAGGAACTTTACTGAGGGGATTAGTCACTCATTAAATCTTTTATCTTCAAGAAGAAAAGAAACTTTTTTTTTTTCAATTCTCTTTTCTTAAGATTTAAGAATGCATTTTGAATAAAATCCTCTCCTTTTCTATCTATTTATGAAAATGATTTGTGGAATTTAGTCTCAGGAACAATAACTTTGTTAATTCTAGGTACCAGAAAGTTTATTCAAAGACTTGTTTTCTAATTGGTACTAGCTCGGTCTCTTGTTAACAAGCCATAATTGTAAAATGCCCCTTTTAAAAATTATTTAAACAAACTGAGGCTCAAGACCCGATGTGAGATTACACTGGACAGATTTTCATAGTTTAATTCAAGTGGTGCGTTTTCCCATCCCATTGGCAATCTGTGGTTGAATGAAAAGACCCCTCTAGTACTGGTTCGTGTTTGCATCCTGTTTTGGTGAAGCCTAAGAGAAATTGGGAAAACAGCCGCTTTTGTTAGTACATTGTCTGTGGCTGCCCTGCACCACAGAGGCTGCCACCCCTACCGCTTTAAAAGAAGAAATTCCTTGTTTCTGCAAGATGAAGATGAATATTTTTTGTAATTATAGAGGCTTTTTATTTTTAAAAAAAATCACCTGAAGGCATATTAAGTTATTCCTAATTCTTAAGAACAAATATACCAGTAATTAAAGAGAATTTTTCTAGAGCTGTGCAATGTACTAAAAAGAGGGCACTTTGGAGCACTTTGGAGATCCTCCTCAAAGACTTGTGCAGTTCAAAACATTGGTTATAACAATTTCCAAGTGTCTCTTGGAGATCCTCTAAATGGCATTTTTCAAGCTTGTGTAGATGGGGAAACTGAGGTACAGATGGATGCTCTGCCAGGTGTTGTTCAGAGAAGCGGATATGGATGCATAAGTCACTCTCATCAAAACCCCGAAGAGGACATTCCTCTGTGCCTTAAAAAAAAGTTTTTATTTATTTATTTTTAAGA
Source organism: Myotis nattereri (assembly GCF_964212035.1). Classification (NCBI taxonomy): domain Eukaryota; kingdom Metazoa; phylum Chordata; class Mammalia; order Chiroptera; family Vespertilionidae; genus Myotis; species Myotis nattereri. The sequence goes on along the minus strand of NC_138075.1, from coordinate 28,682,966 downwards.
GAGAGAGAGAGGGAGGCAGATAGAGAGATAGAAACATCGGTAAGAGAGACATCATTGATTGGCTACATCCTGCACTCCCCACAGTGGGGATGGAGCCCACATCCTGGGTATGTGCCCTGATCAGGAATCGAAACAGTGACCTCTTGGTTCCCGAGTCGACGCTCAAACACTGAGCCATACCAGCCGGGCTTCTCTCTGTCTTTACATAAAATTGTCCTGTTTTCCTTTGACTGCTTCAGGCTTTGCCTCATTAACAGCAGTGCTTGTTTTTCACAGCCCTTCGGTTCTGGGAGGCTAGAGGTTGGGACATAAGGTTGGTAGCCTCCCAGAACTGAGGGAGCCCTGAAAGGGGTCAGTTGTCTCGGGGGTAAAAGTAGGCTCTGAGGGCTGGCCTACTGCCTCACTCTTGGCAGAGGACTTCATTCTCCGCAACCCTACCCCCAGTTTTTCCCACCTGAACTAATATTTGCCACCTCTCGGAGGGTTGTCACGAACAGTGATGAATTTAATGTTGATAAAATGTGTGAACCTTGGGGAGGAAAGGTCTTGTATAAGCACACCATTAGCACTGGCCCCACGACCTGTCGCAAGTTTCTTGAGTGGGCTGTGGGCACCCTGGGAGTAGGTCGACCAGACCCCCATTTTGGTGGGGACAGTGTCTAGAATGGGACCTGCTGCTGCTCTGAGAATACACCGCTGGTTTGAAATGTTGAAATCCAGGTAGATCCTTAAAGCAGCTACGCAGTATCGTCTCCTCCCTGCTTCTGTTGCTTGCGAATTTGGGGAGCAGCAGATGCCTCCCTCAGAAACCCTTCTGGAGTGTCAGCATACCATGTTCATCATCTCACGGAGCCCCCAACTTTTCCTGCAGAAAAGGCTAGTCCAGACTATGACAGCGAGAGGTCACGACAGGACTGGTTTATGTAAAGTTAAGGATGAGTCACGTCACTCCTAAAGGGATTGGCATCAGTTTATTGCACAAAATCAAACACTGCAAGAAGAAAGCCTTTAGCCTCATTAAGGAACCCAGACAAAAATCCCACTTAATCCATCTTACTTTTCCTTTTCCTCTAACTCAGCTGGTGCGCAGGTGTAGGGCAGCTTGGCAGGGGCTTTGAACGTTTGGAAAAGGGAGTCATTACTGAAAGTCACTGACACACACTTCCCTTGGAATGCTGCTGATGTCATGGAAAGCTGGGACCTTCGCAGTAACCCCTGACAACCAGAGCTACAGTAAACAGTAACTGTTACCTCCACCAAGGCATTGGTTTTTGAAGAGTTTTAACAGGCGAGGGCTTGCCAGCCACAACTCGTAAAAATGTTCTTATAATTTTGCCCTACTCTCCAACAGCACTGGTGACTGCTGAGGTTTCTCTGCCACTTGGGGATGCAAAGCCAAATTCATGTCAGCCCCAAGGTTCACTCATCAGAATTTACAGCACTTCTTTTCCAGTCCTTTTCATACCCCCTGCCATGCTCACCGGGTTCGGCCTGGTAGGCTTAAGACTTTTTCAAAGAAGTCTCTTGTCCTACTGAATTGCCTCAATTTCTGGTGATTGGCTGAATCTATGTGTTAGGTTTTGCCTAGTGTTTTATTAGCCTCGTGGTTAACCCAGTCTGGTGAATTTGTAGCCCTCAATCTATAGGTTATAGTCTAACCAATTTGAAACAGTTGGGCAAAGTGACACCCTATGCTTCAGATTCTGAGCTAGGTCATCGCGAGAAGACTAGTAGCGCGTGCTGTCTGTCAGATGGAACTGTCAGGGGTGATTGTTGTCAACAGTTTAGGAAAGCAAACGAAGACACAGAAACCAAGGGCTCGGGAGGAGTTCCTCCCATGATTGGCTGCCTTTTAGGAGAAGTTGGTGCAGTATCACCGTGTAAACCAAATGCAGCATGGCTGCCTCCAGGCCTGCCCACAACAGGGGAAGAAGCAGCATCTCGCACTGCTTTTGCAAGGCATTGTCAGGGTGACCGTATAATTTATTACCCAAACGAGGATACTTTTGAGAGGGCAGGGGCTCTACTAATAATTACTCTGGGACAACAGGAACAAACCAGGAATGTCCCAGGCCAGGGAGCCATACGGTCACCCTCCTCATTGTGCCAAGACCCACCCGGCCTTTCGAGGTGACGGAGAGGGGCCACCGACCCATGCATGCAGCCTGGTTGTCTCAGTTACAAAAAGAGTCCGCTCTTAGAATTAGCAGGTGAGTAATGAAAGATGTTACTGCAACCATCCCTAGGTCAGAATCTCAAAGTAAGCTTGAATTCACACTCTTTCTTAACCAAGTTTTGAACATTACTTTTATTTCTATCGATGAGTGATTATTAAAATGTGGTCTGAGATCTCTGGGGGGTCCCAGGAAATCCTTGCAAGGGTGTGTGTGAGGTCATACTATTTTCATCATAACATGAAGACATCACTTGCCTTTTGTGTTCTCATTTCCTCGTGAATGTGTAGTGGAGTTTTAAGGGGACATGTGAAGTATGATATTATAACACCTTGAATGAAAAACCAGCTACCAGGTTCTAACTCTCAGCTAGTAAGCCAGGCATTAAAGGGATTTACAAGAATGTGAAACAATACCACTCTTCCACTAAGCTTCTTTATTTTAGGAAATATAGTTCTCTTTATAAAAATACATCATTTTTTGTTAAGATGTTATGTGTTTATTAGCTTACTTTTACATGAATGAATAAATGCTTCAAAAATTCATCAGTTTTAATTTCTAATATGGTGAACACATGCCTCATAAGTAAAAGCTCTTTGAATCCTTAATAGTTTTAAGAGTATGAATGGGCCCCAAGACCAAAAATTTTGAGAACTGCTGCTCTAGACCTTTCTCTCTCCCTGAGAAGGAACAGACAGGTAAAGTGAGATGATAAATTCTCTGACGAGAGAGTCCAGCTTTATTCATTATATTCATTGTATTCATTGCATCTGCTGCCGCACCCAGCACGATGCCGGCATCCAGCTAGTGCTCTATGTGAATGTGGGAGACAAAGCTCCCGGGTCACTCTGAAGAGTGACCATGCTCTCTCATGTCTGCGCGTCACTTTAACATCCATGTCTACTTTGTTTTAAGTCTTTATCATCTGATATTTAATATGTTCTAGTACTCTGTTAAAAATTTTATTTTGACATAACAGTAATAATGTCATTTTTGTTCTTCAAAAGTTTTATGGACTAGATCAAATTCTCTTATGAAACAAGTACTAGTATGTTAGGTAAGAAGACATAAAGAATATTAGAAGAGGGAGTTGCCTTTTTTTTTTTTAAAGCCTGGCTAATTCTTGCTTTCCTTCATCTCAGCACCTTCTTCATTTAGCCTTCCTGACCCTTCCAGGCTGGCCTTGTACCCCCCTCCCCCCCAGGAGCTTCCAAAATATCCTTTATCACTGATGTGCTGGTCTGGGGCAGTCCATGCACATTTTGGTTTCCCCCAGTTAACTTTCAGTTCCTTTATGTTGGAAGTAGTGTCTTTAATCTCCATATTCCCAGAATTGAATAGTGGTTTTTGTTGTTGTTGTTGTTAATCCTTACCAGAGGATATTTTTCCACTGATTTTTTTTTTTTTAAAGAGAGAATGGAAGGGAGGGGGAGAGACACAGAGAGAGAAACATCGATGTGAGACAGACACATTGATTGGTTGCCTCCCACACTCACCCAGACCAGGGTCGGGGATTGAGTCTGCAACCTAGGTATGTGTCCTTGACCGGAGTCGAACCCAGGGCCCTTAGGTACCCAGGCTAATGTTCTGTCCATTGAGCCAAACTGGCAAGGGTAAACACTTAAAAAATATCTGTTAGATGAAAATGTACGGAAGGAAGGAAAAGTTAGCTAATTTCCCTAGTCAAGTGTCTCCTCCATCCCACCCCAATCAATATAGGGCATTTATTACATCTTTAAAATAGCTTTGGAGCCAGTCAGCATCTTGTTTCCATAGCTGGACAATTTTTAGATCTTATTTATCAGCCTGCTGAACTGTTTTGTTTTTTTAAAGACATAGTACCATCCCCAAACTTTGATATTCTTGTTTATAACTATCGTGGCTTGCTGAATTAAAGCAGCAGAATTTGACACAGGTTCAATGTTGTTTCCTTCAAGAATTAACTCATCTTTCTGGGCTTGAGATACCTTGGGTATGTTTTACTCCACAGGAAATTTTGGATTTCAACAGAGCTCTGTTCTGAATAACGATGCTGCTGGGGAAGCGGGCATTCACAGGCTTCATCTGGTAACAGAAGCCCAACGGCAGGCCCTTGGTCATGTTCAGTGCGTGACTGCAGATAGCGTGAACCATCGCCAGTCATTTCTACTCCCCACCACTTGCCAGCCTGGAGCCTCCTTCAGGGAGACTGAGTTCTACGTTGATGTGACTAAAGCCCCTCCTCAGGGTTCCTCTGGGACCCTTCACAACTGTGGTCGCTTCATTTTCTGAGATTCCACAGCCTGATTGTTGAGAATGGTATCTTCACAGTAGATGCAGCAAAAAGAGGTGACGGTTTTGTTCTCTTAATATGATATAACATGGTTTCCATCGCACTGAAAACTTTAGTTGAAGAAACTCGTTTGAGGAAAGTAGATTGCTTTGTTATGACGTTCCCCGTAAACTGACATATGTCCACCTACCCCTCCGCACTCACACCCTCCCTTTCAGAGTCAGACTCTGCTAAGCCTTTAGAGGGTACCTATTTCTGAGAATGTAAATCTTTCTTAGTATCAGAAGTTATTTCCATTGGCAAAAAGGGAAAAATTGTGAAATAATTTTTGTAATCCAGGTTCAGTTTTATCATAAATAACATTTCATTGTTTTTGTGGGTTTTTTTATTTACTTTCAAGTGAAGATATTCTCTTCTGATTTTTAAATTTGTTTCTTGAGCTAGAAACACTATTTTTTCCAAAAAGTACCTGCTTAATTTAATTTAAAAAATGTCTCCAAGACCTGAAATTAACCTGCTACTTTTTAAATCAATGTGGCAAGATAAACTGAGGTCACGATTGTTTTGGATAGCAACATTACCTCATGATTTAATAATTGTGGCAATCTATAATAATAAAAGGGTAATATGCTAATTAGACTGGATATCTTCTGGACATCATTCCGGATGTCCTTCCTGACGAAGCCGGGGCTGGAGGGAAGCCGATGCCGGCAGCTGGGGTAAGGAAGGCCTACTCTTGCATGAATTTTCGTGTATCGGGCCTCTAGTTATATATAAGTGAAAGTCAAACTCTGAGTTTATGTAGCTAGTATTTTTAAAAATACAGGTTTTTATTGATTTTTTTAGAGAGAGAGAGGAAGGGAGAGGGATAGAGAGATAGAAATATCAACGAGAGAGAAACACCATTGATTGGCTGCCTCCTGCACACTCCCTACTGGGGGTTGAGCCCACAACCTGGGCATGTGCCCTGACAGAATCAAACCAGTGACCTTCTGTTTCCTGGGTTGAAGCTCAACCACTGAACCACACCGGCTGAGCTATGTAGCTAGTTTTTAATGGCATGCATTCTGTGAATGCTATTTTCTCTGAATGCTATTAGTAAGATAAGTTTCCAAGTTCCTTTTTCTCAAGATCTAGCATTTTGGATAATTGCTTAAACTTACATGTGAATTTTTTATCAGAAAACAGAGGGAGAGAGAATGCATTACAATTCTCATCAAGTCCTCCTAAAGAAAGGGTGTGTTGGGGGGGAAATTAGCATGTCAGCTGAGACGGAGCCGAAAGGAGCACTGATTTTTGCAGGCAGGACACTGGCTGGATGGGAACGGGACAGCTGGACACTTGCCCTGACTGTGCTGCTCTCGAAACGTTAGTGTGATTTTGCAGATCACCTTACTTCTTTCTCCTATGACTCCTTGCTCCCCCGTCTGTAAGAGGAGGCTGCCTTAGATGGTCTCTGAGGTCCCTTGCAGATCATCTCATTCTGCAGTTTGTTTTGTACCCTTGTCAGGATTTCATGTTCTTGAAGTCCCCAGTGGGTAAATACGGCATGGGAGGAAATGACACAGTCTTGAATAACCAGAATGGATTTTGTCCACACTTACGTGCTAATCCCCAAAGAAGAAGAAAACAGACGAGCCAGGGGCTGAACGTGAACACGGTGACAGTGAGGCAAACACTGCAGCAGACAGCTGAGAGCTTCGTTTCCTGGCCTGCCTGCCATGAGAAAGGCCGGCCTGCCAAGGCCTCCCAGCAGTCAAGGCCAGAACTTTGGCTCACTCTTATTGGGAGCTCCCCTTGTACCACATACACAAGCCACACCGGAAAATGGTCTCTCTGCCTTCAGATTTGTGCCTTTTGGCTACACGTCTGTTCATGCCAAGTCTTCGCCTAAGCCCCGTCCTTGCAGCTGGCACTGTCTTCCTTCTGTTGCTTCCAGGGGCTTTGAGAAGCAGCTGCAGTCGTCAGTGGGAACTCAGGGGTGGCAGCCTTGGTGGTGGGTGTTGTTAGGGTGTGTGGACTCTGGCAGAATCCACAGTCACTTTTACCTGGTTTATAGGCTGTTTGAACAGTGTTCTTACTCTCCCTGCTTGGCAAATGTCAGAGCTGATGGCTTTAATTTTTCCCCTCCCTTTCTCCTTGGGGAGTTTCCCTCCCCCTCCACATTCCTCAGCCTTTTTGTCTGCAAACATCCTGTGGAAGATTTGATTTGTCTTAGGTTCTTTTGCCAGGCTGCTCATCTTTTTCTTTCTTTTTCCACATAAAACATATTTCTCTATCTAGAGAGCTGAAGATGGAGAAGCAGAGCCTGCATGCTCTCTCACAGCCTGGACATTTGGCCCCTTCTCATGTCTGACAGAAGAGTATCTCAGACCATAGGTCTCCCCAGGCCCAGAGAGCTCTCGCGGCTGGTTGTCTGTCCGCCCCAGCCAGTGTCGTGCCCTTTCACCTCCCGCCTGTGAAGTTTTCCCATGAGCGTGTCTGCGTGCATCTCCTATTGCCTCTTAGCGATGGCAACTAAACCAAGAGGCACTTGGTTCTTCTCATCGTTTTAGAAAACAGAGGAAGAATCAGGAAATCTGATTGAAGAACCTTGGCTGAATAAGGAGGAGCCATGTATTCTGAAGGTTTTAAATCACTGTCTTATGCACAGACTGGTCTTGCTGGCCTGAATATTGAAAGCGAAACAAAAGAAACCCTCCCAGTCATTGTCTTTTCTAGGAGAGCTGTGTTGGATACAAACTATTCTTCTCTGCCACTCTTTCCAGGGACTCCATCAGTTCTCTTGCACCACACCTGGCAGTGCCCACCCCCCACTTCTGTGTATATGAGAGGAACCGCTATAACTCTCCAGAACCTTGTGAAAAAAACAAGACTCAAAGCATGTCTGCATTTGGATTTGTCTGATGGTTTCTCATGTCTGTATGTATTTTGTATTTTATTTCAAATAATGTTAAATTTAAATAGGTGAGTCTACTTGATAAAATTCTTTTTCTTTAAAATATATTTTATTGATTTTTTACAGAGAGGAAGGGAGAGGGATAGAGAGTTAAAAACATCTATGAGAGAGAAACATCAATCAGCTGCCTCCTGCACACCCCCTACTGGGGATGTGCCCACAACCAAGGTACATGCCTTTGACCAGAATCAAACCTGGGACCCTTCAGTCCGCAGGCCGACGCTCTATCCACTGAGCCAAACCGGTTAGGGCTGATAAAAAAATTCTTTTATTTAACTTTGTATGTACTATATAAAGGCTTTTTATTCATATTGGGAATATAATACTATAAAGCCATTTTTATTTCATTTCTTTCTGTCTTCCTCAATCCCAGACTTGTGTAGCTATATTGTTGCTACTGCCCAATTAACCCTTCTGTCTCTCATCCTTCCCCCTTCTTTCATGTTTTTGCATCACCTATAATATAAACTCATACTGTGGCAGAACATTGGTGCTGGAAGGGCCCATAGATGTTAACTACCCAAACTCTTCATTTTATAGATGAGAAAAAGAAAGCCGACAGAAGGAACATGATAAGGCCAAGGTCACACACCAGCTAGCGTCTAGGCTCCCAAGTGGTTTTCCAGTGTATTAGTCCAGGCCCCATGTGTGAGGAATTGTCCAAAGTACTAGACGAGTAATAAAGACTCAAATGGAAAGGGAGTGCATCCTACTGGAAAGGGCACCAATTTGGGAGCCGGACAGATTTCGGTTTGAATATATTGCTCTGCCACCTATTGGCAGAGTAACTGGGGTAAGTCACTAAAGCTTTGGAGGACTCTGTTTTTTCCTCTGTAATATGGGAAGGATTACAGTAATACTTTGGGATTATTGTGAGTGTTGAATTAAATAACCTGCATAAAGTGGCTCTTATGTATTATGTTCAATAAATTATTATTATTATAACTAGAGACGTGGTGCACGAAATTCGTGTGCGGGGGGTGGGGGTGGGGGTGGGGCGGGGGTTTTGAGGTCCCTCAGCCCGGCCTGCACCCTCTCGCAATCTGGGACTCTTTGGGGAATGTCCGACTGCTGGTTTAGGCCCTATCCCAGCAGTCGGACATCCCTCTTGCAATCTGGGACCACTGGCTCCTAACTGCTCGCCTGCCTGCCTGATTGCCCCTAACCACTGCCTGATCACCCCTAACTGCTCACTCGTCTGCCTGATTGCCCCTAACTGCTTGCCTGCCTGCCTGATCAACCCTAACCGCCTCTGCCTTGGTGCCTGTACCCGGGACCCAGGCTTCCCTCCCTCTGGCCAGCTGCAGGCACCCGGGAACTGGGCTGGCTTTGCCGAGGCCAGCCGCAGGCACCCGGGACCCAGGCTGCACTGCTCTGGCCCCGGCTTTGTCAGGAAGGACGTCCAGAAGATGTCCAGTCTAATTAGCATATTACCCTTTTATTAGTATAGATAATAAAATATATTGACCATAGGGATATGTTATATCATATGTATAAAAATAATTTAAAATAGGCATTTTATAATTGCCTATTCTTAGCCTCTCTTATTTAATAGTATTCTCCTAAACTCAGCATTAAGATATGAATGGAGTGAGTTGTCGGGAAATGAATTCCTGAAGGTTATTTATGCTATGACTGTGATTCAAGCATTTCCTGTTTCTTTATGGCTTTCATCTGTGCTTAGCTGCAGTGTATCTTGTCCAAAAATTTTTGTACAAGTTGAACTCATTCAAAGAAGACATCTGGAGTGTCTTTTGGTTTGGTCCCTGCTTTTCATTTAGCTAAACACGAGGATATAAATCTAGAATATAATCTGTAAGGAATGCTACACTCATATTTTTGAGACTTTTGAGATGTTTAGTGTTATTCTGAAACTCATTGAACTGTGTGAAGAACAACCTCCATGTGAAATTGTATATATCTGTTTGAAGTACAAGTAGATGTTATCTTATGTTCAATGTAAAGGGGCCTAAGATTATTCTGTTAAAAGAAAGCAAAACTACATTGTTGAACCCCATAATATGGGGAAAAGGAATGAGTTAGAAACAAAAGCTAAGATTGAATTAACAAAGGCCAGAAGCAACAAAAGAGAGTTTGGAAGCTTTAGAAGAGGTGATTCAGGGGGAATTTCAGTTGAAGGCTTTTCAGATTGCATGGATGTCGTTGGCTGACTGGAATGTACTTTAAGCCTGAAGTGGATGTAAGGACCTTGAGAAACTCGACAGAAAGAATTTTGCTTCTCTAATGAAGAGAGGGCTCAGGAGAAAGAGCTTTGGCATAGATTGTAGACAGAAGTGCAAGTAGAAAGAGGTGCTGTGTACTTTTCTCCTTATGGAACCCTTAATTGTGGAGGAACTTTCAAGCTCATGTAATTTGATCCATAACTGTGATTAGATACGTAAAAGCTGTAAATACTCTAAGGGTTTCTTTATGATTTTTTCAGTGAAAGTGGGTGCAGCAGTGATGGAGATTAGAAAGGGTCTTCCTTGTGCCTGTTTGTACCTAATATCACATATTAGCTGAAGAACTGGAGGCCAGAAGTTTCTAAAACATAAAAGTAGGCATCCATCCTTTTGGAGGAATATTGGACAATCAAATATAGCCAGGAAGTAGAGGTGCTATTTTGCTATATTTTGGGTTCACTCAGATGAGATCAAACCAGAGAATTTGGCAAATATTGGGACTCACTGCTTAGAACCACACTGAAATAGTTGTGGTAGCGAAATAATTTCTCCAGGAGTCTTATTCCATTTGAGGTGTAACAGCCAGAGATTCCTGGTCCTTGAGTGGAGTGTGCCAAAGTTGATGAATTTTAGAATAATCCAGTGAAGTCTATAAACTCAGGAGAAATAGTTCAATTAGGTGATACTGGGACGGTGTGTTTCCATAATTGTCATACAGAAGTCATACGCTGAGTAAATGTGTCTTGGAATCCACTATTTAAAATGAGCTCTTCCCTAATCTCATATTCTCCCATTGAGATTTAATATATTTCAGTCTATTAAATGAGAAGATTATAAAAGAATTTAACTTTAAGAACTGGTATTTGGCTTATTCTGTTTGAAATTCTGACATATTAACCTTGCTATTTTTTTAAAAAGCTTTCTGGCAAGAGCTCTCTATGACCTAAAATTTGCCTTCCTGTTTAATCATCCTCTAAGCCTTTTTATACTCTAGCAAAGTAAACTACACCTGCCAATACACTTCATCATTATCAAGGGTATTACTTGACATCTACCCTATATCATCCAGTTATCCCCTTTGAGTACCCAGTGCACTGACTTATATAGAGTCATCGAATGTTTTTTATTTAATGATGAAGTAGTTTTTTAAGTTTTAAACAACTGACTATTATGGAAAGAGACATAAGTATATTTACGTGAGTCTATTTCTGGGCTCTCTATTCTGTTCCTGATCTAGTTATCTATTCTTTGACTGATACCACACTTTATAGATTATTGCAGTGTTGATAGTAAGTCTTGAAGTTGGGTAGTTTCAGTCTTCCAACTTGGTGGTGGTGTTTGTTTGTTTGTTTTTGGTGTGTGTGTTTTTCAATATTGTGTTGACTATTATGGGTTTTTGTTTTTCTGCCTTTCTATATAAACTTTAGAATCAGTTTGTCCATATCTATAAGCTGATTGAAATTTTGATTGGGATTGCATTGAAGCTATATATCAAGTTGAGAAGAACCAACATCTTGACAATGTCGAGTCTTCCTGTTCATGAACATGGAATATCTCTCTATTTCGATTTTCTTTGATTTCTTTAATCAGCATTTGGTGGTTTCCTCATATAGATCTTGTACATACTTTGTTAGGTTTATGCCTCAGTATCTCTCTCTTTTTTTTTGTGGTGCTAGTGTAAATGTAGTTATGTTTTTAGTTTGAAATTTCAGTTCATTGCTAGCATGTAAGGAAGTTATTGGCTTTTGTAAATTAATCTTGTATCCTATCTTCTTTTGGATTAAATTTTTTAAAATCCCACTTTACTTCCTTTTTTGTCTTATTAGCTGTAATTTTTTGGTTTAGTTATTTTTGTGGTAGCCTTAGTATTTAAAGTATACATCTTTAACTTACCACAGCCTATCTTTAAGTGAAATTGTGTCACTTCACATGTAGTATAAGAACTTTACAGTAGTTGTCATATATTTTACTTATATGTTTTACATGTCATAAAACCTAAAGTACAGTTTTGTTTAAGCAGCCAGTTATCTAAAATATATTTAAATAATAAGAAAAAATATTTACCCAGTAGTTACCATTTTCAGTGTTTTTCATTCTTTTGTATAGATGCAGATGTTATTTTCCTTCTGCCTGAGTACCTTACTTTATCATTTATTACAGTGCAGGTCAGCTGGTGATGAATTATTTCAGCTTGTACACTTTTGAAGAGGTTTTTATTTTACTTTTGTATTTGAAAAATAGTTTTGCTTAGAGTAGAATTCTAGGTTAACACTTTTTTCTTTCAGTTTTATAAAGTTGTTGCTTCACTGTATTTTCACTTTCATTGTTTCCACCTAGAAACTGCACTCATCCTTATCCTTATTTCTCTGTATATCACATATTTTTCCCTTCATTTTTTGTTTTTCTCTTCTTAATGGTTTTGAATAATTATGGTGGATCTTTATGTAATTTTCTTCATGTTTTCAATGCTTGGGGTTTGTTGAGGCTGTTTGTTGTTTTTAGCTTTTTTTGATATGTGTTTTATAGTTTTTATCAAGTTTATAAAAATCTTGGCCATTATATTTGAAAATAGTTTTACTTCTATATCTTCTCTTTCTCTCCCATTGCACTTATATTAAGCCACCTGAAGTTGTCCCATGGCTCACTGATGCTCTTCATTTTTGTTCTTTTTTTCTCCATATTTCATTTTGGATAGTTTTTATTATTATGTATTCAAGTTTTCCAATGTGTAATTTACCATTAATCCCATTCAGTGTATTTGTCATTTCATACACTGTAGTTTTTATCTTGATTTGAGTCTTTTTAGTATTTCTAACTTTTCCGACATATGAAGTATAGTTATAGTCACTATCTTACATCTTTGTCTGCTCATTCTATCATCTGTGTTAGTGCTGAGTCCATTTCAGTGGTTGAATTTTCTCCTCATTACTTTCCTGCTTCTTTGCATGTTTATCTTTGATTAGATACCACCCATTGTCATTTTATCTTCTTGGGTGCAGTGTATTTTGTATTCCTGTAAGACTTGAGCTTTGTTTTTGGATGCAGTTAAATTACTTGGAAACAGTTTGATCTTTTTGGATCTTGCTTTTAAGATTTGTTTTGGCAGGACCAGAACCATTTAGTTTAAAGAAATTATTCTCTACTTTCTGAGTACTCTTCCCAGTGCTCCAAGAATTATGAAGTTGTCTGAAAGGGCGAGGACTACGCCCTCCATCTTACCCTGGGTCCTCCATTTTTGGGCAGAGCCATGTGCTCAGCAAGGCTTCTTCCCGGAAGAAGCCTCTGCTAGCCACACCCAGGATTTCTCTGGACTAACCAATGATAATCAAGGGTAGTGCACGCCATCAATATGACCACATCCTGTGTAATGAGACACCGACTCGCACCTGGCCAATCGGCGGGGCCCACAGTCCCCTCTCCTGCCCTTACTCCACCCCCCTATAAAACTCCTTGTCCCATCAGGCTTCGCTCTCTCTGCCACTGGGCTTACCGTTGCATCGGTGAGTGTGGTCGGGGAGCCGAACTAGTTCGAAATAAAGGACTCTTTGCTTTTGCATCGGACTCGCTGGCTCCCTGGTGGGCTCTTGGGAATCTTGAAATCTGGGCATAACATGTCCAGTCTGGTTGGTAGGAGTAGGCATTATTCCTGGCCCTGTGTGAGTGCTAGACACTCTTCTCTCTACTCCTCTTAGATCATTCTTTCTCAGGCCTCAAGTAGTTTCCTCACATGCATGCACTAATCAGTCTGAATGTTTGAAGGACACTCCCCTAGATCCCTCTTGTGAATTAGAGCTGCCTTGTTTTTTTTCTGGATGTTAAAATGCATCTCCTCAAATCAGGGAGTTTGCTGGCCTCCACCTGGGTTCCCTCTCCCTACACCATAGCTTTCCAGTAAGCTGGGGCAATGAGAGAGCTCCCCTAATTTGTTTCTTAATATTTAAGGGATCACTGTCATTCATTGCCTACAGTCCAGTGTCTTAGGAAAAAAAGTTGTTTCATGTTTTGTCTTAAAAATATGTGTGTGGGACCTGGCTGGCATGGCTCAGTGGTTGAGTGTTGACCTATGAACCAGGAGGTCATGGTTCGATTCCAGTCAGGGCACATGCCCAGGTTAAGGCTCAGTCCCCCGGTGGGAGGCAAGCAGGAGGCAGCCAATCAATGATTCTCTTTCATCATTGATCTTTCTATCTCTTTCCCCCTCTCCCTTCCTCTCTGAAATCAATAATTTTTTTTTTTTAAATAAACATGTGTGTGTTGCTGGGAGGATTGTCATAGGTGGTAGGGTAAATTTGGTTCCTGTTACTCCATCTTGGTCAGAAGCAAAAGAGCTTCTTTTAAGTTTTCAGTGAAGGTTATAGAAATGACCAATAGCAGAACAGGGAATTTCTAAATGAAGTAGCTGTGATGTTTCATCATAAATTGAGAGTTTGAAAGAGAATTAATCTCAGAATTACATTATCTATTCTTCCTCCCACTTACATCCTTCACAAACATTTGCGTAACAAAATTCCTTGTACACATTGTTGACCACATCAATGGGTAGATAATTGAATTTAGGGGGAATAGATAGATGAGCCAATAGATTTGTAAGTTTCATGAAACACAGAATATAAAAAGGAAATGATGCAAAGGGAATTGAGTTGGTGTTATTTTAATTTATTTATATCAGTAAATAGCTGTGAGATTTTTGTTTTGTTATTTTTGCTTCACTGGGAAGCCAAGTGATTTTTTGGCAAGAAAAGAAGCAGAAAATAAAACACCCAAAAACTAGAGAAAAGTAGATTATTTCTTTCCCTATAATGTCAGCCAAGTCAATAAATGCTTGCAAAAATCCAACCAGAATGTGATAAGGTAGTTCCTGCAACTGCTTTCTCCTTTTATAGACAGTTTGAAAAGTAGAAAAGTTCATGGAAAAACAGAAGTGATTAGAATGTAATTGTGAATTTAGGGTGCAGTTTGCTAGTGTAAATTTCATATTGACTGGGCATACAGCGTAGAAAAAGACTCTTCTAAGTTTTACTGGTAACACACAAGATTTGGAGTTCATCTGCCGAGTTTTGTGTGGCTAATTAGCACTTAGAGCTTCTTCCATAGAGGCTAGTGAAGTAAGAACTAAATAATATCTTGTAAGATCTTTTTTCTCCGCCTTTCTTCTGCTTTGTACTTCTTAAAAGAGGGACTTGGACTGTTGAACTGGAAGGGAACAATTAAACAGACTTAAAAATGATGCTTTGACATGCTGGCTGCTTGCCTGCTCTGTCAGGGCAGCTCTGGCTCCAGGGAGAGAGAATGCTTTTTTTGTTTATTTGTTTGTTTTCAGACAATTTCCTGCGTCATCACATTTTTTTGTGTGAGCCAAGTGTTGGAAGTTGGTGATGTTGACAAAGTCCTTGAAATGGAAGGAGTTCATCTCCACAGAGAAAGGCTTTTATGTTTCAAGGTTTAAAATTTCAGAATATTTTTCTATTACTTTGTTATTCCCAGTTTTTTTTTTATGTCGCTTTGTGGTGGTCTCCCATTTACCTACTTTATCAGGTGGATCCCTCTTTTAAGTTGAGAAAGCACTTTAGAAAAGCTATTTCTTTTGGCATTTATGAAACTCACAACAGCATATTTTGCTCTGCATGGATCATAGTTTGGCAAGTTGTGCGCGCACTGTATCCCCAAGGATATAAATTCTATGTTAATTCATATTTAATTTTACTCTAATGGGGACATTTATTCATGATGCATTTGGGAAAATAGAAAATATGCTTGAATTGTGATTTTCATTTATTTACAAATTTCCCTTTATTAATAATGTACCCAAGGTCATTCTTGACAATTTGAGAACAAATTTTGATACTTCTGTTTTTCTGATAAGACATTGAACTTTACTTATAGTTTTAAACTCTTACTCATAATGAGTCAGTCCTCAGTCTGGTACCATGCCTTTGATCTAAAGAGGGTATAAAAGACCTACTTTTGGTAGTGGGGGTGGTAGTGCTGGGAAGGTGGGGATCAAGGAGGAGGGGTTAGGTATGCAAATATTTACCTAGCATCAGGTGCCAGGTGCTGGGCCAGACAGCTATATATTATCAATTTATAAGCTGCCATTTGTGAGGCTCAGAAAATGGCCTGATTGATAAGGTGGGATTTGGAGGAAAACTCAAAAGATTCTTCTAATTTTTAAAAAACGATTCCTATGAAAGAGTGCCATTAAAAGGTCACTTGATAAGAATGCATCTTTTTCTTGGCTTCAAATTTAAACTGTTTTCCTGTAAGCTTATCAGTGAAGAGATGAGTCACATCTTTAAGCATGGATATGAAAGGGGTGGCATTCTGAAAAAACGGAGGCACTACACAGAAGTAAGTAATAGAAAAAAAGGCATGGAATTATGTAGGTAGTCTAAGAATTTTAGAACTGAAAATAATCTTAGAACTCACTTGGACCATATATGTCACCTGATAGAAGAGAACACTGCTGTCCTCAAGGACACTAGCCTTGCCCAACGGAGACAGTTGGGAACCTAGGTTGCTTAACTACCAGTTCACTGTTCTTTTTACTATATTTTAACCTATTTTCTGCCTTATTTTAGAAGCAGCAATCCACATGAGCGCAACATCCTGAATAAAAACAATAATAACAGCAATACCAAACTATGATGCTAAAAACATAATTTAACCCGATTTATTTGTTGATTGGTTTATTTATTTTTATTTGATTTATCAAAAAGCCTTAGGGAGCCAGTTGTTGGGCAGGTCATGGCCTCTAAAATTATTTCCAAAGTTGGAGAGAAATAATTGAAGAAGACTCCCCTTCTTCTGTAAGCATTTGAACGATTCTTTTGAATGTTCAGGGAGTTGATGGTCCTCAAAGACATTGCTCAGGTTGCCGCTTGGGTTGAGGCCATAGAAGAGCCTTTGCTCCGATGTGGCCCATGAAATGAATAATAGGCGACCTTTAGGGAAACGTGGCTCATGGCAGCCTATCATCACTATATCCTTCCCTCGGCTTTTTTTCCCTTTCCCCATCCAACCCCCATCCCATCCAACCCCATCCCATCCCATCCCATCCCATCCCATCCCATCCCATCCCATCCCATCCCATCCCATCCCATCCCATCTCATCTCAACCTGCCTTGACTAGATGCAATGAACAGGAACCATGGCATGAATCGGAAGGAAAATGTTTTAAATATATGAAGTTATAATGACCTGGTAAGTGCTATAAAAAAAACTCTGTAACTGAGTTGGAAGTTGCATCATCCACGCCTGTGGCACTGTGGACTGGGCCCAAATGGTATAATTCTCAAGTGTAATACTGAAGTCATTTTTCATCTGCCAAGTAAATATTTTAGGTTTCAAACCTATGAAATGGCAAGCTATAATTAGTCAATGCCAGTGAGCCACAGGTGCATTTAATTTTCTTCCTTTACTTTTTGCTCTCTTCTTGTGTTCCTCTGTGAATCCACAAAGTGGGCATGACAATCAGTCAATATATTTAAATGCCTACATATTATATAGCATTACTTCTTTAAATATAAAAACTCCTTAATAGAGTCTAAGTCCATTTCATTGAGAGAAAACGACCATTTTCATCCACATATGTTATAATAAGGATAGAAGTGGCATACTTAATGACAGAATATGTTATAATAAGGATAGAAGTGGCATACTTAATGACAGAACAAAAATAAATGGATTTATTTTTGTCCCAACTATTGATCTGGTTTGAATCATTTCCTTTTTCTTTAATTTCAGTATCTCCTAAAGATGAATAATAATACTTTTATTTGCCACAAAGAGGTGCTGAGAGAATGAAAGATAATTCTCACAAAGCACTTAGAGCTGCTTCAAAGAAAGACTTATTTAAACAAAAGTTTATTGCATGGTCTATTTTTTTTTTCTTCTTAGGTTCAGAAACCACATAAGTGTTAGAAAGGGCTCAGAAATTTTGGTTATTTTTCATAACTTTATTTGTAGGTATGGAGGTTAGTATAATTGCCTGCATTTTACAAATAAGGAAACTAAAGCCCCAAAAGATTTGTTCATTTTGAGGCTTAAAATGAATAGCCCTTTATGAGAATTGGGGGAAATTAGTGGGACTATAGATGCAGTAATATTGGCCATGAGTTGATGATTATTGAAGCTGTTAATGGGTATATGAGACATCATTATACTGTCCTCTATACCTTATCTGTGCTTGAAATTTTGCATAATAAAATGTTAAAAAATAATGCTGATTAAAAAATAGACCCTGTTTTTATTTACAAACTCCTTTTAAAAATCTACTGGAGTTCCTTTATCCTGGATGCATGGAGAACTCTTTATTTCTTAGGGTTCAGCAAAAAAAATTTTGAAAAATTTATATGCATGGACCTGAGAACAGACATTTTTTTCATATTTAGTTTTTATATTTCCAGTGTTTTCTAAATCACTTGCTACTTTTAGCAGTTTTAACTTCACATGCTATTTTTAAGAGCTTACTTTTTGTTTTAAAATCCTGTTCCAGATGCGTGTCACCTTCTCTTTGTCATTGTTGATTTTAGAAGTTCATTTTCCTATTTCTGTAAATCATTGGGAATTATGAGCAATCACTTATTAACCCGATTACTTTATGCTTCAGTGGACTTGTCAGTGGATTGCCATGGGAATTATTTCAGCCTTTACAGACACAGATCAGCCATGATACGCTAAGCCCACAGCATAAAACCTCCGGCCTCCCCATTGTAGGATCGTCTAATCGAATGGCACTTGGAACATGTAAGAACACTCATATTAAACAACCAAAAAAATCACCCTCCACCTGGGTTATTTTCACTGGTAGAATTTAATCATAGAGCTTCAGAGTTAAGAAAGATCTTAATAATCATCAGGGATAGCTCAGTGTATATATGAAAAAAACTAAAGATTAGAAAGGCCAGCCTGGCCGGTGTACTCAGTGGTTGAGCATCAACCCATGAACCAGAAAGTCACTGTTTGATTCCAGGTCAGGGCACATGCCTGGGTTGTGGGCTCGATCCCCAGTAGGGGGAGTGCAAGAGGCAGCCGATCAATGATTCTCATCACTGGTGTTTCTATCCCTCTCTCCCTCTCCCTTCCTCTCTCTGAAATCAATAAAAACATTAAAAAAAAAAAAAGGCAAAGTAATTTGCTCAGTTATAGATCTTAGTTCTTGCTTACTTTCTATTCAGAGTTCTTCACTGGGTTGTCCTTCAGGTGCATCTAGGTCCATGATGTTTGTGAGCACTGGATGTGTCTCTGCTTCTTACAGCTTAGAAATTCACTCCACTTGCAGTGCCATGCTGCGCCATCTTAGAGTCTGAGCCAAAATGAAAAATCAGTGACACTGATCCTGTCATTATTTAAAAAAACATTCTGTTATTTTCTTCATCCTGGATTTTTGAATGTTAAAAATATTGCATTAAAATATAATTTATCTTGATTACTGAGTTTTGGGCAGCCTCTAAAATTTTGCATCTGAGGCAGGTGCCTCACTTGGTTCATCCTAGTCCCAGCCCTGCTATTTTGATTTAATCCACAAACTCTATAAATCCCTCTTTCATGCTTCTGGCAATAAAATAAAATCAAGTTGTGGAACCTTTCTACTCAAAGCAAACCATTACTGTTGGCCACCTATAAATGATGGTAACAAAGAAAACAAACCAGAATTTGTATGTGCTATTAATTGACTTGATTGTGGGGAACTTATGTGATGTGTTTGGCTCCATGAATTTGGGCTCTGTTAGAATGTATACCAGTTTACTGAAAAGAATTCAAAGCTAAGTCATGGGTCCTGTTGTCTGATCCCTCACTGTATTGTTTTTTGAACTCTTACATAATTATGTTTGTTTTGATTTCTATAAATTGGAAGTCAATGGAAGGAAGTGCTTTATAGGCCTATTGTGTTCATTATTTTACTTGGTTCTCTCAATAGTTATTTGAGATGGTTAATTTATATGATAGGACTCTTTTGGTTCTAAGTGATAAAACCCAACTCATACAGATATAAGTTAAAATGGAATTCCGTAGCTGACATAACTGAAAAATATGATGGGTAGATCTGACTTTAGGTATTACCTACTCATCATTTCACCAGGCCTCTGCATCCCTGAATGTATTTTCCATTGGTTTGGCTTTTCTTACGCAGAAGCTCTAGGCTTATACTCTACTAGATTGGGGCTGATGGGGCAGCTGGGGGGAGGGAACACGGGAAGTTGGCTGGCTGGCCCCGCCCTCGATCGGGGTGTGGGGGGCCAATTGGGGGCAGGGCTGGCAGTGGGGGAGGGTCCCCTGGTGGTTGGCGGGCGGCCTGGCCCCCTGGTCGAACTCCAGTCAAACTCCTGGTTGAGGGAACAGTTTGCATATTACCCTTTACCCTTTTATTATATAGGATTAGCTTAGCAACTTCAGTAGAAAGGGGATCAATCTTTCCTGATTGCTCCAGCAAAAGCCTTCACATTGAGTACAATAGGCCCAGCATGGGTCACATGCCCATGCCCATCACATGCCTGGGGGATACAATTATTTTGTTGGCTATATCTGGTTCACACACTCAACCCTGGAGCAGGGACTAGAGTGCTGAGAGTGGAAGAACTTAAAGGAGGAAAGGACTTAACTCCTTCCCCCCCAAAAGGGATGCTGGATGATACATGTCTACTAGAGTGTTATTTCCATTTCATTAATGAGGAAGGCAAGACTTAATTAAGTTATTTTCACAAGGCTCCACAGCTAATGAGTGAGAGTCCTATATTTGGACCCAAATCTGCCTGACTTTAAACTTCATCCTCTTTTCTCCATTCCTTGTGTCTCTTATGATACCATGCTTTCCTAAATGAAACTGTGATGGTCACCATTCCTTATAGTAACAGTGTTCAGCTGGGGGTGATTTTGCTTCCAGAGGAAACTTGGCAATGTCTAGAGACATTTTTTGGTGGTTAGAACAGTGAAGGGAGGGTGGAGGGGTGCTACTGGGTAGGAACCAGGATGTTGTTAAACTCTTACAGTGCACAAAACAGCACCTCACAACAAGGAGTTACCCAGCCTGACATGTCCATAGCACCGAGGTTAAGACACCCTGCTTTATCAGTCCCATTTCCAGGCTATTACTATTAACATAAATTTCGAAAGAAAGATGTGATACAGAGCAAGATTGAAAGAATTCAAATATCTAGGTACAATTAAGTAACCTCAATTCAGAGGAACTTTTGTATTATTTTCATAGCAGCCAATTTTAGAATACTGAATGCTTTTTTGTTTAAGGGGTAAATTGGAATAGCCCCTACGTTCCTTTTTTTTTTAAAAAAAAAATACTGTTGTATACAGGCTTTAGCTAACTTCCCAGGTGTAATTGTTTTATTCCAAAGTCATGTAAATTATTCTCAAAATAGAAATCTAGGGATATTATAAATCAAACACTGACTACTTTTAAAACAAATACATGTTTCTCCTGGAAGCCTTTTAAACATTTCAAGTAGAAGATCCTATACCAGGGGAAATAATTGTTTTTAAAACTGTCAGCCAAAGCATTTTTAAAAATTCTGATGATAAAAAGATTTAATGTGCAAGAAAATACACAAAAATGTTCTTTCTCGAAGCAAGTGCTTTGTGAACAAATGATGAGCACAGAAAAGTACCTTTAATGTGCTAAAGCTGCGAGCTTGGGGTTTGACACTCCAGAGAAATCAACCTTCTCGCTTAATGACAGGAAAATAGCCTGAACTGCCGACCTCCTTGAGGCTGCACATGGTTTCTGAATTGTGCAAATCTGAGTAATCCTCGGAAAGTTGCGCCGATAGTCAAACCGCAGATAGTGCTCCAGTAGAGTAATTGAATGATTAGAGGGATACTACACATGGCATTCGCATAAGAAACCTTCCCCAATTCAGCAAATCAAATGTATTATTGCAGTTGGAAGATTTGGGACTTAGCATTTTCTAATTTCTCCAACTCACGCAAATAATTTTTCAGTATTATGTTCCAGAGGCCTCCTTGACTCTGCACCCATGGGATTCCAAATCCATCCCCGATTCTTTTCAGTCTCATCAGACCCAACCCAGATCAACAACATCGTCTCTGATTTCAACCAAATAATTCCTCCTTGCCTTGAAATCTCACATGGAAGACCCTGCCATCTCTCTTAACCACTTGAGGTCCCCTCCGAGTCACGCCTGTCATCCCCACAAGGTTGGCTTCTCCTCTTCATCTGATCATACTACCGAGTCCAGGAAATGCTCATGGCCTTTTCCATTTCTCCTGTTTTTCTTCTTTGTTATATTTCCTCCTTGCCTGTTCCTCCTACTCCCTTCAGTTTCCCAAGCCTTACTTCCTGGCTGCATGTCCTTAGACTTGGCCCATTTCTTAGTTCATGTCCACACTAAGGTGTCTGATGTCTACCCACCAAGCATATTGTGGCAAGGTGTTGTGTACAGGCAAGCCCTCTATTCATTAGTAAATCCAGTTTGCAGTTTCCTTGGAAGTGAGGCAGCTGCTGGTCTTCAAACCACCCAAGGTCTTACCAGTGGTTCTCAACCTTCCTAATGCGGCGACCCTTTAATACAGTTCCTCATGTTGTGGTGACCCCCAATTTCATTGTTACAAATTGAACATAATTAAAGCATAGTGATTAATCACAAAACCAATATGTAATTATATATGTGTTTTCTGATGGTCTTAGGCGACCCCTGTGAAAGGGTCATTCGACCCCCAAAGGGGTGGCGACCCACAGGTTGAGAACCGCTGTCTTAGTCACTAGAATTTAAGTCCCTTTGTCATGTTAAGGGGACAATGACATTTGTCTACAAAAAGATGTTGGAAAAACACCTTGCTAAATGGTACCGGGTAAAAGGTTATAATTTACGATTAGCAAAGTTCTATTTTTCTTGAGAAATTATCTTGGAGCCTTGGAATTTTTTATCTATTTATAAGCATTTTCCTGGTGCTGTCTGAAGTTTATGTCTCTCTGTGTGATGTAGGTTGGTATTCCCAGTTTTATAGAGCAGAGAGATGAGAGGGCACTTTTCCAATAAACAAGTCATCTGACTTGTTTAGAATTTCACAGCAAGCTAATTGCAGAGCCCTTGAGTTTCCTGTCTCTTAGCTCCCTGGACATAAATAAAACATGATTTATTTTGCATTGCGTATTTATATTGAGTGCCTTAGAGCATTTGCTTTCCTTTAATAAAGCCGTGAAAACTATTACCTGGTAAATAAACTGTTAGGATGGAAAAGAAATGAACTAGGCACAATGTACCTGAATTTGGTTGCTGCCTTTTCAACTGGCTTGTTTTTTCCTTAAAAAAAATTTTTTTTTCTGTTTTATCTCCATATTTTTTCTTTGTTGGTCTCCTTTTGAATTGAGAAAACCGTACTCATTTTATCCTTCCTTGGTGATGTTCCTTGAAGTCCTTTGAAGGGGAAAAAATAGAGCAAACTGTTGTTACTGATTAACTTGAAATGACCCTGTTTGTTTGCAAAGCTCCCAGTGCTGGCTGGGGCAGGTGATCCCACTGGTGAGTTTTGTGGAGTTTGGTGGGAACCAACCATGTCTTGGTCATGTTTTTGGATTTCTAGAACCGTTTTTCTGTCGAATGGAAGTGGGAAAATAGTTTGTGGAACTGTTTTTGGTGCTACCATGAGTGTGTGGGAAGAAGGAGTACATTCCGATGGTATGTTAGGGGGGTATTAACTGTTCAGGAAAAATAACCCTTACCCAAGTTAATGGCTCCCACCAGCATTTTCAGTAACATGTACCAGATGTGGTAGTTAATTATTCTCAGATCTGATAAGTACCTGCCAGCCAAGGCTAATTTTATTTTCAGTAAACAGTGGCCAAAGGTCCTTAGCTGTTCATTTGATAGGATAGGGCCTGTTTGCACTTATCTATTAATAAAAGCACAACACTTCTTTAGTTTTCCTTTCCCAGGGCCAGATAAAACATTTCAGACACTCAACGTATTTGTCTTAGTAAATCAGACAAAGTAAACAAATCTGGTAGATTAACTTGGTAAACAGAGAGTGGTTAAGTGTTACCTCTCAAGTTTAGCTCAGTGCCATTTAAATAGCATTAATTGCATGATATTTTCAAACACTTATGTAGCAAGAGTCTTTCTTTCTTTCTTTCAACCACTAGGGATATAGCATGTTTCTTAAGTACTTTCAGATGTCCTTCTGTAGGGGAATTTGAAAATCACTCTAAAATGAAATTTATTATTTCGTCTCATTAGTAACACATTGGGAGCTTTGCACCAGTTAGTATATAAACCTGGAAACTCCGTGGTTCATCTCAGAAGGAGAGAAAGACTGCACAGTGGTGTGCAAGCTATGGCAGACAGAGATAATGACCACCTAGAGGTTATTGATTTGGATGGAGCAGTGAGAAGGGGGTTAGCTTTGATGATGGAGAGACGGGGTAGGTAGGCGGAAATTCAGACTTCATTCATCCAGATCTTTTTTCTCTTGGGAAGAGTCCTGTCAAGGTCAGAAGTGCTATTTATTCTGTGATGTAGATGCTTGTCTTGTGAGAACTGGTGTGAAACAGACCAGTTATTTCACCCTAGCCAACAAAGCACTATTCTATCAAAATAATTTCTAGCCTCACTAAGTCTGGGTGAGATTTGTGCTGGTGGCCTGGTGGTACAGGGCTTCAAGGTGCACGCCAGCTTTGTATTGTCTGGTCTCCCTCATTAAACTTTCTTTTCTGGTAGTGATCGAAAACAACTCTCATATATTATCTTTTGCATTGAGGTTGCTAGTACTTTATAAAAAAATTTGTAGTTTTCTATGCTATGTAATAATCCACTTCTTTTTTTTAAATTTTTAACTGAGGGGTATGTTTTTATTGATTTTTAGAGAGAGAAGAAGGTGGGGGAAGGAGGAGAGAAAGAAACATTGGTCAGTTGCTTCTTATACACTCTACGACTGGGGATTGAACCCACAACCCTTTGGTGTATGGGATGATGCTCCAACCAAGCGACCCAGCCAGGGCTTGTTCTACTCTTTATGTTTTAGTTTTTCCAGCTCTAACATGAAGATTAAAGTTCTAGTTCATTTGCCTACCTGACAGGCATGTTGTTAAAATTAATGAGAGAAAATACAATGGTCTTATAGTTTGAAGGAAAAAAGATGCTTAAATCAATGATAGAAAATATTATTTATACAGTTCAGAAGAGTAAAGCCTTTGGAGTAAACTTTTTGTGTGTGATTTTTACCAGTCTTGTATTTAACAGTCACTTGCCATATTTAATGGTTTTTCTCTTTTAATTAGACCCAGAGCATAGTAAAATCCATAGCATGACTTTAAGAAGCAGTTATGTTATCTGTACTAACACTTCAACTAAATATTTTTAGCTACAAATCAGGTTGCATCTTCCAAGTGTTTTTTTATTTTAAACGGTCTGAGAATACTTATCTGGTGACATACACGAAGTAACGTAGGAGTAAAGAGAGTGTTAGAAAAGTGTTGCTGAATTCATAATTCCAAATAGTCCCAATTTGTTAATTATTCTCAAATCTATTTCTACTCCAGATCCTGTTCCTGAATTCTAGACCCATAAACCTAAGTGAGTAGACAGCTTCTTTACCTGGATGGCATATAATAAGTTTCTAGCTCAACATGTACAAAACTTAAGTTAATATACCAGTTCTGAATTTCCTCTCTGTGAATGGAATCACCTACCTCTCAAACCAGAAAACTCTCCCCTTTTACCCTCAAATTATGTCAATTTGACTACTTATTATTTTTTGCCCTTTTTCTCTATTCCCCTGTTATTTTGGTAATTAGACTAGCTCTTCTTTCATTGAACAACTGCAATTGTCTTCCTGCCACCAGACTTATTCAATCGCAGTCTACTCTCATCCATTTCCATATTAACCTTCCCCAAATGCAAATCATAAAGTGTTACTTTCTCACTTAAAAAGTCCACAGTGGTCTCTTATGTCTGACATGATTTAAGCTCCTTATGTTCATTATTGAGGTCTCATGATTTTCACTTTGTTTCTGACTTTGAACCCTGTTGTGACCTGTGTTCCAGCTGAACATGGAGTTTGTGGGTCCTAACAACATGTTGTTGAACATGCTACACATTCTCCATCCACTTCTTTGATTGGCAAACACCTATCTATTTTTCAAAACCCAGTGCCAGCATGAAATCTCTTGTGACTCACATGGAGTTAGCTGCTCCCTCCTCGTTTCCCATCATACCCTGGGCATACTTCTTACATCGCTCCTATGAAAACTATGACACTTATTTTGTGTATGGCCTTCTCCTCATACTTGATGACTTGAGGGATTATATCATGTTCAACTCTGATTTTCCTGTCCTGCTCAGTGGCTGGCACAGAGGGAGGACTTGGTTCATTGATGGATGAATAAAGTAAAGTCTTAGGACCATATCTCCTTGCTCAAATTCTACTCCCTTGTCAGTGTTGCATGGAAGTGGCCTTAAAAAGTACTCCAAGTAAGACTTGCTCTTCTTTGAGCATGGCCACACCATCTTTCTTTGGGTGCTTCTTCTATCCTAAGCTCTAAGGGTCCCCATGAGACTTGCACCAAGGGAAGCAATAGGGAACAGCTCATCTCAGGCTTATCCCCTGATCCTGTCTCTGGGGGCTCTTCCTTTGTCTCACTGTCCCAAGCTTTAATAAACTTACTCTCACCTGGCCGGTGTTGCTCAGTGGTTAAACACTAACCTATGAACCAGGAGGTCACAATTTAAATCCAGTCAGGGCACATGCCCAGGTTTCAGGCTCCATCACCAGTAGGGGGCGTGCAGGAGGCATCCAATCGATAATTCTCTCTCATCGATGTTTCTATCTCTCCATCTCCCTTCCTCTCTCTGAAGTCAATTAAAAAACATTAAAAATATATAATATACTTACTCCCACTTAAAAAAAAAAGTACCCAGATTAAGATTTGATAGTTAGGCTAGGTCTTTACTTTATTGGTCTGATTGAAGGGCCAGCCTCTGCATAATCATTTATTAGTTAATTAAGATAGTTTTCCAGTGCCTGGTAGAGCACTAGTGTGAGTTTAAAAGTGAAGTCGATTGGGCTGCTGCTCTGTGACTTTGACACAATTCACAATTTTTCCGTTGAGTGCTCTACACGGGACAGACGCCACATGTGTAAGGTTGGAGCTCACAGAGCCTAAGAGGGCTGTTATGCCTGGGAGGCGTGGTGATCTTTCTGTGATCTGCACCCCTCTGAAGTGAGACTGTTCTGTGAGAGCTTGGAGATGTCCCGTCATCTTGGCAGTAGAGGTTCTTAGTTACAGCACAGACACCTCCCCTCGGGGAGGGCTGCATGCTCATGCAACCAGAGACATCAGACAAAAGGACATTCTCACTTTGTGAGATTTTATTAAATATAATAGAAATGGGCTTCTAGGGTTTCATGCCACCCAATTAGGACCAAAATACAAGACACAACTTTGTATATTGCCTAGTGTAGTGCTTAGCTCCGCAGAGCCCTTTCAAGCTTTTCACGATGGTGGTGGTGAGAACTTCGAAGCAGTTTTCGCCCACATATGTATGCCATGGAAGGTAATTTTCTTCCTTGGCAGTCGAGGAAGAACATTATTTTTATGGAACTCAGATACAAATTCTGTCTGCCAGACTATTTTCCCGAACCCTAAAAATATGGCACGATTACACAAGCACTCCGGAATTTAGATTAAACAGCATTCAATTTGAAAAATCTAATCACATCATCTAAATATCATTAAGTTATAATAGGCTGATTGATAGGGACCAAAGCTGTTTTTGCCTGGTGCTGCATGCCTTTCACTCAGCCAGCCTTTTCAAACCAAGATGGTGATAAAGGCGTCTATAAATCTTAATAGTTGGAGACAGTTAAAAAGCATAGTTCACTGAGTAAGGTCACACCCACTTAAGTGACCTATTTTGTATACTTTTCAAAAATAGGTTAATTAACTTAATAGAAATAATAGGACTCTCGTATTGATGTGCAATTACTACTAAAACAAGTTTTGTTTTTTTTTTCCTTTCCAAGTGAACATGATGTTCATGAAATTGAGGGCATAATAGCCATGACAAGAACCAGGCTTAGCGAGGCAGGTCATGTTCAGCGAGTCCATTTCAGATGTCTTTTAAAGCCCTCTTTTATTCCGGGCCTGGGATGTGGGCATCCCTCCACCGAAGCATTTCGCTCCTGGCGCTCTTCTCTTCCAGTTTCCAGGAGGGGCTAGTCTAGCTGTTGCCCTGATCACTGCAACGCACTTTGCACGGCCCCGCTCCCCGAAGAATTCGTCATGCACAGGAGGCTCCGCGAATTTGGGGCTCTGTTCTTTTTAATCTGAGGCTGCTTTCTTCATTCTCCTCACGATGGCTCCTCTGGTACCCCGGGAGAAGCATGGTTTCAGAGGAGGCTGCAGTGTTGGGGGGCAAAGGAGTGCCCAGGCCAGAGTCCTATTTGGGAGAAGTTGTATTACCCTCAAGTACCCTGGTTTCATTTATGTGTCATGCCTGACTAATGTGCTTTACTCCCCAGTCATTTTACTCTACTCCCCACCCTGTTGTTGATGGTTACAACCATCTTCGTCTACCATTAGCCACTTAACTTTCGATACGTTGATTTTTCTATTTGTCTGTTTCTTAAACTATACCTCATTAATATCTTATATTTTAAGATGAGTACATGGTTGTTTATTATAGTATTTTTCAGAACTTTTGAATATATTTCAAGGAGCATATTACATTTTAAGAAGTCACTTCCCTCCCTCGATGTGATACCTTGTGTCGCAAACACCACACTCTGTGGATATTGCTGCGTCCTCTTGGCTTGAATTCCCCTGGGGCCCAGGTGGTCTGACAGGCAGTCATTGACATCCATCCACACAAGGGGAGGTTCCTGCAAGTTAGTCATGATGGACACATTTTGAACTGGTGAGCGAGAGACCTAGCTGGACTCCTAGTTCGCCTTACAGCAATGCCGTTCCCCACTTGCTTGCACTGTCCTTCCAGCACAGCCTTTTTTAAATAGAAACATCTTGTTTGTATGTATGTGCCCATGTACGCAGAAACTAGAAGGTAATATTATTCCAAGGAATCTTAGCTTTGGCAGAAAGAACCTTGTAACCATCTCTCTGCCCTAGGTCCTTCATAAGGAAAATATTTTTTTTACAGAGAGTTGTAATGACTGTGAAGTTCTGTTTTCTGACTGCTTGGTTAGAGTGCAGGCACATGAGAGAACTCTTTGGCGTTATGTTGAGCGATGGAGCGGTTCATCCTCCAGTGCAGGAGGAATGTGAATATGCTATATTCCTCTAGTTCCCAGGTGGACGATGGTGGTTTTCTCTCGCAAACATTATCTCTACAGTTTAGTAGCATCCCTTTCTTGAAAGCAAAGACCTCATTTCCTGTTTCTTTCCTATCCTCTAACTTGCCTAGTACAGGGTCCAATTCTGAGCAAGCATTCATTAAAAACTTTTTAGTAAATTAACTACAAAACTTCTGGATTGGCTTTAGGAGAGAATGAGAGATTGGGTAAGATAAGTCCTGGCATACAGGAAAATTAAAATCAAAAGATTTTTGTTTTGTTTTGTTACTCTTTTTCTTTGATAACAAAAGTATTATGTGTACCTTTTGGAAAATTTGAGAGCACAGCTATGTTTTAAAAATCACCTATCTGCCCAGCCAGTGTTGCCCAGTGGTTGAGTGTTGACCTATGAACCAGAAGGTCACGGTTTGATTCCTGGTCAGGGTACATGCCCGGGTTGCAGGCTCAATCGCTGTGTGGGGCGTGCAGGAGGCAGCTGATCGATGAATCTCTATCATCATTGAGATTCATCATCCTCTCTTTCTCTCTCTCCATTTATATCTGAAATCAATAAAAATATATTTTTAAAATAATAAAAAATAAAAATCACCCATCTGCTCCTAGGTGTATGCCTGAGATAACTTCAAATAAATTGTACAGAAATGTTCATAACATCATTATTTTTGTATAAATACAAAAAGTAGAAACAACTTAAATATCTATTAATGGATGAATGAATAAATAAATGTTGCATGTCCGTGCAATGGAGTATTACTTGACAATAAAAAGAAGTGAAGTACTGGATAAACCTTGAAAACGTGATGCTAAGTGAAAGAAGTCAGTCACTAAAGACCACACATTATATGATTCCATTTATATGAAATCTTCAGAACAGGGAAATCTAAAGAGGCAGAAATTAGATTAGTGTCTGCTTAGGGATGGGAAAAGGGGGCGCTTGTAGGTAAAAGCTAAAGGATACAGCATTTCTTTTTGAAGTGATAAAAATGTTATAAAATTGATTGTGGTAATAGTTGCACAACTTGGTGAATATATTAAAAACCACTGAGATTTTTTCAGTGGGTGAATTGTTTGGAATCTGAATTATCTATATATATAAAAGGCTAAGTGACTGACTGTCTGTCTGACTGACCAACTGACTGGCTGGCCGGTACATATGACATGCACTGGCAATTTAAAAATGAACGTTGACTCATGCATGTGCGATACATATAAAGCTCTCGCTGGTACCAATCCCATGCATATGTTTTGATCTATCATTGTCAATCATGAATTTGGTTGTTTTTGTTGACATTCTGAAGATGAAAGAAAGCAGTGTCGTAGACAGAATATGTCTGAAGACCAGCTATTGGCACAATTGTCCCCGTCTGACACTGGCCTCCCATTTAAATTAATTTGAAGACAGTTTCCCGTGATGCCAGAATTTGTGATGACTATGAATAAATCACAAGGACAAACTCTAGACCAGGGGTGGGCAAACTTTTTGACTTGAGGGCCACAATGGATTCTTAAACTGGACCAGAGGGCTGGAACAAAAGCATGGATGGAGTGTTTGTGTGAACTAATATAAATTCAAAGTAAACATCATTACATAAAAGGGTACGGTCTTTTTTTTTTTTTTTTTTCAGTTTTATTCATTTCAAAGGGGCCGCGGGCCGTAGTTTGCCCACAGCTGCTCTAGACAGAGTAGGAATATTCCTTCCTGAACCCATTTTTGGACATGGTCAGTTATATGTTGCTTTCTCTCGAGTTCAAAGAGCATGTGACATTAAAGTTAAAGTTGTAAATACTTCATCACGAGGGAAATTAGTCAAGCACTCTGAAAGTGTTTTTACTCTTAATGTGGTATACAGAGAGATATTAGAATAAGTTTAATCAATTTATCAGTCATTGTTTTTATCAATGTTTTTTATATCATGTTTTTGTTTTTATATCACTTTTTTGTTGTTTTTATATCATGTCTTTGTTATATCATGTTGTTGTTGTTTAATTATTAATCAATTTACATATTTTCATATACATTTTATTAATTTTCATCTCTGACACTTATAGAGAAAGAGTGAATAGCAATATTAAAATATTTCTTCTACTTAATTTCCTTTCGATGTGCACTAATCTGTGCACCGGGCCACTAGTATCTTCATGAAGATGTTATAAAAATTTAATTACCTAAAATCACACCCTGAAATGTCTACTGTTAGTAACTTTGCCATGAGCCCGGCTTCTGGCTGAGCAATGCTCTCCCTGTGGAAGCGCACTGACCACCAGGGGGCAGCTCCTGCATTGAGCATCTGCCCCCTGGTGGTCAGTGCATGTCATAGCGACTGGTCATTCTTCTGTTTGGTTGATTTGCATATTAGCCTTTTATAATATAGGATTTTCACTTATTTTATCAAACATTTTATTACATATTAAAAACTTTTCATAAACTGACTTCTAATGTCAGCATAATTATCTCATGATTGTAACAATTTCCACAACTATTCTATATTTTGGACATTTAGATTGTGTCTGTTTTTCACAATTGTAAATAGCAAGTTGCATTTTGGAAAGGCTATGAAACCTTCATTATGCTCATTTCTAAGCATAAAAGGTTTTATGTGAAAGAAAAAAAAAATGTGTAAAGAGTAATGCCTTCAATTTCAGTTTCAGACCAAGGTTTCCAAAAATGAAAGCTTTGTGTTTTGGTTTTAGCCTTTGGGTGGCACAAAGTGAATTTTTATGAGGAGTCACTGGACGGGCAAGCCCCACCTGTGCAGGGAGTTCTAGGTCAGCACATAGATGAGCTCCTCTCCACACCCCAGCAAGTAGCAGAAGTCTCTTGCCTTTCTGTGTGCACAGGTGGGCAGGTTCTCAGCCTGACAGAGTTCATGTGTTTATATAAGAGGTTCTCTTTTTTCTTGAGGAGGTTCGGAGTTATTTGATCCTTCATCATTTTCTTTATTTGTAACTCTAGAGCCTGACAGAATGAAAAAGAAATAAGACATTCTGCAGTAGAATCCTCTCTGGAGAAAAGGATTAAAGACTACAGTCTCTTTTACTAGAAATTTTTATTTCATTATATTCTAAATAAAAAATTAGATACAATGTTTTGGGTGGTGATTACCTTTCATTGTATTCATCTTATTTCATATTCCTATTTAGGCTGATGGAAATATTTAAAACTTTAATTCCTGTGTATCATTTAAATTTGTATATCCACCAGCCAGTGTTAATGAACTTCTTTCCATTACATTCTGTTTGGTCTTCATTTGGGCAGTACCTCCCCCAGTTCACTTGGACCTTTCCTTCTCCCCTTTATTGTCTATTTCTCCTTAGAAGGGGTAAGGAAGTGCTTTGTCAGTTATTGAGAGGAGGATGTGGTTCCTGTGTGTTATTCTGTCATTACATTCTTCACCTATTACATGTGTATTTGTCCTGTCTTTACTGACTTGACCTCTGACCACATTGCCAAGTGCAAACATTACTTAAAGAAAAGAGAGCCAGGCACTCATGGGCTTGTCCCTTCACTAGCCAGGGCCCAGGTTACAATTTCTCTTTTCTAACTTGGGGGAACAGAAGCTTAGCGAGATGAGGAGACTTTTCTATGTCACGAAGCTGGAAGCTTGATTAAGAGCTCTTGCCAGCTCATCCGGCGTGGCTCAGTGGTTGAGCGTCAACCTATGAACCAGAAAGAAGGTCGTGGTTCGATTCCCGGTCAGGGCACATCCTTGGATTGTGGTCTCAGTCCCCAGTGTGGGGCATACAGGAGGCAGCCAGTTGGTGATTCTCCCTCATCATTGATATTTCTATCTCTTTCTCCCTCTCCCTCCCTCTCTGAAATCAATAAAAATATAAAGAATAATAATAAAAAAAGAACTCTTGCCAAACTCCTCCACAAGATTTCATGAGCTTATTAGGCTTATTTGTGTTATAATAGGAAGAGGTGATATAGGTAAGAAAATTGAAGATCTATGTATTTGGGTTGAACTAATATCTCCCCAATTTTAAGTGAAGAACGAGCCTTAAAAGAACTTAAGAGAATGAAAACGATGTGCCCTGAACCATGGTTCCTTTCCCAGTTGCTTTTTTCCTTTTAACCACCCAGAGCTGTTTGTGCTTGGCTGGGTATGTTTCCAGCTAGTCAAGCCCTTGTTATGAAAGAGAAATAAGACACTTAATCCTGTGAATGATTAACCTGCACTGGCCTCCCTCCCCAGTAGCTT